>NC_080691.1:51045183-51359111 GCF_030445035.2 Dasypus novemcinctus | reverse complement strand
GGTTTGGGAGTGGGCGTGGGGATGGGTTCCTCTTTCTGTGAGTGACATCTTAAGCTCAGGGCTGTGGCTCTGGTGTGTGTCAGTCCGTTGCATTCATTCTGAGGCTTAAATGGCCTCATCCCTGCCCCACAGGAGAACCCAAGTGTTCTTGTCACTCTTGGGGTGCCCTATGTCGACCCCATTAATCTTTTTATTTTAAAGATTTATTTATCTCCGCTCCCCCCCATTGTCTGCTGTCTGTGTCCACTCGCTGTGTGTTCTTCTGTGTCGACTTGCATTCTCCCATTAATCTTTTTTTTTTTTAAGATTTATTTTTTGTTTATTTCTCTCCCCTTCCCCGCCAACCCCCATTCCCAGTTGTCTGCTCTCTGTTTCCAATCGCTGTGTGTTCTTCTGTGTCCGCTTTTGTTAGCGGCGCCCGGAATCTGTGTCTCATTTTGTTGCGTCGTCTTGCTGTGTCAGCTCTTGGTGTGTGCGGCACCACTGCTGGGCAGGCTGCACTTTTTTCATGCTGGGTGGCTCTCCTTACGGGGCGCACTCCTTGTGTGTGGGGCTCCCCTACGCGGGGGACACCCCTGCGTGGCATGGCGCTCCTTGTGTGCATCAGCGCTGCACGTGGGCCAGCTCCATACGGGTCAGGAGGCCCGGGGTTTGAACCTTGGACCTCCCATGTGGTAGGTGGACACCCTATCCATTGGGCCAGATCCACTTTCCCCATTAATCTTTTATAGCTTGCTTGCCTTTAGGCTCAGAATCAGCTGTTCCCCTGAGTCCTGCTTCCTTTTTTCAGCGTGAAATGGTATTTAGGGGATGCAGGGTAGACACTGGGTTGCTCATTGTATTTGGGCTTTTTAGTGAACAGCTAAGAAGAAATAAGTGTTTTTGAAATAACAGTACTCTCCCTAAAAAAAAACCAAACATAATTTCACATTATTTCCAATTTTAATTTAACCTTACAGAGTTTTTATTTTTTTCATTTTAAACATGTATCTTTCTGTTACTATGACTATCTTGATTTCTGATATCGTTAGCAAAATTACGCTTTACTCTAAAATAGTTTCTGCATAAAAGTCAACTATTGCCACTAATAATACAATGTGGAATTAAAATTGAAGGTTTCTTTGCAGCTCTCTTTGTCCTTAAAATATATCCATTCCACTAAACTTAGGCAGTCAAAAAAAAAAAGCCACTCCAAAGAATTTTCACCCTGTATAATTCCACTAACAACTTGATAGCCAAGTCATTCATTTCCATTTTGATTTTGGGGGAATTATCCTTTCTTCTTTTTTTTTTAAACTCTTTTTAAGATTTATTTATTTATTTCTCTCCCCTCCCCCCCATCCCCCCAGTTGTCTGCTCTCTGTGCCCATTCACTGTGTGTTCTTCTGTGACGCTTCTATCCTTATCAGCAGCACCGGGAATCTGTGTTTCTTTTTGTTGTGTCATCTTGTTTTGTCAGCTCTCTGTGTGTGCAGCGCCATACTTGGGCAGGCTGCACTTTCTTTTGTGCTGGGTGGCTCTCCTTATGGGGCGTACTCCTTGCACGTGGGGCTCCCCTATGCGGGGGACACCCCTGCATAGCAGGACGCTCCTTGCGCACATCAGCACTTTGCATGGGCCAGCTCCACACGGGTCAAGGGAGCCTGGAGTTTGAACCGTGGGCCTCCCATGTGGTAGGTGGATGCCCTATCCGTTGGGCGAAGTCTGCTTCCCTATCCTTTCTTCTTTTGATTTGGTTCTTTCCCCTGGGCAAAAGAGTTACATGTTCTCAAAAAATCAAGAGCAAGGTGGATCCCAAAAAGTCTCCTATCTAGCCCATTCCCAGTATTCCCTGGAGATAACTGTAAGCTCCAGTTTGGTTTATCCTTTCAGCGTTTCTTTTTTGCAGATACATGTTTAGGTTCCCCTTGTGTACAGAAGGCGTAGGGTGTGTGGATGGGTGTGGCCCTGCCTCCCCCTTTGCCTTCTTCCTGGTCCCAGTGCTCCCTCCCCATCTCCTGGGGAGAGGCCTTCACTACCTCTGCTGCGCTGGGCCCAGGTCCAGCAAGGTTTTCAACTCCCTGAAGCCTTTCTTTTTCCTTTAATGTTTCTGTTGTCTCTTCTGTACAATGGGCATCCTGATGGGACCCATCTCATGGATTGTAGGGAAAATTAAATGAATACCTATGTGCTTACAACTGTGCCTGGCACCTCACAAAGTGTTTGAGTGTCAGCTGTCAGGGTCATGGTCTGGTGACATTTATCCTTGTGTGGACACAGGTTGCTTTTTTGTTTTGTTTCGTTTTTAATTAATTTATTCTTTCCCCTCCTCCCCCTGTTGTCTGTTCTCTGTGTCCATTTGCTGTGTGTTCTTCTGTGTCTGCTTGTCTTCTCTTTAGGTGGCACTGGAACCAAGCCTGGGACCTTCCAGAGTGGGAGAGAGGTGCTCAATCTCTTATACCACCTCAGCTTCCTGATCTGCTGCATCTCTTACTGTCTCTCCTCTGTGTCTCTTTTTGTTGTGTCATCTTGGCTGTGTGGGGCCAACTTGCCTTCACCAGGAGGCCCCGGGAATCAAACCCTGGACCTCTTATTTGGTAGATGGGGGTCTAGTTGCTTGAGCCACATCCATTTCCTTGGACACAGATTTTTGATGGCGAACAGGGGAGATGGTACAGGTTCTGCGCCAGTGAGCCCTTTTTTTTTGAGTAGAGAATTAGGGTACTTTGGACAGAAGGAAGATACCATAACTAGTCCTTCTGGATGGGGGCTCAGAAGGCTCACAGTTGGGAAAGTCAGTTTGGATACCAGTGTCCCAAAAAGGGACATTAAGGAGCAGCAGCTCCACAACTGGTAAAGTAAAAGGGTACAGCCCAGGGGAGCAGAGGTACAAGGTGCAGTTTGAGGTTCCAGGGTTTTCTCATGCTGCAAAGAAACTCGGGGCACTCTTGCAGCTGCCCTGCAGCAGTCCATCCCCAGGTGTTCCTGGATGTCCTAGCCTTTGGAAAGATTCAGGAAATGTGACTGACTGTGTCCCAAGCCCGTTTAAGGTGTCAGGTTGCTGCAGTCTCACCAGCTACTTCGCATGTCCCCAGAGCCTCCACAGGCCAGTGGGTTAGTGTCAGCTGAGGGCAGACTGCCGGCCGGCGTAGGCTGTGAGCAAAGAGGGAGGCCATCACAGGCCAGGGTGCCAGGGAGCAAGAGGGAGTGAGTGGCCGGCTGGTGGCAGGGCACACTCACCTGGCCCTGTACCCAAGGTGGCTGGAGGCAGTTTCTGAGCCTCATTTACTGTGCCCTGGGTCTAAGTCCAAGGATTTAACCTACATTTAAACCTGCTTCCTCTTAATCTATTTAATGGAAATGGAGAGCCCTCTTTCAACAAATTACTTTCAAATACTGCAGACCTAAAGACTGGTCCCGAGACTTGACAAGATGTAAGGTACTGGCTTGACTGTCCTGAAGGTCCTCTCCTTTGTGCTTAGTCCTTGGCCCCACGCACCACACACTGTCAGGAGCCCAACTAAAGCCGGGGCCTCTTCAGCTCCAGCACATTGTCCTTCCTACAGGAAATTGATGGGGGTGGGGCAGGGAAGTCGGAAGTCAGAATGTTGACAAAAGCTCTATGCCTGCCCTCCCTGCCTCTGTTGTCACCCGTTTCTCTCCCTTGGCCCTCATCTCTCACTAATCCTCTGCTAATTCCCCCAGAGGAAAGAAAGTAGTGGGGTGGAGCTTGGAGAGAGAGAAGGGGTAATAAAGGTTTATAACCTTATCTTTTTAATTCATCTAAACCCACTTTCATTTTACTCCCCCTCCACATAAGTCTTCCTGCAGCTCTGGTTCCTGTTTGCCCTGGGCTCACAGGGTATGTGACCCAGACAGTGCCACCGTGGTGTTGCCGCAGGACCCTCGCTGCATAGATGCTGCCTGTCCATCTGTTCTCTGGAGAGAGTAGTGACTTAGAAGGAAAGTCGTGCAGGGAGGGCAGAGAGCTAGGGCTTTGTCCATTTGGGGCAGTCTGGGGGCAAAGAGGAAGTCTGTGGAGTTCCAGGCACCTAGCAGCCTGGACCAGGAGGCTGTCAGCAAGTGGGCTTCCCCTGCACCCTGGGGTAGAGCTGCCCAGGAGATTGAGATGAGCACAGATCCCACAAAGCCACAGTCCAGATTTGCACACAAATGAAATGCCAGCTGTGAAAGGGCAACAGGCTGAGCATGAAAAATGAAAGCACTTGGATACAAATGGTGCCAAGACAAGCACAGTCATCCTCATCTACAGCCAATGAGCCCATGACCTTAGGCCAGCCCCTTGTCCTCTCAGGGTCAGGCTGGCCCCTCTGGAAAGGGATACAGCTTTGATGGCCTCAGAACAGAAGGACCAGTGGTTTCTTGCTCCCTTTTATTGCTGGGCCTCGCTGAATGTTCCCTGCTCTTCTCTGAAAGATGGAGTCCAGGAAGGGTTATGCCTGGGCAGAGTATCACCATCGGTATAAGTTGGCCCCAAGGCCAGCAGCCTTGCGGGAGGAACCGTGTGCAGGGGTGGGAGAGGGAGTCACATGGCCTCGCTGCTTCATCTGGGATTGAAATGCTTCTTGTTCTCGTTTTAGGATGAATACCTTTCTCTTGTGGCCAGGCTCATTATCCATTTTCGAGACATCCGTAAGTAAACATTTTCACTTCTGGGTTGGTGTGATCAGTGCCACAGTGAGAGGCTGTCTTGGTCGCTGCTGCAGAGGAGGCACTTGGCTGCAGCACTGAGTCGAACGTCTGTAAACATGCCTGCTTTCTGGGAAGTTGTCCATTGCAATACATTTGATCCCTTATTTCCCATCCTCCCTGCGCCTCAGCCTCAAAAGTGCTGATTTGAGCTTAATGGAAACTCCCTCAAAGTGGTCTAAACTGGGCTGCTTTTTTGGTCTTGTCCATTTCATCTCCATTTTTTAATGGAACTGGTGTCCAGGGGTCTGGACATCTCAAGGATCTTGATGTGTTACAGGTCAGCATATCGCCCACATGTAGACACTGAGCGTGCCTGAGCAGCTACATTCCCTCGTCCCCAGAAGAAGCCTGGGGTGGCAGGCGCCCCGTGGTCTCAGCCTCCAGCACCTCCCACCACCCCACAGCTAGGCAACCCCAGAGAGTAGGGCTCTGGTGCCTGGAGCAGGCGCTCTGACAAGTCCTTCTGCTGCTCCCACAAGGCTTAGCTACAGTCAGAACATTGGTTGCAGAAGCCATGACAGAGTTATTTCCAGTAACCTCTGGTCAAGGGAACCATGGGTGATTTCCAAGTCCCCATGTGCCAGTCAGTTTTGTTTCTTTCCACAATAACATTTTATCAGGATGACCAGCAAGGTAAACTTTGATTGATGTTACTTTTGTTGCAGAGTGTGGGAAGGTCCTGTGAAGTGTAGATAAACAGAAGGAGCTGCGAGCCTAGAGAATGAGCACCTTGGATGCTTGGGCCCAGCTTATTCCTGGCAGGACTCTTGGCCACGCTGCTTGTGTGTTCACAAGGCGGCCCTGGCTCCATGGTGCACACAGCCCTGCCTTGCAAGCTTAGGGCACGGAACAAAGTAGAAGGCTGAGGGTCAGCTGGCTGTTGGTGTGGCAGCTGATGCTGCAGCAGCACTTGTGCCCTGGTTCTGGGTCCAGCCAGGCCTGACTTTGAGCCAGCCTTGGGCAAGTCCTTTCTGAGCCTCAGTGTCTTCCTCTAGGAAATGGAGGTACCGTCTCACAGAGTGGTGCTCAGCATCATTCTGGCCCGTCATAGATTTCTACTCGCCTGAGCCAGAATGTGGCGGGGAAGGAGGGAAGGAAAGCCAGAGTAGGCCCAGAAGGCTTTGCCTGTCCCCCCGCCTACCTCAGCCTTGGAGGTACTTCTCCCAAGCCCCAGGCTGACCCTGGAGCAGTTTTGCACCCTCTCTTTCCTTGGCCTCCCTTGTGACTTCCATGCTGCGAGGAGCAGGTGCTCTTCGGCGTCCCACCCTCACCCCCAGTTGCTGGGAGCACCAGGAGCTCCTTGCGGGTCCAGTCTTTGTAGCCGACAGGTGTGTTTCGCCTGGCTTCTAGGCAGGCTTAGCTCTGTTTTTGCAAATGACCCAAAGGCAAAAATGCCTACAACAGTGACTCATCCATAGGAATGAACACATGATTACATAAAACTTTGCTGACTGTTTTTATTCTTATTTTTATATAGATAACAAGAAATCTCAAGCTTCCGTCAGTGGTAAGAGTTTTTCCTTTTTGAATTAAAGTTTTTCCAAATATAAGATTCTGGGCAGCAGGAATAAGGTAGTGGGTACTCTGTGTGCCTGGGCTACCCCTGTTAAGGGAAGAGGAAGTGTGCTGGCGGGAGCGCCCTGGCTGGCTGTGACCGCGCTGGTGAGCAGCAGGCCCGGCCTCCTCCGTCCTCCTTCCCGACAGAGTTTGGATCAGACGATGCCGTCCATTCTGCTTCATGAAAATGCTGTTTTGCTCAGCAGAACAAGTACAAATACTCACAAACTTAAGACAGCTAGAACTTTGAGCTTTCTGGGAGAGAACCGATCATACTACAGTGTGAAAATCTACAGTAGTAGTAGTTTAAGTTATAAAGTTTCTTTATAAGTTATGTTTTTTTTTTTAAATTTTTAAATTTCAAGGTTTTATCAAAGGGACTCCAGTTAATACAGCCTTGGCTTCTGCTGACTAAGATGCAAATAAGAGGGTTTAGCGTATCTAAAGTGGCAGCTTCAGCTTCAGCATCACCCTGTTGGGAGGGGCCAACCTGGCCTCGTGGGCAGGAAGCTCTGTCTGTTTTTCTGTGGGCAGAGGTGCCAGCCACACAGGGCGTTAGTCCATGCCTGAGCACGGGCCAGCTGCACCTGCCCATATGGTCCTTTCCCAGCAGGGGTGTCTGCTGTGGTACAGTGATTCTTGGCCAGCCTGGGCCAGGGGATCGAGCACCAGGAGATGGCCTGGACTCCCTCGCCTTGTAGCGCAGAGTCCTCGGGGTCCTTGGTTCCAGGACAGGGTGATTCTTCTGGGCTGCGGCTGTCTACAGGTAGCCATTTGCCATGAGTCCCTCCTCGGTTTTGGCGAGAGCATCAGGTTCTTCACTGACCTCAGTCACCGCCTTGTTTGCTGGGGGGCCACACTGACCTGGCAGGGTGGGTGGGGACCACCTTGCCCCTCTGTGCCATGCAGAGCCTGTCCAGGCTGTGGACTCATGCAAGGGGCTCCATCACTCCCGTGCTAGTTCTTGAGGAGTGGCCCTGAAAACAGGAGTCTTTCCTATGATTGCTGTGGGCTGTGAGTCCTACATGGACTGAGCAGCCGAGGTGGGATTTCTGGCCTCACCCGCCCAGCACTGTAATGGATTAGATTCATTTCTCCTGGTTTCTCTGGCGATAGTCCTGTTTGTTGTATAAGGCCCAGTGAACTTGCTGGAGTCCACTATATGCCATTTGCTCCCTCAGCAGGAGGAGTGTCCAGCTAGGAGGACTAGGTGCTGCCCTCTGCCTGCTAGGCCCCAGCCTTCTCCAGTGGGGCTGCAAGAAGGGGAGGGGTCACTTGCCCTCGACATTAGGAACCTGGCACAGGGCTGGGCTAGGGATGTGGCATGGTCTCTGCCCTTGGAAGGCTCATAGTCCAGGTCCAGGGACAGACACATCTTGAATCTTGGCCCAGGGCAGGGGTGAACAAGGCTCCCAGGACCCTGTGGGCTTCTCACTGTGAAGGGCTGTGAGGGGTGGAGCCTGCAGGTGGGAGAGGCCTCACAGCCACGGAAGCCTCACCCAGCTCAGCGGGTGCCTTTCTGAGGCTCTGTGCCCTTGTGTCTCTGCAGATCCAATGAATGCTCTCCAGACCCTAACCGGCGGGCCCCCCACAGGAGCTGCTGGCATTGGCATGGCTTCTCGGGGCCCGGGACAGTCTCTGGGCGGGATGGGTGGCCTTGGTGCCATGGGCCAACCCATGCCCCTCTCTGGGCAGCCACCCCCTGGAACCTCTGGCATGGCCCCTCATGGCATGGCAGTTGTGTCCACAGCAACTCCACAGAGTAAGTACCACACACCCAAGAGGACTTGCCACTTGTTGCAGGGGACAGGGCATGTCATACCTTTTCTTAAAGAGGGTATTGAGGAAGGCACAAATAGGTTCCAAATAGCTTTCTGTATTTGTCATATGTGGAGAGAAAAAGCTCCAGGCCTTCTTTGAGGTACCAGAAGGGTTTAGTGATACTCCCCTTCCTCCAGGGCAGAGAGGCAGAAACATGGGAGGTCGGGGTGGCCTGGGACCCTGTTACTAAGCAGAAGGTTATGGTTCAGGGTGTTCCAGCCATGAAGCAGGGCTGTGGCCAGAGCCCCCAACCCCCTTGTTCCACACCTTGGGAGCTGTCCCTCCCAGTGCTGCTGTTGTCCCGTTGTCAGTCCTGCATTGTGGCTTGCAGCCAGGTCTCTGTCAGGCTTCCCCTTCCACAAAGGAGGCACTTTGTCCTCATCCCATTTCTCTGCGAGAGCCGGCCTTTATCCCTTCACTCACTGCAGGAGCTGGAGCAGCTGCAGGGCAGGGACTCTCGTGGGTCATAGGTTTTTGAGGCAGTTAAAGACCCTTTGCCCTCTTCTCCCCAGGGCCTGTTTCCATGTACTTTGGGGCTCATAAACATTTATCAAGTACTTTGTGCCGTGCACTCTGCAAAAGTGCTTCAGTGATTTTTTTTTTTCCTTTTTATAACTTTTCATTTTTGAAATAGTTTGACTCACAGGAAGTTGCAGAATAGCAGAGAGTTCCCATGCACCCTTCACCCAGCTTCTCCCAGTGATAATATTTTACTTAGTACCTTGTCAAAACCAAGGCGTTGATGTTGAAGCAATACTAATAACTCAGGTCCCTTATTCAGACTTATTGGTTTTTACGTGCATTTTTATGTGCACATGTATGCATGTGTGTACCTGCATGTAGTTACATGCAGTTATAGCACATGTAGAATGAGTCAGCCTATGGTTACCCCTTAGTAATCACACCCTCCCCCAACCCTAAACCTTGGCACCCGTGTATCTGTTTTCTACCTCTATAATTGGTTTCTTTTCAAATGTTACATAAATGGAATCATTCAATATGTGATTTTTTGAGATTGGCTTTTGTCATTTTCCTAGCGCCCTTGGGATGCAGCCAAGTTGTACTGGTAGTTCTTTCCTCTTTGTTGTAAACTGGTATTAGTGGGATTCACGGTATGGATGGACCACAGTTTGTTGATCCACTCACCCTTGAAGGACACTGGGGTTGCTTCCAGGTTTGGGCTAGTACAAGTAACGCTCCTGTGAACACTTGTGTACTGGTTTTTGTGTTCGGTGTATCTTTGTAGTGTATACCTTATAGTAACCCCATCAAGAGGGCAGTGTCGCCACCTCTGCCTCGTCAGGGAGGCGGCCAAGGCCTGCAAGGCCAGGCCTGTTGGAGCTGGGATTGTAACTGGGTTGCCGGACTCGAGTACCCTTACATCCCCCTCACATCCTTCTTGCGTCCCCCGTCTGGTGTCAGCATGTGAGTGCTTCCTGTGTGAGCACTACTTTGCTCTTCTTGGGGCCATGACACCCTCATTCCCACACACTCCTGTTCTGGAACCTTCCTCCATCAGCTGCCATCTCCTTCTTTTGCATATCTTCATTCTTTTCTTCTTACTGACTTCTTGCCATTTAGCATGTTCTAGTGTCCTCCATCCTAAAGTCTTTGCTAAGTTCTTCCTTGCAGTCTCCTCTCTTCTCTCTTGGTATATAAATACACCTGATACACAGGCAGGTGCAAGAGACGCACCTGACTCTGCTTACTTTTTCATTACCCTCTATACTGGCTGAATTTCTTTTTACCATGAACTTCTATTTTATGAGAAATAGCTTTAAAATGCTGGAGTTTAGAATACTCACATGATTTGCCTTGTCAGACTTTATCTCAGACCGATTATTTGTCATAAGTTCAGTGGCGAAGCTTTGGTATCCTGCCCACACCCTCTGCAGTCTGACCTTGGCCCACATCCTGTTTTCAGCTTCAGGAGAACCTGATCTACTGTGTGGCACTAGTTGAAAGTTGACGTGCATTCTCTACTTTCATGTCCTGCTGCTTTCTCTGTCAGAGACCTTCCTTCTTATTGACCTCTTACCTTCCCAGTCTACCTGAAATAGGTGCTTTCACTCAACAGGCATTTGCTGATGCCTTCTCCAAATGCTTCAAGTCTTAATCCAGTCTATCAAGAGGGCAGAGCCAGTATCAGAGACTGTTTTTCAAAGGGCAGTTCAGGAGGCCCGGGGTTAGTCATACAAAATGTTGAAACTGCTTGCTGGATGTGTCTGGGGCTGGAGACTGGGGTACAGGTTTGGAAGCAAGACTGACATTTCCTGCTATACATTTTTGTTCTTTAGTGAGTTTTGTACCATGTGCTTGGAAAACCTACTTTAAAAGAATAATTTGTTTCCAGCTGTTTGCCAGACTGTGTGCTGAGGAACCCTTCTCCTTCTGGATAACTAGATCCTGGTTAGGGTGCACTTTTGGATTGCTGGGCCTGCAGAAGGTAGGGGAAGCTCTTTGCCCCTCTGAGCCTTGGCCCTCAGTGAGACACAGGAGCCTGGGACTTGATTCTTTTGTCCAGTCAGGGTCTGCACTGGGGCAGATGGTGTCCCCTGGCTCCCCCACAATCAGGTGCAGCTTGAGGAAAATGTCCCCAATTTAGGCCCACAGGAATCAGACCGATTAATGTCAAGCAGTGAGCACATGATCAAAGATCCCCAGGCTTGAAAGGAATTAGAGACACTGTGAGGGAGAGTAGAAGTGATAAACAGGAGTGGGCACGCTCAGGGACCACCTACAGGAATTGCTAGGGCTCAGACACATGGCTTGACACGATAGAGCATATTATAAGATGAACCAAAAGGAACTTGTGAAAATGAAAAATATAATTATTGGATTAAGAAATTGTGGCTGAGTAAACAGATTTGATGCAGGTGAAAAGAGGATTTGCGAGCTAGAATATAGAAGCTACAATGATGACATTAATTGGGAATGTAGCAAATAATGAAAATGTGAAAACGTGGGTAAGAAATGTGGATAAAATGAGAAAATCTAACCGACCTCTAACAGACAATCCAAAAGGGCCAAGTGGAGAGAATGGAAGAATGGTAGTGTGTGAGGAGGTAGGTATTAGCTGAGAAAGCCCAGATGACCCCCAGCAAGTTAAATAAAAGGTAGCTACATCTTAACCTTTTATTGTGAATGCTAAACATTAAAGACCAAAAGAAAACCTTAGAAACAGCCGGTTCATTTGAAGGAGCAATAAGTAGATTCAGCAGACTTAGCATTGGAGTCCAGAAGATCATGAAATATTGTTAGAGCATGGAGAATATAACTGGCAGGCCAGGTGTGTACCAGCAAAACTCTCTTTAAAGAATGAGAGGGGAGCAAAGAATTTTTTAAAAAAATTTTGTACATTTAATAGTTGAAAATATAAACAATTAAAAACTAAAAGAAAACACGATTGAATAAAAACATACATTTCTCAGTTAAATGTACTGGATACATATAAATTTTTTTCGATTATACAGTATGTTACACTATATATTTGGTTCATAGTAACTCAGTCTTAGAGTATTTGTCCTTTTGTGTCTTGCTTGTTTCACTCAACGTAATGTCCTCCAAGTTCATCCATGTTGTCATATGCTTTACAACTTCATTTCTTCTTACAGCTGCATACTATTCCGTCATGTGAATACACCACAGTTAGTTTATCCATTCATCTGTTGATGGATACCTGGGTTGTTTCCACCTTTTGGCAATCATGAATAGTTGTGGTTGTGAACATTGGTGTCCAGGTATCTGTTCGTGTCACTGTTCTCAGTTCTTCTGGGTATATACTCGGTAGTGGTATTGCAGGGTCGTGTGGCAAGTCTATATTCAACTTCTTTAGGAACTGCTGAACAGTCTTCCACAGTGGCTGTACCATTCTGCATTCCCACCAACAGTGAATTAAGTGTTCCTATCTCTCCACATCTTCTCCAACCTTTGTAGTTCCTGAGCAAAGACATTTTTACACAAACAAGACCTAAGAGATCTTCATTGTAAGGATTTCAAAAGGCTTTATTCTTTTATTTGCTCACCATTTCCTCCTACTGCTCTGATCATCCTTCTAAGATGCAAGGTATGAAAGTGACATGGAAGAAGAAACATTGAACATGTAAGGTAGTAAATACATGAGTAAATCTGAACAAGTATTTCTTAGCCAGAGGCCATTTTGTACCCCAGGGGACATTTGACAATGTGCAGAGACATTTGGGGATGTCATAACTGTGGGTGTGCTACTGGCATCTAATGGGCAAAGGCCAGGGAGGCTGCTAAATGTGTACAGGACAGGCCCCTACGACACAATTATTTGGTCACAAATGTCAATAGTGCTAAGGTTGAGAACCTTGGTGTAAATAGAAATTACTTCTGTAAAGTGATAATGCTTAAAGTTAACCTCGTACTAACTTGCCACATTCTAACCACTGTTGTCAGTTTTACCTAAGAATTCTTGCTGCATTGTGTCAGAGAGGTGGTATTATTTTCTTACAGATGAGGAAGCTGAGACAGAGCAGTAACAGCTGGGATTTGAGTCCAGGCAGTCTAGTTCAAACCTAGCCATTATTCTTTCCTGCCTCTTAATATAATGTTTGCAGGAACAGAACCTAATGGAAATAAGTGGGGCCTATATCAGGTATATCATATACATGTAAAAACTACTTTTAAAAATAATTAATAAAAACAAAAACAACAACAACAAAATAATTAGTAAACCAAATTTTGAAAATAGTGTGTTCAAAAGTCCTTGTCTTGTTTGGGAAAGAGGTTAAAATGCTGATAAACTTTTTACTTTTTACTTTGTAAAGTTAAATTTGCATGATCAAGTAGAAAGAGTAAATTGCTAAAATAATAAAAATACTTTTGTAAATTCCAAATCAAGGGGAGGGAATGTAACTCAAGCAGTTGGACACTCATGTCCCACATAGGAGGTCCTGCATTCAATTCCCAGTGCCTTTTAAAGAAGACAGACAATGAGCAGACAGTGAGCAGGCATCAAGCAAAAACAAGGAAAAACCATAGATAATGAGCAAAAAAACCCCAAAATGAGCAGGGAGTAGATGTGGCTCAAGTAGTTGAGTACCTGCCTCCCACATGGGAGGTCCCGGGCTCAATTCTCAGTGCCTCCTAAAGAAAAAACAACTAGAAAACACAATGAGCAGACAGTGAGCGCAAACAATGGGCAAAAACAACGAGCAAGCAGATAAGGGGAGCCATCTCAAAGGGGGAACAAAATAAAAAAAATAATAATCCAAAGTGGTAGGAAAAAAATTCACTAAAGGGGGAAAAAGCCCAACAAACAAAAATCCAACCAATATAACGAAATGCAACGAAAATGAAAGGGAAGACAGAGAAATAAATTGAAAAATACAAATAGTCATAATAAATATGAATGGCCTAAACTTTCCTGCTAAAAGACAAGAATTATGAGATTGAACATAAATGAAAGATAACAGTATACCTATATAATCTTTATAAGAAACACTGCTAAAATAAGAGATTCAGAAAGGTTTGAAAATAAAAAATGATAAAAGATATATTGGGCAATTATCATTTACTTACAGTTAAGCAGACAAAAAAGTGATAAAGTTAGAGAAGATTTGAATAACATAATGAACAAGCTTTATTAAGGAGGTAGATAGAACAAATACATTTCAAAAATAAACCATAGGAGTGGATGTGACTCAAGTAGTTAAGTGCCTGCTTCCCACATGGGAGGTCCTGGGTTTGGTTCCCAGTGCCTCTTAAAAACAAAACAAGGAAACAAAAACCAACTCAAGGGAGGCAATGTGGCTCAATGATTGAGTGCTGTCTTCCTAAATACTAGGTCCTGGGTTCAATCCCTGGCCCCAGTATCTCAAAATAAATAAGTAAACTGTAAAGTGACTCGTAGTGTATAAGTACTGTCAACAGATAATGTTTTTTTTACTGTAAAACAGTTGAGGTTAGACGTCAGAACCGAAAAGATGAATAAAAAATTCTTGGACTTAGGAGAATGGCAAAAATAGTGAAAACACCAAATGCTGGCAAGGATATGGATAAAAAACTGAACATGCACCTACCTTTGGACCTAGCACTTGCCCTCCTGGGCATTTAGCTAGAGGAACAGACTTAGGCGCATACAGAAACCTCTCAGCCAATGGGTGTGACAGCTCTGTTTGTAATAACCCCAAACTGGAATCATCCCAATGCCCTTCAGCAGTAGAATGGCAAAACAACTTTTGGTGCATTCCATGCTACTGGAGTTCCTTTCAGCAACAGAAAGGAACCACTGATACACACTACCATCTGCACATTCCAGAGAAATGTGCTGAATAAAAACAGCTAATCCTTAAAGGTTATCTACTATACGGTTCCCATTTTGAAATGATAGCATTTTAGAAACAAGCGACACATCAGTGATTGCCACAGGTTGAGGTTGCTGAAGGGAAGAGGCCGAGGGCCCCTGTGGTGTTGAAACTGTTCAGTATCCTGATTTTTGGTGGTGGGTATAGGAACATACACGGGTGATAAATTAGTGTAGAATTTAAAACACATACCCCTCCCCACTCCCCATGTACACATATCTGTCCTGGTTGTGGTATCACATTATAATTTTACATAAATGTTACCATTGGGGGAAACTGGGCACAGCATACAAGGAATCTATCTTGCAGTGTTGCTTTGTTTGTTTGTACAGTAGCCTTATTGAGATACCATTCACATACCGTACACATACACCTATTTGGGAAGTGGCTGTGGCTCAATCAGTTGGGCTGCCATCTACCATATGGGAGGCCCTAGGTTTGTGTCCTGGGGCCTCTTTAATTTTTTTTCTAAGATTTATTTATTTTTATTTCTCTCCCTTTCCCCTCCCAACCCCCCCGTTGTCTGCTCTCTCTGTCCATTCACTGTGTGTTCTTCTGTGACCGCTTCTATCCTTATCAGCAGCACTGGGAACCTGTGTTTCTTTTTGTTGTGTCAGCTCTCTGTGTGTGCGGTGCCATTCCTGGGCAGGCTGCACTTTCTTTCGCACTGGGCGGCTCTCCTTAACGGGGTGCACTCCTTGCACATGGGGCTTCCCTACTCAGGGGACACCCCTGCGTGGCAGGGCACTCCTTGTGCGCATCAACACTACGCATGGGCCAGCACACAGGTTTGAGCCACGGACCTCCCATGTGGTAAGCAGACCTCGGTTTGAGCCACGGACCTCCCATGTGGTAGGTGAATGGCCTATCCGTTGGGCCAAGTCCGTTTCCCCCTGGGGCCTCCTTGAAGGCAGGCTCGCCTGCATGCTGTGGAGAGCTGCCAGCCTGGGCACCGTGGAGTGCTGCTGGCCCATAAGTGCCGTGGAGAGCCAACTCAGCAAGGTGATGCAACAAAAAGGGAGATAAGCAAACACACAGAAGAGCACACAGCGAATGGACACAGCAGACAGCATGAAAGCCGCAAAGGGGGGAGATAAACAAAAATAAATACACAGAAGAAGGCACAGGGAATGCACAAAGAGAGCAGACAGCAAGCAAAAATGGGGGGCGGGGGTGATAAGAAAAAAAAGATCTCTAAAGTGCACCATTCTGTGTTTTTGAGTAGTTTCACAGAGATAGGCACTGATCACCACAATTAATTTTAGAACATTTTCATCACCCAAAAAAGAAATCCTCTGACATCAAAAATTGTACGCACATGTTCATAGCAGCATTATTCATAATATTCAAAAAGTGGAAATGACCTAAATGTCCACATGGAAAAATAAAATGTGGTGTATCCATACAGTGGAATATTACTTGGCAATAGAAAGGGATGCAGTTCTGATGCATGGCACTACATGGGTGAACCTTGAAGGATCGCGGTGAGATTCTATTTATAAGAAATAACCAGAATAGGGAAAATAGACAGACAGGAAGTAGATTAGTGGCTGCTTAGGGCTGGGCCTCTGGTACTCCCCGTGGACTTAGTTGGCCCTTTTCTTTTCTCTCTGGTTATAATGTAAGTCATAATAGTAAGTTTCATAATGCTGCTTCCCATCATATTTGTCTCTGAAGTAAATGGAATGTTCAAATTCCAGTGAGCGTAGACTGTAGTCAGCAGCTGTCCAGGGAGGGGGCCTTGTCTGAATGCCCTGCCTGTGTGGCAGCCGGGCCTCTGCTGTGGCGCAGCTCTGCGGTGTTGGACCCCCTGGTCACCCGCGCTGACCCCTACTGACTCGCGCTGACCCCTACTGACTCGTGGCCTCATCCCCAGCCCAGCTGCAGCTCCAGCAGGTGGCGCTGCAACAGCAGCAGCAGTTCCAGCAGCAGCAGCAGGTGGCGCTGCAGCAGCAGCAGCAGCAGCAGTTCCAGGCTCAGCAGAATGCCATGCAGCAGCAGTTCCAAGCAGTGGTGCAGCAGCAGCAGCAGCAACTCCAGCAGCAGCAGCAGCAGCAGCAGCACCTGATTAAATTGCATCATCAAAACCAGCAACAGGTACCAGGGTTCCCTCCTTTAGTCCTTAGTCTTTGTCCTAAGATTGTTGAATCCTGGGTAGGCTCAAGCCACAGTACTGGGTACAGAGTCCCAGAGGCTTCCACGAGGTGCCTGCCTCCTCACAGTGTTCCTCAGAGTCTAGGATAGGAAGGAAAAACCAAGCCCTTGCCTGTAACAGGTGCAGTGATGATGGAGGGGGCCTCAAGGAGACAGGGTGTCCAACTATGGGCTGATTCAGCCCTGAGGGGCCTGAATCAGAGGAGGCTTCTGGGCAGGAGTCAATCATAGAAGAGTCAGACAAAGCAAGAAGTAAGGAGAATATTCCCGGGAATGCTTGAAATGTTGGTGTAAGGATTTTTTTTTTTTTTTTTTTTTTTTTTTGAGGTACCAGGGATTGAACCCGGGACCTTATACATGGGAAGCAGATGCTCAACCACTGAGAAATACCGTTACCCAGGACATTCTTTTGTGGACTCACTGCCTCTGTTTTGTCTTTCAGTGTTGTGGTTTCTGGCTACTGTATTTAGGGACTCCTGTCCAGTGTTCTGCAGGGCAGTGGCAGTGGCATGTTCTGAGGCCTACTCACAAGGACCATTTTTCTTTCTTTTGTGACTTGCCATCAGACTTTTGGCACGTTGAGCACCTGTTGTCAGCTTGTGTCCTGGCTGAGAGTAGGAAGCCTTGGTGGGGCTTCTCCCCATTTCCAGACCCCTCCAGAATGGCTCACCACCTCCTCTTCCCAGTGCCACCTTCCTGGACCTTGATATGACCCTCTGTCCCAGAGCTGACAGTTCCTCTTCCATCCCCGCCTTTCCTCCTCATCCTAATGTCCACTGTCAGGACAAAGCAAAAGCAAGTGTGACTGGAGAAGCCATCAGACCTGCAGTTACCTGAGCTTTTCCTTGCTTCTGTGGGGCTGCAGCTATTCTTTCTCACTCCTTACCTAACCTTCTAGATAGTTCCCTTTAACTTTTCCTTCTCTCAGACCTAGAGGTGGACCAGGGCCCAGGTGCACACTTTGTGTGGCCTCAGCCAGGACAGTTGGTGTCCGCCTTGGGGACCCAGAGCCCTTCTGTGCCAGAGCCCCCTGCTGCCTCTGAGCAATCTGAGCAGGCAGGCTTTCTCGAAGGCTGTGATGGTGCCCACCCGGGCTTACTGCATGCTGGCCCAGGGAACACCTGGTACCCCATAATCTGGTGGGTGGTGACCATGCGCTACATCTTCTGCCCCTAGATACAACAGCAGCAACAGCAGTTGCAGCGGATGGCACAGTTGCAACTGCAGCAGCAGCAGCAGCAGCAGCAGCAGCAGGCTTTGCAGGCCCAGCCGCCACTCCAGCAGCCACCAATGCAGCAGCCGCAGCCTCCCCCCTCTCAAACCCTGCCCCAGCAGCTGCAGCAGATGCATCACCCACAGCACCACCCACCTCCACAGCAGCCCCAGCAGCCACCAGGCTCCCAGAACCAGCCATCACAACTCCCTCCCCAGTCCCAGCCCCAGCCTTTGGTATCGCAGGCACCGGCCCTCGCTGGACAGATGCTGTATGCACAGCAACAGCTGAAACTCGTGAGTACCCATCACTCTCCCTGTGGGTGTATAGGGCCCCCTCTCTGTCCACTGCTGGGTTGGAGGCTCCTTGGCTGTGAGGGACATATCCTTTCCTTTCTAGCATTGTTACTGGAGCTGGCCCCCAAGGCCAGTTCCCCATTACGGGCTTGGGGAGAGCTGGGGGGCTGGGCAGGGTCATGGAGAGCAGATATGGCCACACACCTGTTGCCTGTGTCTGGGTGCTCCTTGGGTATCCTGTTGGGGTCAGGTCTGGTAGCCTAGAGGCATCTAGTGGGAGAGCCACCTTCTAGGGGTTTGGATCACATGTGACTTGCCCTCTGGAGGCTTCTCCACCAGGTTGTGTGCCTTTGCCTGGTTCTTTTCCTCCTTGGCTCTGTGCCCAGTTTCATCTGGCCTACCCTGGATTCCTTCGAGCAGCCTAGGGCTCTGAGTGCAGCCCAGCACACTGTCAGGGTGCTTGTCCCATTAGGTGAGGGCTGGGGAAGCAGTCGCATTCCTAAGTGGTGGCCAGTGGTGATGGGGTGTGGCTGACATCCTTAGTGGGAGGCAGCTTTGCTCCCCACTGAGCTGGGGAGGTCAGGTGGGGCGAGCTGGCTGGAACACTGATGAGCCTGTGTGGTAAGGGGCCGACAGTGCAGCCCCATTGTGAGATCCTACCCACCACCTCAAGAAGAGCTTTGAATCAACCCCCGCCCCCCGCCTCAAAATATGGGTGGCACCCAGTTGAGTTCTCTCTCTCTCTCTGCAGGTCCGAGCCCCGATGGTGGTACAGCAGCCGCAGGGGCAGCCACAGGGCCAGCCAGGACAGCCTCAAGGCCAATCGCAGACCACTGTGCAGCCGCCTCAGGCTGCCCAGATGGTGGCCTCCGGGGTCCAGGTAAGGGCCTCAGGAAGTGCTTTTCCATTCTGCTTATGGAGGTGGGTTTCCTGTGGCCCTCTGACAGGAGTCCAGGTTGGGTTGAGAGCCAAGTTGGAGAAACACAGGGCTTCTCTCCCTCCCTGTGCCCTGTGAGGCAGGTGCCCCTGTGAGCTGGCCCCGTGGTCCTAGGAGAGGTCACTCGGCTTGGTCTTGGTCTGGGACCACACAGATGCCTGGTCCACACGATGTCCCCCTTCCCATGGCTCCTCCATCTCCTCTGCCAATGCTGGTTGGTGTGGTCTAGGAACACACTTTTGTGGGGGCTGCTGCATGTCATCCTCGCAACAGCTCCCACCCAAGTGTTGGAGGGCAGGGCTGCCTGGGAGGTGGAGAGTAGCTCTCTGGAAACTAGGAAGAGGATGAGAGAATTGAGCCCAGGCCTTCTCTGGAAGATAACACGGAGGCTGGCACTGCAGGGAGAGGGCACCCATCCCTTGGCCCGCTCAGGTCCAAAGCAGGAGCAGCAGTACCATCCCTATCTCACTTCAGCCTGTTACCTGCCTTCCCTCTCAGCTCCGGCTGGGGCCTGCCGTGCACTGAGGACTTCAGCCTGCTCACAGTGCCGCATGCATGCCAGATCGTTGGGCGGGCTCAGCTGAGTTATGGGCATTCTCTGCCGACGGTGCAGGCAGCTCAGAACAGGAATTCCTCACCTGGCCTTTCTCATAAAGCGGCCACATCCTTGTTCACATTTGAAGACGGGTGGTTCAAGCCCTGTGACTTCTCTGCCAGACCCACATCAGCCTTGTACTGATAGGGAGATGGGGAGACCAACCCAGGCCGGGGCCTCAGTTCTTCCTGTCCACAGATGGTGGTGGAAACAGATAGCCCTCATTTAGAAGCCGAGGGTTGTCTGAGGGAAAGTCAGATGTTTCTGGGTCCCTGCCGTGGTGGACGTGGAATCCGGGTGTCCCTGCACCCTGCATGTGTGTACTGTGCACCTTTGAGTGCAGTGTCTAGGTGGCAGGATGCCTCACCCCCAGATGATCTGTCAGCCATCCCTTTTTGGGTGAGGGGTCTTGCTCTCAGCTCTCCTTGACTCAGGGCAGCTGGCTGAGGAGAAGCTTGCCACTCTTGGGGCCTGAGTGTTGGATGTAGTCAAGCTGGCCCAGTTGCCTCCTGGGACTCAACGTGCCTGGGCCCAGGACTCCCCAACCACCAGTTGTCTCAGACATGGTTTTTGAGAAGCCCACTATAGGTTTCATGCTGTAGCTGGGAAGGAGGCAGCTTGCCCTGCACAACTAGGTTAGAGTCTCTCTCGCCACCCCCAACTGTGTGCTATGGGGCCAGCTGCTCATTCTTCCTCTTGATGGCTCCCAAAGGCCTCATGGGCAGATCATACCCTCCTCTCAGGCCTCCCCTGCAGGTTGAAGGAGGTGATGCATGCTCAGAGTCTGCCCTTTGGTGGCATGTAGCGACCACCTGGCCCTGGGAGCCACTGCCCATGCTGCTGTATGACTTCCCTCCCTGGTCAGCCGGACCTCCTTGAAACTCCTGCATGTCAGGTCTTGTTGAGTAGAGAACAGAGACTTGGCATTCTTCGCCTTCACAGCTGTCTGTCCTGAAGCAAAACTTCCTTTTCACCCAGCTTCTTGGTGTTTGGAAAGTGAGTATCCCTAGAACATTGAATGCAAGTTGATTGTCTGGTCCCATTCCGCTGCTGTACTCGTGGCTTCTTGCTCAAGAAAGTGCACGCCCTGGAGCCGCTCTGGCGTCTCATTACTGTTTAAAAGCAGGACGCCAGCACTTGGGTCTCACCCTCGTTCCTGGCTGCCCATGGTGCTCCCAGTCCAGCCGGTGAGTGCATGTGGCCAGCACAGACATCTCCGGGGTACTCTTAGATTTTTGCATTCCTGTCACCTTAGTGGGGCATGGAGGGTTCATGGTTCATGGAACTAACGTAGTGGGCCCCATGGAAAGTTGGTAGGATTCTCTAGTGGCAGGAGAGGGTGGAAAGCAGTTGGACTCAGTTCACGTGTGGGTTTGGTTCGATGAGGACTCAGCCTTTAGTTTTTTAAGGTGTGCTGCCCACCTCCCTTTTGGAGCATCAAGAGACTGAGGGAGGAGGCATGTGAGAGACCATCCCTGCTCCAGCCGAACCGTGTCACATGCATCCCCGAGATAGGGCACCCCTCCATGGTGTGCTGTGTGGTGGGATTCCCAGCCACTGGTGACAGGAGGGAACCTCCAGACTCTTGGGGAATCAGCAGCCCTGTTCAGTGAGCGGACCAGGATGCCGACACCGTATTTGTGTTGCACTCTCAGCTCAGATGGCAGCACTTGGCTTGTCTGCGCCTTTTGTTCTCCTTAGTTTGGTCTCTAAACTTGGTCTCGCACCACTGAAGCTTCATGGAGGATGACCAGCCTATCATCACTGCTGTAGCAGCAGTGGAGTCCCAGGGTGTGGCCTGGTGACTTGGGTGTCTGAGGACAGGGTCTTTGTTCCACAGCCTTTCTTTGAAACCTGGGTTGGCTCCCTGGACAAGATGAGGCTATGGATTCTCAGATGCAGACACTTTTTTAAGTATGTGGAAACTGTAGAAAGTTGGAAAGATGAGAGAAGTGTTAAGTAAGAGAAGCATCCCAGTGCAGGAGAAACACCTTGGTGTCGTTTCTTTCTCTCCTCCACATAGGTAAGGTCATTCTGTATGTGGAAATTTTCATGCAACTTTTTTCATGTTGGCGTTACAACAGAAGTGAAATGTTCTAGTGTTATTAAAAACTTGATAACAAAATGTTTAAAATGGCTGTGTACTAGTCCTTTTATGGATGTGTCTCGCTGTCTCTCTGTCATTCTTGGGTCTTCAGATCATTCGCAATTTTTTGCTATCACCAGTGGTGCTGGGATGCATATCTTGATGCCTGACTGTGTTTCTGCATTGTTCCCTGAAGCTTCCCAGAACTGGGTTACTGGGTCACCTGGCATGGATACTTCTAGGCCCCGTGATTCTTTTTTATTTTTTTGTGTTTTTTTTCCCTTTAGAAGGTACCAGGGATTAAACCCAGGATCTCATACGTGGGAAGCAGGTGCTTAACCACTGAGCTACACCTGCTCCCGAAGGCCCCATGAGTCTTAACAGCATTGTTCAGGCAGGAGCTCAAAGATGCAGAGTAGAACATCCCACGTGGCGTTTCTGCACTTGACCTCAGGGCACAGGTACTGTGCAGTTTGGTGCAGATCCTGTGAGCTGCTGTGGGTGGCACGCAGCAGCAGGCTGGGTGCTTTGTGAAGGAAATGCTGTGTTTTAGGGTGCCTAAGCAGACAGCACTTTGTCTTTCAGGAGATCGACTAGCTGATGAGCCTTTGGCCGGCCTTTGCCCCTCTCACCCTGGGGTGGCGTTTGGGGTTTTTTGGTGTTAAGGAAATTGGTTAGCTCATGGTATGCATGTGTGACCCTTTTGACTTGGGTAGCTGAGCAAAGCAGCACCCCACAGGGTAGATGAGGAACCCACTCTGGCCCCAGCAGGAGAGCTGCATCAATGTGTGATTCTCCCCAGGCTTTATCTGTGATCATCCACACACAGAAGGAAAACCAGCCAAGGTATACACCTCCCTTTCAAACAGTTCCTTTGCTTTTTAAATCTTTTTTTCTTTCAGTATCCGTGATTTTGTCTATACGGAAACTAATTATAATTCACAAGCTATGAAAAATTGTCTCCAAGAACAGGCTTCCCTTCCAGATGTCTCTGAGCATCACTATGGTGGCAGTTGCTCCCCTCCCTTCTCCTTCCAGGCCCCATAAGGCTGGTGAGAATGTTTTGGATTCTTCCTGGGTCTAAGTGTTGGGAAGTAGGAAAATATAGCCTCCCTTGGAAACAAGTTACTTCTTAGCTGCCTGACCCAGCTAACCCTGTAAACATTCTTTGGTGCATTTTCAAAAAGAAAATGAGCTTTCCCTGGCAGGATTTCTTTGATAAGAAAACCAGTGAGAAGTGAATTGGATTTAAGTTTTTTGTTCCATGTTTCTTTTTTTTTTTCTTTCCTGGAAAAAAAATTTGCATCTCTCAAGGCCTTTTTCCTTCAAGTACTTAAAGTACTGAGAGTTCTTCTGACTTCAGGCCTTGCTTCTTGTCTGGAAGAAGCCCTGTTTAACCCCTGCTGCTCTTGTCAGGGCCTCCTCTAGCACAGTGGCCAGCATAGATGAACACTTGACCTGCAGCAGCCACCGTAGGCCACGACCCAGGCAGAGCTGCCCATTTGCCTGTTTCCCTGAGCCTTCCTGTCTCTCATTTCTCCAATTATACTCTGAGCCCTCGCACAGCCCGATTTGTTTTCCCTCTGTGCCTAATGACAGAGTTCTGGGCAGTGGGTCCTCAGGACCCAGGGGCATCCTGGGTAATCCCTTCCCCCATCACCCCCAAAGGACATGAATATGACCTCCAGGTCATGAAGAGGCCTGGCTGCAAGAATGCCACTTCCTAGCTGTCCCCCCATAGCCATTGCGTAGCATCTGCTGGTGCTCACAGCACCCCAGCCCGTGCACCTGCTGCATGGGGCACAGTGGGAGCATGGGAGGCACACCTGCCTCTCCAGAGTCTTGTTCCCGGCGCTCACTGCATGGACTATCCACGGCCAGCTAGCAGCCTCTGGGACTGCGTGTTCTGCTTTCCGAGCCCGGCTGTGTTGCTCAGCCTTAGTTTGGCTTTATCTTTTTTTTTTTTTTTTCCCTTTGAAAAATAGGATAATTTTCTTTTTATTTTATTTTTTAAAAGGTTTTAGATTACATAAATGTTATTCTTTATTTAAAAAAATTTTTTTTAATTGTCTTTTTTTAAGTTATTAGATGACACAAAACATTACATTAAAAAACTTAAGAGGTTCCCATATATACCCCAGTTTGGCTTCATCTTAGCAGTTCTGAGCACGTGCTGTCCCTGCACTCCCAGGACCGGGCCAGGGCTCCAGCCCACCAGTGCAGCCCAGAGATTGCCCAGGCACTTGTAGTGCTGGCCTGGCCCTGCCCTCGAAGCCCTGGGCCCGTCTCGTGGCCTTCATACTGCAGGAAGGTAAACTAACTGATAGGGGGTAGGTGATCAGCCCAAGATGGAGTTCTCAGATCTGTAGTCTTCTGTGTATATTTAAGAACAAATCTGACACACATCTTTTAGAGGTAAGCATCCACAAAGACGAAGTCGCCCTCCAGATGGGAGTCCCCTGCTTCTCTTTCCCACCTTTCCCCCTTTTAGTTCTAAAAGAAAACCATTTCCTCAGTAGATGCTAGAATTAGTAGCTTCATAGAGGTATGGGGGAGATAAAGGGTGGGGCATGTTTAGGACCTAAGAGTTGTTTTCCATCAGGCACAAAAAGGGGGTTCCCTGAGATGATTTCTGGGTTTAATGGTGGAAGCCTTTTCCTCCAGTGAGTGCTGGTGGAAGGTAACTTCTTGAAGTATGCCCCCTGTAGCCTGGTCTCCCAGAAACACAAACCCTCGCCCCTGAAATCCATCAGTTACTTAGAGGTGTGTTCAGGATGGCAAGGAGAGAGTGTGGCCAATGGATGGTTCTAGGGCTGCATTCCAGCCGCTCTTCCAGATGCCTGGGGCCTGCTAGAGGCCTCAGAATGCTGTGGTGAAACCTGTAGGTGAGCAGTCCAGGGCCCTGGCTTGGTGCTCCTTGAACTGAGCCAGAGCCTGCACCCACAGCTCACTGCCAGCCAGCACACTGCCTTCTCTGTGATGACCTTGTCTATTGTCCCTCTGTCCCAAAGATGATCACCACGGCCATGGCCCAAGGCGGGATGCAAGTAAGAGCCCGGTTCCCGCCATCCACTGCTGCGCCAGCCGTCCCATCAAGCTCCATCCCTGTGAGTGGACAGCCCACGGCACAGGTATTTAACCGAATTCTTCGTAACTCCACCTCAGTGACTCATTTGCCCATGTTTTCAGTATGCAAACCGAGCTTTACCCCCTTCCATAAAAAGGGTTTCTCTTGAGGGATGTGAGCAGATAGCTGGGGTTTAGTGTTGAGGTTAATGTTTTCCATATTTCTGACATTTCCGTTTTCGGTAGAAATGTCTTTTGTAAAACCTTACTTAGGGTTTTGGATAGTTATGCCGCTGTCATTTTCATGGTTAAATGAAATGGCATGGTGAAACACACCATGCCAATAACCTTACTTTTAGAGCTGCGCTAATACTGTAGTGACCAGCCACAGGTGACTCTTTACATTTACGTTAACTAAAATAAAATAAAATTCAAAACTCAGTTCCTCAGTTCCACCAGCTGCATTGCAGGTGTCCAGAAGCCACTTGGGGAAACTATTGGCCCTTGCCCTGGACAACACAAGCTAAAGAACATTCTATAAGTGACAGGAAGTTCCTTTGGGCAGTACTGTTCCAAAGTTTCAAATGACCTTTACTACATTTGCGTGTGAGCGCACACATGTCTATAGGCTTCTTCACATGTTATACTTTTCCTGAGACATAGATTGTGGTTCTCCGCTATTGTGTGCAATTGAAATTACTCCATGGTGCATTCATTTGTTTAACAAGTAACTACTGCGTGTGTTCTGTATGCCACACCCTATTCTAAGAGTTTGAGAACAAACACTGGTGAGGTTCCCTCATCTTACAGGTTTGCTATGAAAACCTCAGGTTTGCCAAAAGAACTTTAAAAATCAGTTTCTATTATTAAGAACTCTATCTATGGTCTAAGAGCAGTTCCTGCCTGCCAGTCCTCATCAGCCTTGAGTACCAGGTGCTGCCTCATCCCAAGGAGCCATCCCAGTCCTGTGCTCCTCACGTGACACTCAAAAGGAGCGGAACCTGTTTTTCACAATGACAGGGGCCTTCCCGAGGTGGGAACACAACCCCCAGGTTGTCCCCAAGGTGCCAGTGACTGGAAGTTGTATTCTTTGGCATTGACCTCCCTCTTGGTGATTGTTGGGTTGTAGGAAGAGGATGTTGCTGGAATCTGCTGGTTAAAGGGCCTTGTGAAAGAGCTTCCTGGAGGTTTTGCAGGTGGGGGTGTGTCAGCCAAAGGGGTGCTGATGCAAAATACCAGAAATTGGTTGGTTTTTATAAAGGATATTTATTTGGGGTAGAAGCTTACAGATATCAGGTTGTAAAGCATAAGTCACTTCCCTCACCAAAGTCTATTTCCATGTGTTGGAGCAAGATGGCTGACAACCTCTGCAAGGGTTCAGGCTTCCTGGGTTCCTACATTCCTGGGGCTTGCTTTACTCTGGCTTTAAGTTTCCTTCCTTCCTGGGGCTGGCTTCTCTTTCCTCTGTGTGCTGACTTCCCAGGGCTCCTGTTTAAGTCTTGAGCATTAAACTCTAAAATCAAAACTCCAACATTAAAAGCCTCAACTCTGTTCTTCGCCAAGCCTTTTATCTGTGAGTCCCCCCCCACCCCTTGGTGGTGATTAATCATAACTCTATCATGCCCAGGTACAGATCAGATTACAAGCATAATCCAATATTTCTTTTTGGAATTCATCAATTATATCAAACTGCTACAGGGTGGGAGGCAGCATGGTGGGGAGGGCAGGGCAGGGTCCCCTGTTCCTGGCTCATGAGTCTGTACTGTCTGTCTCTGTGGTTGTCCGCTTTGGGTCCCTGGCTCTGGGCTTGTAGCTGCTCGTTCTGTTTCGCAGAGGCCTCTGGCTAAGCCTCAGGCTCAGTGTCTGTTAGGGTGATGGGCCAGGTTGGGGAGGGGTTGTTGTTGGGGGTGGGGGGGGGGTGGCTTTAGCACCAACTTGTAGGATTGATTTTTATAAAACCGTAACACTTCGTAGTAGGTGGCACATGCAAGGCTAGGGTGGGTTCTTTGGGTGTTGTTTATCTGCCAGCAGCCCCAGGAAGGCAGGTGGTGCTGAGTAGCCGCTGGTCCCAGTGGCGCGTGAGGTAGGTGGTACTCAGGGCCAGCGAGGGCTGCCCCAATGAGGGTTGAGGCTCCTGCTTTTCTGCTGCCCTCCCACCCCAGACCCTCAGCAGGGTCCTTCTGGACTCTGCCCTGGGCCTCACCTTGCTTGTCACCCTCCTGCGTGGTCACCGCTCCTGACACAACTGGCCACTGCCATCTCAGCATTGTTTGTCTCAGGCACCTCACCCGCCACCCCCATGGCACATCGGCCACCAGCTAGTGCTAAGCATGCTGACCTAAGCATGCTGCCTACGGGTCTCACTCTCCATAGTACCCACTCCCCAAAATAAGGCAAGAGAGGTAGGCAGAGGTGAGGGAAGATAAAGAGAAAATTAGAGCAAAAATAAAGCTAGTGCCTGAAATGAAAGCCATGGAAAATTCTGCTTCATCTGGGTTCTGTGGTGTGGGGGTGAGTGAAGTGATGGAGGCATTGTGGGGAGATGCTGGCTACCCACACACACAGTGGCTTACCGGTTCCCAACCCATTATCACGGTGGGACACATCCCTGAAGCTTGGGCATGTGTTTAGGGCACATGTGGCAGTGTCAACTCCTTGTCCCAGCAGTGAGCCGAAGCCAGAGGATCCCTGGAAGGAGAGAGGAGGAGGCAGCGTTGCTCAGACACAGCTGTGCTTGTGTTTGGTTTGGCTCTGAAAGTAGGCACATTTCTGCTTGTCTGAGACCTTTGAGAGGGAGGCCCTAAATGGATTTCCCTAAAGGGAAAGGAGCAGTGGAGAGGAGAGCTAGAGTAGAGGCCTCCCCACTGCCTGTAATGTTGCTCTGCAGCCTATTTCTGATCCCATCCTCTCCCACAGGGAGCCCTGTCCTGCACCTCCCACCCCTCACGGTGGCACCTGGATGGCCCTGCCTGCTCAGACTTGGCTGGCGTTTCAGTACACGGCCACCACCCCCCGCACCCCCCTCCCCCCGCCACAGGCTGACCTTGCCGCCTCTGGAGGCCTCTGTACCAGCGGGCCCCACTCCCCTGCAGGCCGGCCTCACACACACACAGGTGGGCTTCCTCCCACCCTCTGGCCACCTCCTGTTTGCCCGCTGAGGGCTGGGCGTGGGTACGGGGACCCCCACATGGGCCCAGGCTTCACACAGAGTGCCTCTTACTAGGGGCATCTGCTAACAACCTGGTTCCAGGAAAGTGTGCAGACGCTCTGGGCTCAGGGCCTTCCTAACCCAGCCCCAGCGGCAAAAGGACTTTGCTCAGTCGTCTAGAAGGGAGCTGCTCCTGCCGTCCTATCAGTAACCTTATTGCCCATCCCATGGTGACCAGGCAGGGACCCTGTGTCCTGCCCCTGCCCAGAGTCCGCCACAGGTGCGTCTTGGCCTTCACACTGCCTATGCTGACACAGGTCCAAGAGACAGGCCGAACGGGAAGCTGTGACGTGAGCGTTGTACCAGTCTAGTGGGGGCTCCTTAGCCCCTGCCCCCGATCCCCACCCCCATTTCTGTGATGCTGTCACTTGGCTGCATCTTGGGGTTTGGGGTGCTCTCCGTGCCTAGCACGGGTCTCCACGGGTGATCCAGGCCCCTGTCCCAAGGGAGGCAGCTGTCACACTGGAAGTGGGACAAGCTGTTGGCTCTTCAACAGGTCCATAATTTTTAATTACTACTGATGTGATATATTTTTATAAATTAAAAAAGTTTTTTTCTTCTTCCAAACATTTCAGTTTCTGAGAAAACAACAAACCAAACGTGTGTTTTTGTCATAGTTCTTTGCTGTCACCTTGGCAGGTGTCATCAGGCAGGGAGGGGCTGGGAGACACAGGTGGTACTGAGCCATGCCCACTGCCTCAGAACTCACACAAACACCCTTTTCCTTCCCAGACCTTGGCCCACAGCCCTCCTGCTTCCTGATCCCACCCCACCCCAGCTCCCTGCCCCTGTCCCTTGCTCACCCAGTATGTCCTCCAGGCCCACAGCCGGTCCCTGGGCAGGCCTCACATTCCAGGTGCCCTGCAAGGACCCCGCCCTGGCTCTAGTGCTATCCCCAGGGTTGTGGAAGGTGCCTACTGTTCAGAGGTGCCCCCTGCCACCTGGTCCCTGGCCAGGAACATCAGCTGGAACATCTCCCTCCTCGCCCGGAACCCTTCAGTGCTCCCCTGGCGTTGCAAATCTCTTCGCCCACCTGATGAGGCAGAGCCTCTGCTTCGTTTGGGAGGTACCAGGTCACCCGGCAGCCATGGCTGCGTGGGAGGCAGAGGCCTTAGTGACACCATGTGCCATGCTGAGTAACTGGGGGAGGCATCCTAGCATAGGGACCACCACCCAGGCCAGGCTCTGAGGGTCATGTAGAGTCACATGGGCTTTGCCTCCTGGGAAGGTGTCAGCAGATGGCCACAGGGTGGGTCCATGTTCTGTCCTGCTTTGGAGAGGGGACCACAAGGCCCATGAGTAGAGGTAGGAGGTGGGTGGGGGACAGGGCTGGGAAGGAGTGAGGGGCAGGCGGTGCCACCCGCCTTTCCTGGGTTCTCCTCTTAAGACATGAGTCCCCTGGCTCTGCTTTTCTGCCCTTTGCCCTGTCCCATTATCTGGTCCCGCTGCCCCTTATCCTCTATGGCTGCTGCTTTTGCTCACTGTGTTCACCCTCTCTTCCCGGTTCCCTACTCTCTGCTGCCTGTTCTGCTTGGGTGGCCCCCCCCCCCAGGGCCCAGTGCATTCCCTTCTGTCCCCCTGGCTTGCTGCAGCTTCCTGGATCACCCAGCCCAGGAGGGTGTCCCTGGGTAGGTGGGCAGGGCTGTGGGATAGGGGCCATTTGTGTATAGCTGCGTTCTGGCTTTCTGGGAAACAGATTTTGCGCTGTTGCTGAAGTGCTGAAGTGTAACTTGTCCAGGACTGTGTGACCTCGAGCAAGCCCCCTCCCCTCTGGTGTCCACCTTCACAGGGGCTGCTGGGTGTGTAGTAGGTGCTCGAAGCCCCCTTGCCCAGAGGGACACATTAGTGCTTGGGGCGTGCTGTTGGCAGTGGTGAACAGCTGCAAGCCTATGGCTCTGACAAGAGGCGGAAAGAAGAGATGGAAGCCTAAGTCACAATGGAGCAGGCGGCTTTCCTCGGTGTCACCCTCATTTTGTGGCTTGCCTCCCCAACAGAGGCTCTGTTACATTAGTCTGAGCAAAAGCTGCGAGAAGACTGTTCTCTCTGCTTCCCAGGCCAGGCCAGATTCGACCGAGGCAGAGTTTTCAGGAGGACGGCAGGATGGGAGAGAGGGACTGGCTTGACCCAGGATTTGACAGGGTATGGGCTACAAGGCCATCTTCTGAGCTCCACTGAGGCTGTTCAGGAGTGACTTCAGCAGGTGTGTGCCCCCCTGGGGGCTGTGGCACCTGTATAGAAATGGAAGGATGCTAGGTGGCGGGAGCAGGGAGGGGGAGCAGATGGCAGACAAGGGGCTCTAGCTGTAGCCTTTGGTGAGGGGACGGCCAGGGTGCAGCATGTGGCAAGGTGGCTGGGAGGGCTTGGTTGTGGACATGTCAGGATGGCATGGACAGGATGGGCTGGTCAACTGGGGGGTGCTGGGTAAGGGCTAACGTGGGGACAGCAACCCAGAGCCCAGATTGTGGGGTCCTTGCCCCCTACAGCTGTCATTACAGCTTTCCCCCTCCTTGCCTGTCCCCCCCCACTCCCTAACCCCCCTAAATCTCCCCAGGAGTCAGGTGGCCGCCATTCTCAGAAGCATGCGTCCCAACCTCTTGCTTTTGCTCTGCTACTCCTGCCACATGCCAGGGAGCCTCTCAAAGGCTGGCTAAGAGGCAGCTTCGAGGAGGCTGCCTGTCCCAGGAGCTCACAGGCACAGGAACAGGCCAGCAGGGTGGCTGTGGGTTTCAGCAGCACAGGTAGGCTGGGCTGCGTCCCACTGCAGGGCCTGTGAGCTCGGACCTACATGTGGCTTTGGAAGAGCACGCGGTGTGGACGTTGTCCCCAGCATCCTGCCACTCCACCATGGGGGTGCAGCTCTTTAAAGGGCTGTGGTTCACATGCTCGGTCTTGATGCCACACCCACCACTTGGCCTTTCTCTCTCCCCCAGGCCGAGCTGGAGAAATCCCCAGCGGGTCGGCCTTGTTAGACAGCAGCAGGTTGGAGCTGTGGGGGCTCTTGGACCTGCCTTCAGAAGAGGCCCAGCTGGAGGCAGCTCCCCACACCCACAGGGAAGTGTCCCGAGGCAACCTGCTTACCTGCTTGGTGGCAGAATTTCATTGGCATCTGGGTTGCTCTAGAGCCCCCACCTGTCCCACAGAGGCTGACAGGTCCTGCTCAGGGGAACCAAGCTCCTGATCCTAACTCATGACATCTGTTGGAATCCGTTTGAACCACATTTCTTAAATGCCATAGCACAGGAGCTTGTAAACTGAGGTCCCACGACTCTGCAAGGAGCCACATTTGACAAGTGGGAATGTTGTGAGTTCTTGCTTGTCCCATGTGAAACTTCTCTGCAGAGCTGTTGGCAGGGACCTGGGTCATGGAGTGATGGGGCCACCGGGCCCAGCGGCCTTGGCTTGGCACCACTCTGACTCACTTGTTTCAGAAGCCCAGGATGGCAGGCCAGTATCCTCTGCATTGGGCCCTGAGCCTTCCCAGGCCCTAACTCAGGGTGGGTGGTTCCCCCAAAGCAGTCTCCAGCCAGCATTCCATGTGGCAGCCTCGGGGGGAGGGGAAGGGGTACCAAAGAGCAAGATAGGAGAGTCAGTTTCCTCTGCGAGCCTGGCTGAAGGCACAGAGAGGCAGTGGGAGGGCACGTATCCTGCTTCTGTGGGAGGTGTCTGGGCTGGTCCCAGGGCTCCTTCCTGACCCCCGATTCAGGGAACCAACAGAGCAGCAGCCCCTTGAGAGGATTCTAACTCTACCCTGAGCATGGTGGGAGAGGCAAGCGCGTGGCCCGAGACGGGCGGCAGCAGCATCCAGAGTACTCACGGGGACATACCAGTCAGCTGCGGAGAGTGAGTAAGGGTCGCCACCAACCCTTCCCATGGCTCTTTGTACGGCCCTGCTGAGTACATCCCAGGAGGGGCTGCCCGCTGAGGGCTGCCACCACACACTTCTCCCTCAGGACATAGAGGGATTCCACACTCCTCCTCCCTTGTTCCCGGGCAGTGGTGGTGTCCTGCCTGGGCCTCCTCAGCAAGGCTCTGCGGACATAGAGCTGAGAGGATTCCAGTGGGAACGCCTCAGGGCAGAGGGCAGGCTCTGACGCTAGGTCTCTCATCTAGCCCCAGAGAGGGGCTTGTCTGCCAGAGGGCGCTGGGCCCTCCTGGAGGCACCGTGCCGCTGGGGGTGTATTCATGGCTGTGCCCCTCCCTGCTGGGATGGAGCTGGTCTGACCAGTGGGGCTGCCCGTGGGTGTGGGGATGGGACAGGGTACCTTCTTGGCTGGGTGCGGCTCAGTGCCATCGAGCCAGGCCTGCCTGTGGCTGCGGAGCTCATGGAGGGACCAGGCTGGTGGTTGCCTGGGCCCTGGGCCTTCCCTCGCCTCCCTCTAGGGCTGCCACACCATGGTGTGCCGTGGTTTTCAAGGGCCCCCACCCAGACCAGCCTTCCTGCCTGTACCCTGGTTGGCCTAAAGAAGGGGTTGGTTTTTCTGCACATTTGGTCAGGCTCACCCTTGCTGCAGGGATGTAGGTGTAGCTGGGGCAGCATCCTAAACCAAAAGCAGCTGGGGAGCAGAGTTTGCTGGAGAAGTTCGTTGTGGGTGGAAGGGCTGGCAGGGCCCCAGAGTGTGTGCATGTGTGTGTATTCGTGTGTGTGCATGCACATGCTCACCGTGGAGCGGGCGAGTGCAGAGTTTAGGACAGGGTGTTGTGGGGTATGTGTGTGTTTGGGAGAGGAAGGTGCTATGGAAGACCAGAGGGTGTGGGTGAGGGCTGAGAGGATGTGGGCTTCTGGGGGCTGCTGAGGTAGAGGCCACCGTGAGTGGGCTGAGCTGCCCTCTGCCCCCAGGTCAGCCAAAGCAGCCTCACCATGCTGTCCTCACCATCGCCGGGGCAGCAGGCCCAGACCCCACAGTCGATGCCCCCGCCCCCACAGCCATCCCCACAGCCCGGCCAGCCCAGCTCACAGCCCGGCTCCAACGTCAGGTAGACCCGGTGGGGTACCATGGCTTGTGGGTGGGTGGCTTGGAGGGCCTCCCTGGCCTGTGGGTGGGCACCCCTGGGCCTCAGCTCACCCAGCACTTCCTGCTTCACCACAGCTCCGGCCCTGCCCCGTCACCCAGTAGTTTCCTGCCCAGCCCTTCACCTCAACCTTCCCAGAGCCCTGTGACAGCACGCACCCCACAGAACTTCAGCGTCCCGTCCCCAGGACCTTTGAACACCCCTGGTGAGTCGACCTGGACCCTGGGCCATGGGGGCTTGGTGGCAGTCATCACAGGCACTGCCTTTGTGATCTGCACAGGCCATGTGGGTTGCAGGAGCTGGGAGCCACCCTGCTCCTCGGCCTCCCAGCCTGTAGCTCACACATGGGCTGGGCCATGCTCACTGCACTGTGTCCCCACAGTGAACCCCAGCGCGGTCATGAGCCCTGCCGGCTCCAGCCAGGCTGAGGAGCAGCAGTATTTGGACAAGCTGAAGCAGCTCTCCAAGTACATCGAGCCCCTCCGCCGCATGATCAACAAGATCGACAAGAATGAAGGTGGGGGCAGGGCCAAGGGTTGGGAGGAGAGGCCGAGATGCCCAGGACCTGTGTCCTAGTGTCGCCTTTTCTGTCCCAGATAGAAAAAAGGACCTGAGTAAGATGAAGAGCCTTCTGGACATTCTTACAGACCCCTCCAAGCGGTGAGCTTTGTCCCTAGCACCCTCAGGGGAGGAGAGTGTGCTTGCTTAGCCGCCCTCCCCACGGCATGCTTACCGTGAGGAGGAAAGGCGCTCGGTGACCGCATGGCTTTAGAGAAGGGGCTGGGGCAGCTCTCCGGGGCGCCCCTTGACTGTGTCTGCTCTGGCTTTAAGCCTCACCCCTTGAGGAAACCCCAATTTCACCTTGGCCAGGGGCCCACGTTGCAGTCACTACTGTACCACCTCGCTTTCAACCCCTCAGCCCTCACAGATGCCACTCAGCCAGCTTGTGGCTGTCGGGGCCTGACCCTGTTTAGCTGCTGCTGCCTAGGTGCTGCCACTTTGCCTGGGCTGTGACGGGCCTCGGTCTGCCCTCAGACCCTGGCTCTGTCCCTGACTTGCCGATGACCTGGGGCAAATAACTTAGTTTGTCACCCCACCTGCAGAAGGCATGGCTGTGGCCTGCACTTGTTAGAGTAAAAGAAGATGTTGCACTGAGAAGCAAGTTCTCCCATGCCCCAGCTTGTCTCCTGTTTTCTGGAAACAAGCTGAGAGGCCCACCCTGCCGGCCACTGCTGCCCTGAGCACCAAGTTGGCCTGTGCCACAGACACTGCATGTGTACAGGCCTGTGGGCCACCTCCCTCTCCCTTCTTCATTCAGGCTCTGCTCCCTTTCTGTCCTTCTAGAAGGTTCCCCTGTTCTGCTTATATGGGCAGAGTGTTGGTCACTGCCAAATTGGGGACCATCAGGGACCTCTTGGGTTGAGCCAGGAAGGGAGTCAAGGTATTTGCAACTGCCTGCCCAGCCTCTGGGGGTCTGTGGAGGCTTCTGGTGGCCTACAGCTGGCACACGTTCCCTCTGACCCTCCAGGGCTGATGGCCGCGCGTATTGCCTGTTCCTCTCCCTGCAGGTGTCCCCTGAAAACCCTGCAGAAGTGTGAGATTGCCCTGGAGAAGCTCAAGAACGACATGGCAGTGGTGAGTGTGGCACCGCCTGCAGTCGTCGGGAGGTCAGCAGGGCACACCCACAAGGCCCTGGAGCCTGCGGCTGTCACTCTGCCCGGGTGCCTGCCCAGGGGTTCTTCTTTCAGGGCAGCTCTGGTGAGGATGGGGCAGGAGCATGGATGTGGGAACAAGGAAGCAGCTTCCTCCACCTCCTGGGCTGGGGGTTTTGTGCAGCACCATCCTGCACCTGCCTGTAGGGAGTGCCAGTGTGGGGTGGGGATGTGGGGCCGCAGTGGGAAGCCCTGTGGGTGAGGGAGACGAGGGCTTTTGGGGTCTTGAAAGCACTCTGAAGAGTGTATATGGCCACAAGCCCCAGGTAGCCTAACCCCACCTGTCCTGCCCTCAGCCCACGCCGCCTCCACCCCCGGTGCCACCAACCAAGCAGCAGTACTTATGCCAGCCCCTCCTGGAAGCCGTCCTGGCCAACATCCGCTCGCCCGTCTTCAACCACTCCCTGTACCGCACCTTCGTGCCGGCCATGACAGCCATCCATGGCCCACCCATCACGTACGACCACCTGGGCGTGGGCTGGGGACCCGGCTGGGGCAGGGGCAGTGCGGATTCAGTGCTCACCGCACCCCCTCCCTCAGGGCCCCCGCGGTCTGCTCCCGGAAGCGCAGGCTGGACGAGGATGAGCGGCAGAGCATTCCCAACGTGCTCCAGGGCGAGGTAGCCAGGCTAGACCCCAAGTTCCTGGTGAACCTGGACCCCTCGCACTGCAGTAACAGCGGCACTGTCCACCTCATCTGCAAGCTGGGTGAGCGTGGCGAGCGTGAGCCCTGACCACAGTTCTGGCGTGGTTTTGCCCGCTTCCCAGGTGCACCCCTCAGCAGGGCTTGGCCCCTGACAGCAGCCCCACGCTCCTTCCCAGCCTGCACTCTGTCCCCTGCATACACATGTCCTCGCTCACCCCGGCCAGCTCGCAGCCACCTGCCCACTCAGGCCCTGTCCTTGGCCACACTGCTCTCGGCCTTCACTCCTGGTCACCTCAAGGTCCTGGCCCACCTGGCCCCAGGTCATGAGCCCATACCCCCATACTTACTCTCAGCTGGAAACAAGTGCTGGGGAGACCCTGATGGTGCCCTCTCCCCTGGGGTGCCCCAGGAGCCCTCATTCATCCAAGCCAGGACATCTGCCCATCTCAAATTTTAAGGGACGTGGCAGAAACTAGAGTTAGGGTGGTCTTGGGCTTTGCAGCCAGCTTCACCAGAACTTTCTGGCGTCATGTATTTTGGGGCAGGGCTTGGCAAGGCCAGGGTCAAGGGCAACTTCCTGTGTTGCAGATGACAAGGAACTCCCCAGCGTGCCACCGCTGGAGCTCAGCGTGCCTGCCGACTACCCTGCCCAGAGCCCACTGTGGATTGACCGGCAGTGGCAATATGGTGGGTGAGTGGGGTGGGTAGGCAAGGGGTCAGCTCTGGGCGGCCAGAGCTTCCTGAGCCGTGGGACAGGCCTCTGAGGCCTTTCCCCCTCTCATTTGCTCCCACAACACAGACGGGTGGGTGACCCAGCACTTCCTGGAGAGAGAGGGGTCTCTGTGCCCCCACTGTGTCCCATTGCCCCTTCACCCCCGCCCTCTCAACCTTGCAACTCGCAGGCAGCCGTGTTGGTGAAGTGAGGCAGCTGCAGGCCAGCATGCAGGCACAGGGGCTTTGGTCACCACAGGAGCCTAGGGCTGTGGGCCAGCACGGGCACCCAGGGGTGTCTCAGAGGGAAGCCCTGGACTTGAGACCCGGGCCTAGATCCAGGTCTTTCCTGATGGCCCCGGGCATTGCTGGGACCTGAGCAGGACTGAGTGGGTGGGGTGGGTCCCCTGTCCCAGCCCCTGGCTGACTCCCTGGAGGGCTGATGGTGACAGCCCTCTGTTCTCCACTGCAGATGCCAATCCCTTCCTGCGGTCAGTGCACCAGTGCATGACGTCACGGCTGCTACAGCTCCCCGACAAGCACTCGGTTACAGCCTTGCTCAATACCTGGGCGCAGAGCATCCACCAGGCCTGCCTCTCGGCCGCGTAGCAGCAGCTCGCTCCTAGGGCCACCTGCCGGGAGCTGCTGGAGAGGCAAGCCTCATATTGGACATTTCTAGGTGTGGGGTTCTTTAGAGAGCCTGGGGTTAGGTTAGCTTTCCTGCTTTTATCTTCCGCCTTGGGGACCTACGGGACATTTTCCCACACTTGTACAGTTCTTGGACAGGCAACTGAGTCAGGGCAGGGGTGCTGGCTTCTTAGAGAAGATCTCCACAAGGACTCCCTGCAGGGTGACAGACACTAACGCCACCTTGTTCACACCTCTGGCTGCCCTCCCTGGGGCCCAGCACGCTCTGCAGGCCTCATGTTCAGGGCCATTCTGGAAGGCTGTGGGAGTCTCCAGGTCTTGTTGGAGCACCTCGTGTGGGTGCAGGGGTGCAGTCCTGCCTGCTCCTGTAGGAAACCCTTAAACACACACAGCAGTCTGTGATCCCAGTTCTGAGCTCAGAAAATCTGGCCTTCAGAATGGGCCACGTCACAGGGAACTCGGATTGGGGTGGAGGCTCCACCTGGGAGCAGCGGTGTGGCTGGAGGGTGGCTGGGTGTGATGCCCGCCAGCAGGGCATGTCCTCTAAGCCCAGAGGGGCGTGAGATGCCCTCCCTCGGCCTCACCGTGTGGGACCAAGTGACCAGCCCAGCTGCTGCCATAGGGCTGCCCTCCACAGCCTGTTCTGTGACAGCCAGTTCTGAGCCTGGGCCACAGGAGCACCTGCTCTTCCGCTGCTGCAGAGAGCAAAGCCCCCGGCGGACGGGTGCTGCACCCCTATCCTACCCCTAGTGTCAGCCCGCAGCCCATCGTGACGGCCCTCCACCTTTTGTATGTGCATACTATGTCACCTGTGGTTCTTATAATAAACACCTCATTCCTGTCTCGGTCATGAGTTGTCACTGCACTCCCTCCTCCTCCTCCTCCTCCCCCCCCCCGAGCCTGGGGCCCACTGTCCTGTTAGGACCAGGTCCACCTTGGGGCCTTAGTTCACCCTCCTCCTCACACCCCACGTTCTTCCTGCCCCAAGGCCCGGCTCACCACCAGGTTTCCAGGCAAGTGTTCCTGCTCTCTGAAGACAAGGCTGACAGTGCTGAGGAAGTTGGGGTCTGGCCTGGCAGGGCAGGGAGGGGACCAAGCCGACCACCTTAGTAGAACACAGCGGCTGCCTCCCTAGGCTTGTGGCAAGGGGGGTGGCGTGAGGCCCTGCATAGGGGCCTCCAAGGAGAAGAGCCAGGCCCAGCCTGGAAGGCTTGTCCAGCACTGTTCATCACGAGTCAGAGCAAAAATGAGCAGCAAGGACGCACCTTGCTCCCAGAAATGCCCGGGCTGGGCAGAGGGGAAGACCCGGTGACATGCCAGAAGGCAGACAGGGCCTCCCTTGGCCCCACAAACACCAGGAATGCTTTGCCCGAGCCTCTCTCCCAGGGCGGCCAAAGTTTGGGACGAAGGTCCGGAGATGAGCTGGGATTTAACTAGAAGGGCAGTTTTTTCTAGATTAGCAGGAAGCAGGATTGAGGACAACAAGACCAGGAACGTGATGCCTGGTCAGCAGTGAGGACTCAGGTGAGCAATCTGGAGAAACAAAATTTATTTGTAATCTTTAACGGGCAGGGTGATGCTTATTTCATAATATGCTTCTGAATGCAGGACAGCAAAATTTGAGCAAGAAAATAAACCATTTCTCAGTTCTGAGATCTTTATCGTGAGTTTTGTTGATCTCAGACTCGAGCTTGCCCTAGGAGGTTGGGATTCTCCCTCCATTCTCCGTGGGAGGGCCAGCGCCTGGGCTGACGGCTGCCCTCCCTCACAGCACAGAGCGGTGAAGGCGCCGGCTCTGCACCACCTGCAGCCTCTTCTGCCGTTCAGCGAAGTTGCTCTTCAGGGTCTGCTTCAGTGCAGGCAGAATGGCTTTCTCTGCCACCGGCATCGGGCTCAGCAGCAGGCTGGGGGTGGGGGGTGGTCACTGGTAGCACCTGCCGTGGTGGCCTGTTCTGCCCTGAGCCCGTCCCGCCTCCCTGCAGTCAGCCCTTTCCCAGTGCCAGTGGGACGCACCATTTCTTAGCGAGGCCCTTGGTGGGGACCTTGGGGAACTGCGTGGCCTCCTGGTCCCTGGAGAAGGATGGGTCCGTGAGCCCCAGGGCACCAGGCCCCGCAGCCAGGGCGGGTGGGGGGGGTTGGGTGCAGCCGGGCACGCACTTGGGAGAGCTGGGCCCAGGCTCCTCGGGGGCAACCTTGGGTCTGTGGTTCCCTTCCAGGAGGGACTTGAGGTGCTGCAGCTGGAAGGCGAGGAGAGGCGGCGAGGAAAGGCGGTGTGGAGGGGCTTGCAGAGGCCCTGGGCCCGCCCCCGCCGCCCAGATGCTCACCTCTTGGGCCTGCAGCAGGTTGGCGTTCCACAGCTGGCGGATGACCACCTCGCACTGCTGCAGTGTGGTGGCCTTGCGCAGGTGCGGGGGCAGGCTCATCAGGGGGGGCACCCCCGCCAACTGCCTGCCCCTGGGCTGGCTGCCTGTCGCCGGGGCAGCCCCCACATTGAAGGTCTCCACTTCGTCCCTGAAAACAGTTGTTGCAGCCTGGCCCCGACGGGTCTGACCACCCAGCCACCTCCCCTCCCCAGGGCTGCAGCCGCTCTGCACAGGGCCAGGTATGGCCTGGCCCCGGGGCTCTGGCATCAGTGTCAGGGTGGGGCGGGGGTATCTCAGCCAGCGATGACCCAAGCCTGTCTCTTCTTCTCCTTGAGGGGCACTGGGGGGTCAGTGTAGTTCAGGCTGGCTCCAGGCTACCCCCAGTCCTGTCCCCACATTTGCTGCGAGACTGATGGCCAGGGAGGCTGAGGATGTGTGCAGAGACCCAGAAGCCTGGGCTGCTAGTTGTACTGCCCAGGGGAACAACAGGGTCCCCTTTTAAAATGCCAAGTCCCCAGGCTCACTACTGCTTCCCTGGTAGTCCCAGAAACTTGGGGTGTTGCTGGAGCCTGGTTCTGCCGTGGCCTCCCAGGCCACGCTGTGGCAGGTTGTGCAGTGTGTGGCAACTGTTAAAGGGAAGTCACCCACTAAAACCTGCTCTTTCTAACCAAGCCAGACACTCCCACAGTGGGTCTTGGCAACCCTGTTCGTTGTTCTCTGTCTCAAAAGCAAACAACTTGGAGGCCAAATTGCTTTTGGTACTACTGGGCCTGCGCCCTCATGTGCCTTACTTAGCCTGCCCCTGCGCCCCAGGGCCTTTGTCCAGCTTGCTGCTCTGAGGCAGGGCAGGGCCCGGAGGCTCCTCCAAGTCTACTTTCTGGTGGACATCGGCTTTCGAGTCTTGCTTCTTGAAGGAGTTGGGCTGCGGCTTGACCTTGCCCTGAGAGTTTCCTGCAGGTCAGACCACGACAGAGGCCGTCACTGCCATAATCGGCAGCCAATGCCTGTGTCTTCTGGCATCAGCCATGTGTGGGCCCAAGGAGCCTCTCCCCCCGCCTCAGTTTCCTCCTCTGTAAAGGAGGGCTTTGGGATGAGTGGATGAGGGTCTGAGGATGAAGGCTGGTAGGTATCGCCCATGCTGGACATGGTAAAAACAGGGCCAGCCTTGCCAGTGTGCAGCCTCACCTCTCACCCCAGGTTGGTCTCACAGTCCCCAGGAAGGCCCACAAGCTGTCCCCAGGCTCTAGCCCCCATGTGAGTCTTAGAAGGCCCACAGATGACTTAGGACAAGGCCCAGCACCTGCCTGGTGGTGTGGCGAGGCTGCTGCTGGTGAGCAGGCCGGAGCCCCATCTTGAGCAGGGCGTTGGGCCTGCGTCCTGTGTGCTTGGTGAGGGGCACATGGGCGAGCAGGGCTCCACACTACCTGGGCCGTGCCTCCTGCTGCTGCTCTGGGCCTGCCACGCAAGCCTGGCCACTCACCGTCCTTGGGCCCAGTCTATATTGGAAGCCTCACCTCCAGGCCTCCCTCCTGGCAGTCCATGTTCCTCTCCCTCCAACCTGGCCCTCCCGGTGGTCTAAGCTCCACAGGGTTCCTCGGCTGCCCTCCCTCTACCCCCGGCTCCCTGCCACTGCTCCCTCACCCCAAATCCATGTGCCGAGCACAGATGAGGAGGTTCTGTTAAGGTCTGCCCACTAGCGCACCACTGCCAGCCGTGGGGCTCTCTGCTCGGCCCCCAGCTGGGGGCCCCCACCCCGGAACTTGTGGGAACACGCATACCTGACACTGTTGAATTCGAGACAGACTTGTTGGAGTAGATGCTGGAAGTGGACAGGCTGCCTGCGAGGAGAACACGCAGGCGTCAGCCCAAGGCGGTGGCAGCAACCGGCCCACCCCAGCTCCCGCAACAGCTTGTGCACGCCTGCCACCCTGGCCTTGGCTTAGCTGTCTGTGGCAGCCCAGCAGCAGGGCCTCCCCCGTTCACCCTTCCTCAGGCCTCAGCGACGCAGCCCCCAACCCAGCTGAATGCCTGAGGGAGAGAAGGCCACGGGAAAGAGAATGTTTCCCGAGGAACCATCTGGAAAGGGGGAGCGGGGACCACTGCAGCAGACAAGTGCTGAATGCAGGGATGCCCTCAACTGCTGTCCCCAGAGCTGGGGCCACTACCTCGGGCCGTGCTTCTTGCTCCTGGGGTGGCTCTGCCCACCAGAGGAGGGTCCTCTCCCCCTTCCTTTCTCTTGTGTTAAGGAAGGGATAGCCCTGGGTACCCGCCAGACTGGGGCACTCACTATTCAGGCTGGCAGGCCAGCCCACCAAATTCCATGTGTGAGGTCAACTGCATCCCTGACCCCAAAGGTAAGGCGGGGAGAGAGCCCAAGAACTAAACTTAGGTGACCTGGGCTGGGCTGTGGGCTGGGCAAGGTGGGTGGACTCCCAGGGCCAGGAGGGGCTGGGGCTGAGGGCTGGGCACAGCCAGAATTCATTTCTGCTTTGGACAAGACTGGGCTCCTGCCCCATCACCGAGTGGGGAGGAGGGACCTCAGCGCCTCTCCCAGGTGCAGGGACCAGAGGCCAGGATTTGGGTCTGCAGAGCCTGGACAGACTTTCGCCACCAAGCCTGGTGCCGGCTGCAGCACTATCTACTACTGAAGGAGCCCAGCAGGCTGCAGAGATGGAAGCAGAGTGGGGGGCTTGTCCTTATGGCACTGGCCTTGGGCCCCCATAGAACAGCCCCTGCCATGCCGATGTGCACAATCACCCAGACTGTGGCTGGGGGCCAGTGACATCGATCCAGGTCCCCCAGAGGCCCCTCCCTGGGACAGCATGCTCCCAATGTAGCACTTCCCGGCAGGCACCGAAGGCCTTGACCTCACCTTTCTTCTGTGGCTTCTGATTCATGATTAGCCTGTAGTGGAGATCTGAAAGCAAGCAGAGGTACTCCTTATTTTTTTTTTTTTGGAAGCCACAGATTTGAGAACAGCCCCCTGCTGACTGCCCCTCCTCCCACCGCTGAGCCCCCCAGGTCCTAGCTCACGACCCTGTCCCTGTGACCCTGCCAGCTTATTTCCACCAAGCCTTTGCCTGGGCACCCCGTTCCCCCCAGACAGAAATACCTCTGGCTGTTCCCTGAAGCAGTCCCCTGCGGAGGAAAGTAGGCCTGGGACACTCAACTGTCTCTTCATCAGTGATATCCATGGGGTGCCCACGCCAGGAGGGACCCGGGGCTCCAGAGACATGGAGAAGAGTCAGGGTCACTCAGCCCTCCTGACCCATGGATGACAAGATAACCCCTGGCCAGAATCGATTGATGCCTAAGGACCTAAAGTGGCCACATCCAGCCAGATCCGCAGGGGCTGCCCCCACACTTGCCAGAACCCCACTTGATGGGCCTGAGACCCAGAGTGGGATTCAAGAAGGCAAGGCAGGGTCCTGATGGAGGAATTGGCACTGCAGGTAAGGAGGCAGCCCGAAGTTGTGGGTGAGAAACCGAGGTAGGTCCAGTCGGGAGGGCGGGGGAGCACGGCAGGGTCACCTTAAGGAAGGCCTCCCGCTCTCCTCAGGAGGGGTTTCGGGCAGGGGCCACCAGGCCTGGGTCCAGGGTGGGGAAAGGGCATGAGGGATTCTCCGGGAGGCTGGCCTTGTCTGCCCTTGATCTAGTGTGTATAGTTCCTGAAAATTCTGCAAGTTGTGCACCGTGCACTTTCGTACGTTTTACTTCTATAGAAGTTTTTTGTTTTGTTTTGTTTTTAAAGCAGGCGGGGCTAGACCCTGCCTAGATACCAGCTAGCAGGGAGCCCGGGCTCCGCGGTGGGGACCCAGGCAGGGGTTCGCTTCCAGGGCCTCCAGGCACCCTAAGGCTCCTGAGAGTTAAGGCGTGCATGTTTGGTGCACAAGGCCGGCGAGAGGCGGTCCCCGGAAGGCCAGACCTGACTCACCCTTGTTCTGCCGCTTCAGGTGCTCTATCTCCTCGTGAAGCTTCATCAGCGTCTCTGAGTGCTGCTGCTGTAGGAACTGCAGGCTCTTCTCCAGGTCCAGGACCCGCTTCTGCGCCTCGCCGAGCCCCAGGTGCGGGCTGTACGGCGTGGGGTACGAGCCTTGGGGCGGGAGGCCCAGGCGCGGGCGGAGGCGCGAGGCGCCCCGGGAGCCCGCAGCGCCGGAGCTGTGGGGCCGCGACCCGGGCGCCGCCGCCGCCGCCGCCGCCGCCGTGCTCATGTCGCCAGGGCTGCTGCACGCCCCTCGGTGGGCCGGCCGCGGCGGCCTGGCGCAGCGTCACCATGGAAACGGCCCTGCCTCCTAGGGGCGGGGCCCGAGCAGCCGGGGGCGGGGCCTCGCTGGCCGAGGGGCGGGGCCTCGCTGGCCGAGGGGCGGGGCCTGGGTACGGCCTTGCTTGAGGATGACCAAGTTTAAGGTATCCTCTGACAGGAGAACTGTCTGCCTTTGTCGTAGATCCTAATGTTTAATTTCCTTTACTTGCATTTCCGTAATTCATTTTTTCAAAAGGTGGTACAGTTTACACGTTCAAAAATCAAAAGGATAGGGTTTCCACGGGACTGTGTAACATAGTGAGCCCTGTGGTGGACGATGTCTGTGCTGAATAGTACAAATATAAGAATGGATTATAACAAATGTACATCACTATTACAGGGTGTTAATAATAGGATGGTAGATGGGGAAAATACAGGTAATGCAAACTATGGACTATAGTTAACAGTAACATTTTAATATTCTTTCAATTGAAACAAAGTTACCACACCAAAGTAAAATGTCAACAATGGAGGGTATATGGGAATGTATTTTTTACGTGACTTTTATGTAAATCTACAACTTTTCTAATTTAAAAAAATTACAATAACTGAAAAGCACTATGCTGAGTGAAAGAAAACAAAGTACTACATAAGATATGAATCCATTTGTATAAAATGTAAATGTAAGTCTATAGAGACAGAATTAGATTTGAGGTTATATAGGGCTAGGGAAGGATAGAGGGATTGACAGGTGACTGACTGCCAATCACCTCTCAATTACTTTCATTACCTCTTTCTGGAGTAATGAAAATGTTCTAAAATTGATCGTGGAAATGAATGCACAACTCTTTGATTGTACTAAACACTGATTGTACACCAAGGTGGATTGTATGATATGTGGCTTTATCTCAATGAAACTGATTTTTAAAATTCATAAAGACACTTCTTAAAAAGGTAGAGTTTCCATTTCCAATAATTACAGAAATTTTGTGCATTAAAACTTTGGACAGAATATAAAAAAAAAACAACTATCTGAAGGCATTGTAGAATGACAATGCGTAGGCAGAAATTGGAGAGGAGCCAGCTCTTGAAGGAAGAACAGCTTTTGCCCTGAGGAAAAATCGGCTGGATTTCCTCTGGTCAGCTAGAACTCGTACTGGCAGCCAGTGCCTCCTGGAGAGGATGAACAAGACAGTGAATTGGCGCGATGGACTGGCGCAGCAAGCTGATGCAACAAGGAGACACAAAGAGAAAACACAATGAGAGAGACAACAAAAGCAGGAAGTAAAGGTGGCTCAAGCGATTAAGTGCCTCTCTCCCACATGGGAGGTTCCAGGTTTGGTTCCTGGTGCCCCCTAAAGAGAAGATGCGCTCACACAGAAAGCACACAGTAAATGGACACAGAGAGCACACAGCAAGCACAAAACAATGAGGGGTGGAATAAATAAAAATAAATGTTGAGAAGCAGTTGTAGCTCAAGTGATAAGGCCTCCACCTATCATATGGGAGGAACTGGGATTTGATCCCTGGGGCCTCCTGGTGAAAAAAAAGAAGAGAAAGCATGCCTGAGCAGCAATCCAGTGCCAGCATAGTGAGCTGAGTGTCCGTGCGGTGAGCCAACTGCCCACGCAGTGAGCTGAGTGCCCACTTGGTGAGTCCAGTGCCTGTGCAAGTACCCGTGTGGCAAACCAAGTGGCCACGTGAATGCCCAGGTGGTGAGCCAGAGCACACATGGCGAGCCAGTGCCTATATGGTGAGCTGAGTGCCTGTGCAGCAAGCCGAGTGCCCGTGTGGTGAGCCAGTGCCCGTGCAAGTGAGTCACATGGCAAGATGATGATGCAACAAAAGAGAGACGAAGGGGAGAGTCGAACTGAAGTGCAGCAGAGACCAGGAACTGAGGTAACACAATTACAGGGAACCTCTCTCCACATCAGAGGTCCCCAGGATTGAATCCTGGTGAGTCCTAGAGGAGAAAGATGAGAAGAGAAGACAAAAAGAGAAAGAGATACAGAAGATTATACAGCAAATGGACACAAACAGCAAAAACAGCAGGGTCAGAGAAGGGGAAAAAAAACCTTTAAAAAAAGCAACAGAGGTGCCCAAAGATGTACTTACCAAATCCAATGGATGTGTCATGATGATGGGAACGAGTGTTGTTGGGGGGGGGGAGAGGGGGGGTGGGGGGGTGGGGTTGAATGGGACCTCACATATATATTTTTAATGTAATATTATTACAAAGTCAATAAAAAATAAAAAAATTAATTAAAAAAAAAAATAAATAAATAAAAAAAGCAACAAACCAGAGAAGGGCCACATGTAAGGATTAAAGTTATGTTCTAGGACTAAGGGATTTGTCCTGGGACTAAAAGAAATATCAGTATATATCTGCCATAATAGAGCTTTAACCCTATTCTCCACAAGTTCCTGGTGATCGTCCAGGAATTTAAGTGCCTACAGAACAAAACTCAACACTTTAAAGAGGATGACAACATAATCCAAAGTCTTCCCAAAACGTCATCTCCACAGAGCATGTGCACTAATACAAGACATGCAAAGAAACAGATGTGATGTATAGTCAAAAGGAAAAAAAAGAAATTAGTCTATAGCAACAGAGACACAAAGTCCAGATATTGAAATTAATAGCAAAGTACCTTACAATAAATATGTTAAAGAATCTACAAAAAATATAAATATGGTGATTAAAATCATGGAGAATTTCAAAAAGAATTTGGAACCTAAAAGCAAAATGGAAATCCTATAACTGAAAAACATATCTGAGTTTATGAATTCATTAGTTGAAACTAATAGCAGATGGGTACAACAAAAAGAATCAGTAGAAATTATAAAATGAAGCAAAGAGGGAAAAGAAAAACCGTGAAAAGCAATCAACAGAGAGCAATTAACAGTGGGATGGTATTAAATAGTTTAATATACAGGAAAATGGAGTCTCAGAAAGACAAGAAAGAAGGAATAGGACAGAAAACATACCTACAGAAATAATGCTGAGGAGAGGATTGTGGGAAGATGACAGAAGAGTAGCAAGCTGCAGGAATCAGTCTCCCCTCTGAAATTACTTTTGAACTGGCACAGAATCAACTATGTTGAGACTCTGGAGTCTAACAGAACACTTGAATAACCCAAGTATGAACTGGAAGAAGAGGCTGGTAAATTATGGTTAAATTAAGGTAAATTTCGCCAAGGTAATCACTAAGAAAATAACTAACTAACTAAATAAATAAATAAAGTGAAGAAGAGGAATCAAAATGGTCGAGTACAAAAAAAAAGAAAGTCAACTAAATGTGTATTAATCAGCCAAAGGGGTGCTGATGCAAAATACCAGAAATCTGTTGGCTTTTATAAAGGGTATTTATTTGGGGCAGGAGCTTACAGATACCAGGCCATAAAGCATAAATTACTTCCCTCACCAAAGTCTATTTGCACATGTTGGAGCAAGATGACTGCTGACATCAGTCAGGGTTCGGGCTTCATGGGTTCCTCTCTTCCCAGGGCTTGCTTCTCTTTCCTCTGTGTGCTTACTTCCTAGGGCTCCAGATTAAGACTTCAACATCAAACTCCAACATCAAAACTCCAACATTAAAGACCTTCAACTCTGTCCTTTGCCATGCCTTTTATCTGGGAGTCCCCACCTGCCAAGTGGTGGGGACTCAACACCCTACTGATGTGGCCAGTCAAAGCCCTAATCATAATTTCATCACGCCCAGGTACAGACCAGTTTACAAACATAATCCAATATCTATTTTTGGAATTCATAACTTTATCAAACTGCTACAAAATGCAACAAAAGGGCAACAAGAGGAACAGAAAACATAGAAGACACAGCAAACAAAATAGCTAAATAGCAGCAGTAACTCCTTTATTTTCTCTGACCACATGAAATGAGCAGGAAATGAATAACAGAAGGAAAACTGGAAAATTCAAAATTATGTGAAAATTAAACAACATATGCTTAATCAACCAATGAGTTAAAGAAGACAGCATAAGGGAAATTAGAAAATACTTAGAGATGAATGAAAACAAAAACACAATATACCAAAATGGGATAGAGGAAAGGCAGTGCTCAGAATCTATAGCTGTAAATGCCTGTTAAAAAAGAAGAAAATCTCAAATCAATAACCTTATTTCACACCTTGAGGAAATAGAAAAGAGGAAACTAAACCCAAAGTTAACAGAAGTAAGGAAATTAAAAAGATTAGAGCATAGATAAATGAAAAGGAGAGAAAAATACATATAATTGATGAAACCAAAAGTTGGTACTTTGAAAAGATTAAAAAACAATTTTTTTAGATCAACATTTACCTAGACTGATCAAGAAAAAAAGAGAGATGACACAAATAACTAAAATGAGAAAGAAAAATGTGAGAACATTACTGCCAACCTTAGAGAAATAAAAGGGATTATAACTATATATATATTATAATAACTATAGTTATCCTATTATAACTATAACAAATATATAATACTAATACAGGGTGCTGATCAGGTGGATTTGGGAGAAAATACACCAAATGTAAGATATGGGTTATGGTTGGTAGTAATATTTTTTTTAACTTTATTTTTAAAGAAGTTTTAGATTATAGAAAAGTTACATCAAAAATATAAGGGATTCCCATATATCCCACCCCTCCTCCCCTTACATTTTCCCTCTATGACATCTTACATTGGTGTGATAACATTTATTACAATTGATGAACAAATATCAAAGCATTGCTACTAATCATGGTCTATAGTTTACATTATGGTTTATACTTTGCATTGTACAGTTTTATAGGTTTTGACAAAATATATAATAGCCTATATCCTTCATAGCAATATCATGCAGAGCAATCCCAATGTCTAAACAATGCCCTATGTTCCACCTATTATTCCCTCCTCCTCTCCTCAGAACCTCTGGTATCCACTATCTTTATGTCAATGTTACAAGTTCTTCCATTACTACAATAATAATAAGTCTACTTTGGTCCATTATTGTATTCCCCTCTTATGTTTGTTCATTCCTCAGTCTTGAGGATTTGGGGATGGTAATGCACATTCTGCTTCAGATTGAGAGGGGTCTTAGATCTTATGGGGCAAATGTTTTGCTTGATGTTGTAGATCCTTTTTGCTTTTTGGGATGGGGGTTGTCCATCATCATAATTTTGTTAGTTGTTCTGGGCAAGTCCAATGAAATGGAGAATAGGTGTCTGCTGCAACTCTGCTGAGATTCAGGGCTCAACTGGCACGTGAACTGACCAAAGATTTAAGTCTCTGGTTCATATGTTTAACAAGTATAGTGCTGATTAAAGGTTCAAATACAAGGGGTAGAAGAATCATGTGTAAGGAAATTATAAATGAGTCTAACTCTGTTACATTGGGGAAATAGGTTATTACATATTCCAAGGAAAGGCCTACTGATGGGATGCTCATTTCATGGGGTTGTGTGCCTTCCCTATAGTGTCCAGATGTCTCTAGAGCCCTCAGGAGCACCCTGTTTTTGGCTGTTCATGAGCATAACGTCTGGAATGACCTCCTGACTCACTTTGAAATCTCAGCCATAAAAACTCTTTTGTATAATATTTCCGCCTTTTGGTCAAGGTCTTTTTCAAAATGCATTGCCTTTTGGTGCTTGGTATTAAGCCCTCGGTACCAGGGTGGCTCATCCTCAGGAGTCATGTCCCATGCCGGGAGGATTGTAGTGAGTTTATTTGCTGAGTTTGGCTTAAAGAGAGGCCACATTTGTTTAGCAAAGAGGTTTTCAGGAGATAACTCTTAGGCAAAATACAGTGTTAGGCTAAGTTTTAACTTTACAAGAATGTTCAAAAGTATAAGCATTAATATTGAGGGCTTGGAGTATTGGTCTGTTTTCTTTTATTAGGCACTGCCTATACACTCCAGAGATTCTTGTCACTCTATTAGAGAACACAGCAGGACTCCCTAGGATAAGAGTTTAATGTTTTGTTGGTTATTGTGTGGGTCTCCATCCCCTGAGATAACACCCTATGACCACATGAACGAACACATTCATATTCCATAGAGACATGTTCCAGGTGCACCCTTCCTTACACATCCTTCCACCACTGACACCCTGCACCAGTGACCCTCCCCTGCCACAGTTGCCAAAAGCACACTCCCACAATTGTATTCTCAACCATAGTCCTTGACCTCCCCAGAGTTCACCTTCCTGTAGTCCTCCCCATAGCTCTATGGATGGCCCAACCCCTCCAATCCTGCTCACATTTCAGCATTGTCGACCCCAGTCACATCGCTGTACAACCATCACCCCTGTCCAGTACCAACCACCCTCATTCCATTATCATAGATTCTGCCCAGATTGAGCATTGGCCCAATACTCTACTCCCTTTCTATCTCATGGCAGCCTATCTTCCAGACTCTACCTCTGTAAGTCTGCTCAACATCCTTAGTTCATATCAGTGAGACCATGCAATATTTGTCCTTTAGTGACTGGCTTAAATTCACTCAATAAAAGGTCTTTGAGATTCAATCATATTGTGTCATGTGTCAATACCTCATTCTTCCTACAGCTGAGTAATATTCCATTGTATGTATATACCCTATTTTATTTATCCATTCATCTGTTGATGAACACTTGGGTTGCTTCCAACTTTTGGCAATTATGAATAATTCCACGATGGACATTGGCATGCTTGTATCTTTTCACATTCCTGCTTTCAATTCTTCTGGGTATATTTCTAGTAGTGGGATTGCCAGATCACATGGCAATTCTATATTTAGCTTCCTGAGGAACTGCCAAACCATTCTCCACAGAGTCTGCCTATTCTACATTCCGACTGGCAGGCGATGAGCATTCCTATTCCTCCACATCCTCTCCAACATTGCAGTTCTGTTTTTTTTTTTAATAGTAGCCAGTCCAGGAGGTATAAGGTGATATCTCATTATAGTGTTTTTTTTTTCTAAGATTTATTTTTTATTTATTTCTCTCCCCCCCTTCCCCCAGTTGTCTGCTCTCTGCATCCGTTCACTGTCTGTTCCTCTATGACCGCTTCTATCCTTATCAGTGGCACCGGGAATCTGTGTTTCTTTTTGTTGCATCATCTTGTTGTGTCAGCTCTCCGGGTGTGCGGTGCCATTCCTGAGCAGGCTGCACTTTCTCTCATGCTGGGTGGCTCTCCTTTTGGGGCGCACTCCTTGCACATGGGGCTTCCCTATGAGGGGGACACCCCTGTGTGGCATGGCACTCCTTGCACTCATCAGCACTGCACATGGGCCAGCTCCACACAGGTCAAGGAGGCCCGGGGTTTGAACCACGGACCTCCCATGTGGTAGGCGGACACCCTATCCATTGGGCCAAGTCTGCTTTCCAATCTCATTGTAGTTTTGATTTGCGTTTCCCTAATAGCTAGTGAGGTTGAACAACTTTTTATGTTCTTTTTTGCCATTTATATTTCCTCTTTGAAAAAGTGTCTATTCAATTCTTTTGTTCATTTAAAAAAATGGATTGTTTGTCTTTTTATTTTCTGGATATTAGTCCCTTGTTATATATGCTGGATATTAGTCCCTTGTTAGATAGGTGGTTCCCAAATATTTTTTCCCATTGTGCAGGCTGCCTTTTCACATTCTTAACAAATTTCTTTAAAGCATAAAAGTTTTTAATTTGGAGATCTCATCTATTTTTTCTCTCGGTGCTTGTGCTTTGGGTATAAAGTTTATGAAATCATTTCCTACATTATCTTCTAGTTTTGTTTTTTTTTAATCTGGTTGCATCATCATCTTTTTTTTTTTTTTTTTTTTTTGGTGCATAGCTTCACCATACCTGGACCTCACCATGCATGTCTGGGATGACTTTTTTCTTTTTTTACCAGGAGGTCCCAGTGATCAACCCTGAGTCCTCCATACGGTAAACAGGAGCTCAATTGCTTGAGCTACATACAGCCACTTCCTTTTTTTCCCCAAGATTTATTTTATTTATTTATTCCCTCCCCCTTTGTTGTTTGCAGTTGCTGTCTGCTCTCTGTGTCCATTTGCTGTGTGCTCTTTGTGTCTGCTTGTCTTCTCTTTAGGAGGTACTGGAACTGAACCTGGAAACTCCTATGTGGAAGAGAGGCGCTCAATCACTTGAGCCACCTCAACTCCCTCTAGGAGTTTCATGGTCTTGGCTCTTACATTTTTATATAGGGCATGAGAAGGTGATCCTCTTTCATTCTTTGGGATATGAATATCCAGTTCTGCCAGCACCATTTGTTGAAGAGACTATTCCTTCCAAGTTGAGTGGGCTTGGTGACCTTGTTAAGTATCAGTTGGCCAAATATGTGTTGTCTTTATCTGAACTCTCAGTATGGTTCCATTGGTCATTATGTCTATCCTTGTGTCAATAACATGCAGTTGTTGTTTTTTTTTTAAAGATTTATTTATTTTTTAAAATTTATTTCTTTCCCCTTTCCCCCCATTGTCTGCTGTCTGTGTCCATTCGCTGTGCATTCTTCTGTGTCTGCTTGCGTTATCCAGTGGCACCAGGAAACTGTGTCTCTTTTTTGTTGCATATCTTGCTGTGTCAGCTTTCCATGCATGTGGTGCCACTCCTGGGTGGCTTTTTTCACATGGGGCAGCTCTTCTTGTGGAGCGCACATCTTGCATGGCACATGCGTGGCACAGCACTTTTTGCGTGCAGCAGCACTATGTTTGGGCCAGCTTACCACACGGGTCAGGAGGCCCTGGGGATCAAACCCTGAACCCTCTATATGGTAGATGGATGCTCTATCAATTGAGCCATGTCCCGCTTCCCAATCACGTGCAGTTTTGACCACTGTAGCTGTGTAGTATGCTTTCTTTTTTTAAAATTTATTTCTCTCCCCTTTCCCCCCCAGTTGTCTGCTCTCTGTGTCCATTCACTATGTGTTCTTCTGTGACCACTTCTATCCTTATCAGCGGCACTGGGAATCTGTGTTTCTTTTTGTTGTGTCATCTTGTTGTATCAGCTCTCCATGTGTGCGGCGCCATTCTTGGGCAGGCTGCACTTTTCTTTCACACTGGGCAGCTCTCCCCACAGGGCGCACTCCTCGCATGTGGGGCTTCCCTACGTGGGGGACACCCTGCATGGCAGGGCACTCCTTGCGCGCATCACCACTGTGCATGGGCCAGCTCCACATGGGTCAAGGAGGCCCGGGGTTTGAACCGCGGACCTCCCATGTGGTAGACGGACGCCCTAACCACTGGGCCAAGTCTGCTTCCAATTTTAATTTTTTAAATTAGAGAAGTTGTAAGTTTCCAGGACGATCATGTATAACATACAGGATTCCCATACACCACCCCACTTCACCTTGCATTGATGTGGAATATTTGTTACAAATGATGATAGCACTTTATTTATAATTATGCTTTTTTTTAAACAGAAGTTACTTTTTTTTACAATTGACAAAAGATTATTAAAATAGTTCTATTGTCCATTATTTACATTAGGTGTATTTTTTTCCATATACTATCTTATTATTAACATCTTGTATTAGTATCATATATCTGTTTAATTCATGAAAGAAAATTCTTATACTTGTGCTATTAGTGTTGATGGGCATTTAGGTTGTTTCCATCTTTTGGCAGTTGTGAATAATGCCACTTATGAAAATTGGTGTGCATTTATCTGTTCATGCCCCTGCTTTCGGTACTTCTGGGTGCTTAGTAACAGGATTGCCAGATCATATGGTAATTCTAAACTTAGCTTTTAAAAATCTGCCAAATGGTTTTCAACAGGGGCTACACCATTTACTTTCCCACCAGCAATGAATGAGTATCCTATTTCTCCACATGCTCTCCAATACATTTAGTGTTCTATCCTTTTAATAGTGGCCATTCTAGTGGATGTAAAATGATATCTCATTGTGATTTTGATTTGCATATCCCTAATAGCTAGTGATGTTGTGCACCTTTTCATGTGCTTTTTAGCCATTTGTATATCCTCTTTGGAGAAATGTCTATTCAAGTCTTATGCCTATTTTTAAAAAATCAGGTTGTTTGTCTTTATATTGTTGCTTTGCAGGATTTTTTTATATATTCTGGATTTTAAACCCTTATTGGATATGTGGTTTCCAAATATCTTCTCCCATTGAATAGGTTCTTTTTCACTTTCTTGGCAAAATCTTTTGCATGAATTTTTTTTTAATTTTAAGGAGTTCCCATTTAGCTTTCTTTCTTTCATTGTTTGTGCTTTGGGTGTAAAGTCTAAGAAACTATTGCCCACCACAAGATCTTGAAAATGCTTCCCTACATTTTTCTTCTAGGAGTTTTATAGTCCTGGTTCTTATATTTAGGTCTTTGCTCCATTTTGAGTTCATTTACTCATTTGTATATGTATGTCCAGTTCTCCCAGCACCATTTGTTGAAGAGATTGTTCTTTCCCAGTTGAGTGAACTTGGCAGCCTTGTCAAAAATCACTTGGTGAGAACCAGTAAGATGGCGGCAGAGTAAGGGGCTCCTAGAGTCAGCTTGTGCTACAGGGCAGTTAGTAATCATCCAGAGCTATCTAAAGCACCTGTTTGGGGACTCCAGGAGACCAGAAGAGCATCCTGCAGCATCCTTGAAAGAATAGAAGAAGGGGACTGCCCATTTGCAGAGAAGATTTGTGAGTAGAACACTCTTGCTCTACTCCATCCTCTACTGGTGTCACAAGCACCTTGGGAGCTATTTTGTGGCTGGAATTGGAGGCTAAATTCCCCAGAAACAGGGGAGGAAGAGATGGTTGGGCACCAACCTCAGCAACTAATTAGTATATTTGGCAGACTAAGTATAAACCTAAGAACAGCTTAAGTTTGAACCTGCCCAAGTCAGAAAGAGGCCAGTAACCTCCATTTTAACTCCATCCCCAGCATGAGGGGAAGCAGGATGGACTGAAAATCACAGTGGTGGTAGGTCCTGGTTTCCTTCCAGCTCTAGCATAAGTGCCAGGCCCACTTCCCCCAGGGAGGAAGCTGCTGGGACCTACACCAGCCTCTCTGGGAAATTACAGGCCATGTCACAGAGGCTGGTAATCATCCTACTCTGGCAACACAAGCTGCCTCAGGAGCTATTCTGTGGCTGGAGTTGGAAGCTCCCTTTCCCAAAAACAGGGAAGAAAGAGACTATTGGCCACAGACCCCAGCTACTGATTAGTAAATTTTGCTGGCTAAAGTCAAACCCTATGAATAGCTAAAGTTTGAACCTGTCCAAGTCAAAAAGAGGTCAGTAGCTGCCATTTGGCTCTGCCTTCAGCATGAGGGGAAGCTGAGCTGACTGAAAATCACAGTAACAGTAGGGACTGGCTTCTTTCCACCCAGATCATACTGCAGCTCTAGCCTAGGTTTCGGCCCCACCTCTGACAGGGAGGAAGCTTGCGGGACCTGCACCAGCCTCTCCAGGAAACTGCAGGTATGTTGGGCTGGCACAGACTGAATAGTAGGAAGTCTCCTGGAGCAACTATAGTCATTTTAGACCCTCATGGCATAGATTGCTGCCCACACCTGCAGCTCTATCCCTGCCCCAGGCAGGGGAGAAAGGGGCATGAAGCTTCATCAATCTCTCTGGGCAACTACAGGCTAGGCCTGCACAACTTGGATTATTACACAGAGCCATGATTCTGTCCCCACCCCTGGCAAAGGAGAAAGGTGGGTAAAGCTTCATTGGTCCCTAGGACAATGCAGGCAGCTTGAGTCCCCACAATTTATAGCACTAACTACATCTTCAACTCCTACTACATAACCAGCAAGGAAGAAAGGGCAAGAAATCCCTAAACTAAAGAAAGAAATTGCACCCTGAATAAATATATCTAGTAAGCTAGATGTTAAGATACCAACAAAAAATTATAATCCATAACAAGAAACAGGAAGATACGGCCCAATTAAGGAAACAAGATAAACCTCCAGATGATATAAAGGAGTTGAGACAGCTAATCATAGATGTTCAAAAAATCTCCTTAATGAATTTAAAAAGATGGCTAAAGAGATTAAGGATATTAAGAAGACATTGGACTAGCACAAAGAATTTGAAAGCATATACAGAAAAAGAGCAGATCTTACGGGAATGAAAAGTGCAATAAATGGAAGTAAAAATACACTGGAGGAATATAACAGCAGATTTGAGGAGACAGAAGAAAGGATTGGTGAGCTTGAAAAAATGGCCTCTGAAAATGAACAGACAAAAGAAAAGATGAAGAATGGAAAAAATTATGGGAAACGGACTTTGGCCCAGTGGTTAGGGCGTCCGTCTACCACATGGGAGGTCCGCGGTTCAAACCCCGGACCTCCTTGACCCGTGTGGAGCTGGCCATGCGTAGTGCTGATGCGCGCAAGGAGTGCCGCGCCATGCAAGGGTGTCCCCCGCGTGGGGGAGCCCCACGCGCAAGGAGTGCGCCCATGAGGAAAGCCGCCCAGCGTGAAAAGAAAGTGCAGCCTGCCCAGGAATGGCGCCGCCCACACTTCCCGTGCTGCTGACGACAACAGAAGCGGACAAAGAAACAAGACGCAGCAAATGGACACCAAGAAGAGACAACCGGGGGGGGGGGGGGGGGGAATTAAATAAATAAATAAATCTTTAAAAAAAAAAAAAAAGAATGGAAAAAATTAAACAAATTCTCAGGGAACTAAATGACAGAAAGAGACATGCAAACATACATGTCAAGGATGTCCCAGAAAGAGAAGAGAAGGGAAAAGGGGCAGAAGTAATATTTGAAGAAATAATGGTAGAAAATTTCACAACTCTATTGAAGGACATAGATATCCATGTCCAAGAAACACAACATACTCCAATCTGAATAATCAGAATAAACTAACTCCAAGAAACATATTAATCAGAATATCAAATGTGAAAGACAAAGAGTTCTGAGAGCAGCAAGAGAAAAGCAATGCATAACATATAAGGAATACCCACAAAGATTAAGTGCCAATTTCTCATCAGAAACCAGGGAGGCAAGAAGACAGTGGTATGATATATTTAAGATGCTGCAAGAGAAAAACCTCCACCCAAGAATCTTACACCTGGCAAGATTGTCTTTCAAAAATGAGGGCGAGTTTAGAATATTCACAGATAAACAGAAACTGAGAGAGTTTGTAACCAAGAGCCCAACTTTGCTGGAAATAGTAAAGGGTGTGCTACAGTCTGAAAGGAAAAGACATGGGAGAATCTTGGAAGAGAGTCCAGAAATGAAGATTATATCAGTAAAAGTAACTAAAAGTGTCAAGAGTGGTGAAAATAAAATATAACAAATAAAACCCAAAGGTCAAAATGGGTGAAATAAGAACTTCCTTTCACAATAATATCATTGAATGTTAATGGATTAAACTCCCCAATCGAAAGACACAGACTGGTGGAATGGATAAGAAAATAAAAACCACCTAAATGCTGTCTGCAAAGACTCACCTTAGACCCAAGGATGCCAATAGATGGAAAGTGAAAGCCTGGAAAAAAAGAGAGTCCATTTATGCAGTAACAACAACAACAACAAAAAGCCAGCGTAGCTATACTTATATCAGATGAAATAGACTTTAAAAGACACTAGTAATATGCAATCTGAGGAGGAAGTCAGGAAAAAGATTCCATTTACAATAGCAACTAAAAGAATCAAATATTTAGGAATAAACTAAACCAATGATGTTGTACTTATATTCATACAACTATAATGCATTGTTAAAAGAAATTTAAAAAGACCTAAATAATTGGAAGAACATTCCATGCCCATGGATTGGAAGACTAAATATCATTAAAGATGTCAATTGTACCAAAATTGATATACAGATTCAATGAAATCCAAATAAAATTTCCATTAGCATTTTTTAAATAAATGAAAAACATGATTATCAAATTTATTTGGAAGGGCAAAAGGTCTCAAATAGCCAGAAACATCTTAAAAAGAAAAAGCAAACTTGGAGGACTTTCATTTCTGGACTTTAAATCATGTTACCTAACTACTGTGGTAGAATAACCATGGTACTGTCATAAAGACAGACACATAGACCAATAGAACCAAACTGATGGTTCAGAAACAGACCCTTACATTTATGGTCAGGTGATTTTTGACAAGCCTTTGAAACCTACCCAACTAGGGCAGAACAGACCATTCAACAAATGGTGCTGAGAAAACTGGATATCCATAACCAAAAGAAAGAAAGAGGACCCCTATCTCACACCTTACATAAAAATTAACTCAAAATGGATCAAAAGTCTAAATATAAAAGCAAGAACCATAAAGCTTCTAGAAGAAAATGTAGGAAAATATCTTCAAGACCTGGTGGTAAGTGGTGGATTCTTAAAGGAGATAAGAGGAGAACTGAGATGAACTACTGCTGCTTAATGTATGTAGAAGTTTTAATTTACTTTAAAAGTGTTGAAATGTATAGAGTTGATGGTAACACATTATAGTGAGTAACAACTAGTTCATAAATGGGAATGTGGCTGGAAAGGGTAGTCTAGGGATGTAAATGTCAACTGAAAGAAAGTTAGAAAATAATTTAGGAACCAAATAGCACAGTAATCCCAGAGGTAGAAGAGAATTGTGGTTGATGGTACAGATGGGAGAGTATCTTTTTGAGCTAGAGCAGATGTATGTCACTATTGCAGGGTGTTAGGAATGTGGAGAAGATGGGAAAAATACAACTGGAGTGACCTATGGACTGTGCTTAACAGAATACTGTAATATTCATGCATCTATGCCAAAGATGTATGATGTTGACAATGGGGGAGTATGGAAATAGTGTGCCAATGACCATCATTAGTGGTAATAGTCTAATGATATTATCTCATAATCTGTAACAAATGTTCCACACAGTGTGGTGTGCTTATAGAGGGATGTTGTATGGGACTTCTGCACATGTGCATAATTGTTCTGTAAGTTCACAACTTCTGCAATAAAAATATACTAAAAAATAATAATAGGGTGTGTTGACTGAAAATATACAAAATGCAACATATGGACTATAGTTAGTACTAAAAAATAATAATAGGATGTGTTGGCTGAAAATACACAAAATGCAACATATGGCCTATAGTTAGTAGTAAGATTTTATGATATCCTTTCATAATTTGTAACAAATATCTCACAATAATAATGCAAAGTGGTGTTGGTGGGTCGATGTGTGATGTTCTGCCTATTTGTCTTGTAAGTTCACAACTTTCACTATACACTTTCTGTTTATCTATGTTTATGTATAAATGATATAAAATTAAAAAAATAGCATGGGTTGGGGGAAAATATGCCAAATGTAAGATACTTTAGTTAGTAGTAATATTTTGAGGATGCTCTTTCATCATTAGTTAAAAATGTTTTGCAATGCAAGGTATTGATGTTTGGGTGAGGTATGAGAGCCCAGTATGATGTTTTGTGTATTTGTTTTGAAGTTCACAACTATTACTATACACTTATTGTTTATGTATGTTTATGTATGAGTGATATACTTCAATAAATTTTTAAAATGTAATATGCAAAAAAAAATGAACTGGCCATAGATATGAGGGTCTATTTCTGAACTCTCAATTTTATTCCACTGGTCAATATATCTATCCTTTTAAAAGTACCATGCTGTTTTGACCACTGTACCTTTATAATATGCTTTAAAGTCAAAGTTTCAAACTTTGTTGTTCTTTTTCATTTATTTTTCAGGGGCCCTTACTCTCCCAAATAAATTTGATAATTTGCTTTTCCATTTCTGCAAAGTGGGCTGTTGGAATTTTGATTGGGATTGCTTTGAATTTGTCAATCAATTTGGGTAGAATTGGCATATTAATGGTATTTAGTCTTCCAGGACATGAACGTGGAGTGTCCCTCCATCTATTCAAATCTTCTAATTTCTTTTATTTATTCATTTTTTAAAGATTTATTTGTTTCTCTCCCCCCTCCCCACCACTCCGTTTTCTACTCTCTGTGTCCATTCATTGTGTGTTCTTCTGTATCTGCTTGTGTTCTCTTTAGACAGCACGAAGAACTGATCCTGGGATCTTCTGGAGGGAGAGAGGCACTCAACCTCTTGCACCACCTCAGCTCCCTGGTCAGCTGCATCTCTTACTGTTTCTCCTCTATGTCTCTTTTTGTGGCATCCTCTTGCTGCACCAGCACTCTGTGTGGGCCAGCTCTCTGCTTGGGCCAGATCGCCACGTGGGCCAGCTTACCTTCACCAGGAGGCCCCAGGAATCAAACCCAGGACCTCCCATATGGTAGACAGGAGCCCAATCACTTGAGCCACTTCCATGTTCCCTGATTTCTTTTAGCAATGCCTTGTAATTTTCTGTGAACAAGTGCTTTGCATCCTTGGTTAGATTTATTCGTAGGTATTTTATTCTTTTAGTTGCTATTGTAAATGAAATATTTTTCTTGAGTTCTTCCTCAGATTGCTCATTACTTGTGTATAGAAACACTACTGATTTTTCTGCATCGATCTTGTATCCTGCCACTTTGCTGAACTCGTTTATTAGTTCTAGTACCTTTGTTTAGATTTTTCAGGATTTTCTGGGTATAGAATCTTATCAGTGGTGAACAGTGAAAATTTTGCTTCTTCCTTTCCAATTTGGACACCTTTTATTTCCTCTTCTTGCCTAATTGCTCTGGCTAGAACGTCTAGCACAATGTTGAATATCAAGGGTGACAGTGGGAGTGCTTGTTCCAGATCTTAGAGGGAAAGCTTTCAGTTTTTCACCATTGAGCACAATGTTAGCTGAGGGTTTTTCATATATGCCCTTTATTGTGTTGAGGACGTTTACTTCTAGTTCTGGTTTTCTAATATTTTTATCAAGAAAGGATGCTCTCTTTTGTCAAATGCCTTTTCTGTATCAATCAAGATTATCATTTTTTGTTGTTGATGTGGAATATAACATTAATTGATTTTCTTGTGTTGAACCACCCATTCATACCTGGGATAATCATGGTATATAATTCTTTAGATTTTATATATCTTATTTATTTTTTTAAAGGTTTATTTATTTTGTATTTATTTCTCTCCCTTCCACCCCCCCCCCCCCCAGTTGTCTGCTTTCTGTGTCCATTTGCTGTGTGTTCTTTTGTGTCTACTTCTATTCTTGTCAGTGGCTTGGGAATCTGTGTCTCTTTTTGTTGCATTATCTTGCTGCATCAGCTCTCTGTGTGTGCAGTGCCACTCCTGGGCAGGCTGGACTTTCTTTCGCCCTGGGCGGCTCTCCTTATGGGGCACACTCCTTACACTTGGGGCTCCCCATTCGGGGGACACCCCTGCGTGGCATGGCACTCCTTGTGCACATCAGCACTGAGCATGGGCCAGCTCCACACGGGTCAAGAAGGTCCTGGGTTTGAACTGTGGACCTCCCATGTGGTAGGCAGATGCTCTATCCGTTGAGCCAAGTCCAATTCCCATTTCTTTATTTTTTGAAGCAGTTCTATTGAGATACATTCACATAATATACAATCTATCCAAAGTGTACAATCGATGGCTTTTAGTATAATCACAGTGTTGTGATTCATGACCACAAAAAAATTTAGAACAATTTCATTACTCCTCAAACAAAAAATTGAGAAGTGTCTCAATCCTATCCTTCTCCAGCCCTACATAACTAGTAATCTAATTCCATCTTTATAAATTGATTTATATTTACATTTTATATAAATGGATTCATACCATATGTAGTACTTTGTGTCTGGTTTCTTTCACTTAGCATAATGTGTTTTTTTGTCTGATATTAACATCTCATAGTATTAACACACATTTGTTCAGTTTCAAAGAAAAATGGTCTTATATATGCAATTTTACCCATATTCCTATTTCACATGTGGTTTTACTATGCTATGGAATCCCATGTTACATTTTTTAGCTTTCCTTTAGTAATATACATGATCTTAGAGTTTTAAAACTAAAAATGGAATCATACAATATGTAGTAATAAAATTGTATTTTTTCCCTGATATTAACATCTTTTCTTAAAAAGATTTTTTATTTCTCCCCAACCCCTCATTGTTTGCATTTGCTGTGTTTGTTTGTTTTGTACTGGTCGTCTTTTTAGGAGGCACTGGGACCTGAACTTGAGACCTCCAATGTGGGAAGGAGGTGCCTAATCATTTGTGCCACTTCCGCTCCCTGCTTTGCTCTGTCTCTCACTGTGTTTTCCTTGTGTCTCTTGTATCAACTCACTGTGCCAGTCCATTCCATCAGCTTGCTGTCTTGCTTGTCTTCTCTAGGAGGCACCAGGAACCAAACCTGGGACCTGCCATGTAGTAGGTGGGAGCTCAATCACTTGAGCTACATCCGCTTCCCTGATAATAACATTTTGTAATGTAACATTTTGTTCAGTTTCAAAGAAAAAACAGTCATCTATGCAATATTACTCAAATTCATGTTTCTCATGAGGTTTCACTCTACTTTAAGTCTCATGTTAAATTTTTTTAAGCAGTAGGTGCTTAAGGCAAAGCCTGGGGATAGGGAGGAAAAACTTCCCACCTGGTGCAAGCCTGGGGGACAGGAGTGACTGCTATTAGGTGAGAAGCACAAAGCCTTTTATTCTTTTAGTTGCTGCTATAAGTAGAATTGTTTTCTTGATTTTCTTTTTGGGTTGTTCATTGCTGGTGCATGCGAACACCTCTGATTTTCTTTATTATACCCCCCGCCCCATCTTTTCTTCCTTTATTTAAAAAGCTATCTTATCTTTCACAAAATTCCCATATAGGGAAGTGGATGTGGCTTAAGTGATTGGGCTCCTGTCTACCATATAGGAAGTCCAGGGTTTGATTCCCGGTGCCTCCTGGTGAAGGCAAGCTGGCCCATGCAGTGAGCTGACCCACACAGAGTGCTGGCCCACACAGTGAGCTGACCTGAGCAGAGCTGGCACAGCAAGATGATACAACAAAAAGAGACACCGAGGACAGACAATAAGAGATGCAGCAGACCAGGGAGCTGAGGTGGTACAAGAGATAGAACACCTCTTTCCCACTCTGGAAGGCCTAAGATCAGTTCCTTAAGGTGCCTAAAGAGAAGACAAGCAGACACAGAAGAATGCACAGTGAATGGACACAGAGAGCAGGCAATGAGGAGGGGGGAGAAATAAATAAATTTTTTAAAAATTCCCATATATATATTTGGGTACATTTCTGAACTGTTTTTTTATTTTCTTCCCCCACTGTGGTAGTGATGTTGGATGTTTGTTTAATTGAAAACCAGAATTATTGTATAAAGATCAAAAGCTTCAAAGGGAAGTCAAATCTGTATTACATAATATAAAGCAGGGATGTGGCAATTATTAAATAGGTTTAAGGGAAGTGGACTTGGCCCAGTGGTTAGGGTGTCCGTCTACCACATGGGAGGCCCGTGGTTCAAACCCCGGGCCTCCTTAACCCGTGTGGAGCTGGCCCATGCGCAGTGCTGATGTGCACAAGGAGTGCTGTGCCACACAGGGGTGTCACCCGCGTAGGGGAGCCCCACGCGCAAGGAGTGCGCCCCATAAGGAGAGCCGCCCAGCACGAAAACAAAGTGCAGCCTGCCTAAGAATGGCGCCACCCACAAGGAGAGCTGACACAGCAAGATGAAGCAACAAAAAGAAACACAGATTCTTGTGCTGTTGACAACAACAGAGGCAGACAAAGAAGACGCAGCAAATAGACACAGAGAACAGACAACCGGGGTGGGGGGGGAAAGGGAGAGAAATAAATAAATAGATAAATCTTTAAAAAAAATGGGTTTAAGCCAATTCAATAGACTTAGCAATTAACTCTCTGTGGGGTTTGAGTTAAGAAGATAGTTGCCAGCTCTTTACTTCTTGTTTGCTTAATTTTTTTCTTATTGTTATTTATTGGTATTATCCTTGTATCCCACCCACTTTGCTGAATTTATTATTAGCCTGGTAATTTTCTTGTAGATTTTTCTGGATTTTCTGTATGTAAGATTATATCATCTTTCTTTTACCAATTAGAAGGCATTTATTTCTTTTTCTTGCCTAGTTGTTCTAGCACTTCCAGTACAATGTTGAATGGCAATATCGATAGCAGGCACCCATGTCTTGTTCCTGACATTAGGGGGAAAGCTTTAAGTCTATTACCATTGAGTATGATGTTAGCTGTGGGTTTTTCATATTTGCCCTTGATTCTATTTAGGAAATCCCTTTCTATTCCTATTTTTCTGAGTGTTTTTTTTTTTTAATCAAAAAGCAGTGCTGGATTTTGTCAATTGTCTTTCCTGTATTAATTGAGATTGTCATATTTTTTCCCTTTACTCTATTAATATGGTAAATTATATTGTTTTTCTTCTATCAAACCACCCTTGCATACCTGGGAATAAATACCGCAAGTACAATCTTTTTGATATGCTGCTAGATTTGGTTTGCTAATATTTTGTTGAGAAGTTTTGCATCTATATTGCTATCGACCTTTTCTTTTCTTGTGATATCTCTAGCTGGCTTTGGTATATTAGGGTGATGTTGGCTGCATTGAATGAGTTAGGGAGTGTTTCTTTGTTGGGAGGCTTTTGCTTACTGATTCAATCTCTTTGCTTGTTACTGGTCCATTGAGACCTTCTATTTCTTCTTTATGTAGTTTATGTAGTATCTAATTTGTGTATAATTGTTCATAAAGTCCTCTTATACGCCTTTTTATTTGGTACTAATGTCCCCACTTTTATTTCTGATTTTTTTTTTGAAAGGCATGCATGGGTTTTTATTACCCTTTCTTCTTTTTCATTTGTTTTTTATTTTTGTTTTTATGTATTACCTTATATCTACAATTAAAGGCAAAATATAAGCAACACATAAAAATGCCTACTTCTGCTACATATAATGTAGCTCTCCATTGTGAATATTGTTTCAAAGCTAATGAAAACTCTATGCCATTACATACTCTAGCTTTTCGTATAGCTGGTATTTCATAACTCTTATTGTTTGTGAAATTTTGACACGTGTAAGATTCTCCTACAACTGGCAAAGATATCAGAGGGAGCACAGTTAGCTTATTGGTCCCTGTGGCAGTTTGAGATTATTTTATGAAGCCCAAAAAGAGAAAGAATATGCTTGTAAATTAATTTATTCCTCTGAGTGTGATAACCTTTGATTGCATTAAAGTCAACGGGGGTGTCTTTGATCGGATTACCTGTTAAGATTAGGGCTTTTGATTTGACTATGTCAGTGGTCGTGGCTCAGGTTGAGTCCCACCCCCTTGTGTGGGTGGGTCTGAAATAAACGGACACTCAGACAGACACACGGAAGAGAGCTCTGTCATTTTTTATTCTGCCACGTGACGGAAAGGAGGAGGCTCAAACAGCTCAAGCCCCAGGGAGGGACGAGACATTTTGCCTGATAGTTTACAGCTGAGATTCAGAAAAAAGCAGAACAACCGAGACTGATATAAGCCTGGAAAGAAACAACCCTGTGCAAGGAGAGGGAGGGCCTCACTTAATTATGAAGCCTCAAGAGGCCGGGCCACGGAGCCTCAAGAGGAAGAGGAAGCCCAGAGGGAGGCAGAGGCCAGCCGGAGACGGCGACCATCTTGCTTCCACACGTGGCAACTGGCTTTGGTGAGAGAGCAACCTTGAGATGGACTTTTTATCGACTTGTAACTATAAGCTTTTACCCTGGATAAAAGTCAATAGATTTCTGATACTTTGCATTAGCAGCTCTTTGGCAGACTAATACAACCCCTTACTCTCCACACTGGAGCCTCCATGTTATGAGTAGAGTTATAAGGTAATGGAGGCAGTGAAACCCCCTTGAGCCTGATCTAAGCTGGCACAGTGTTCCAAAGACTTCCACACCACAATAGGTTATCTGAAAATGAGGCTGTAGTGTCATTTAGCTTGCCCAAATACTCATACCTGATTTTTTTCCCCAAAGATTTATTTTTCCCCCTTCCCCTCACCCCACCCTGCTATTTTTGCTGTCTGTGTCCATTTGCTGTGTGATCTTCTGTATCTGTTTCTTTTTGCCTTCTTTTTTACTTTTTCTCCTCTAGGATTCACCAGGATTTGATGCTGGGGACCTCTGATGTGGAGAGAGGTTCCCTGTCAGCTGGGCCACCTAAGTTCCTGATTTCTACTGTGCTTCACCTTGACTGTCCCCTTCATCTCTCTTTTGTTGCATCATCATCTTGCTGCATGACTCACTTGTGCAGGCACTGGTTTGCCGTGTGGGCACTTTCTCTTCTTTTTCATCAGGAGGCCCTAGGGATTGAACACAGGTCTTCCCATATGGTAGACAGAAGCCCTATCACTTGAGCCACATCCACTTCCCATACCTGATCTTAAACTTCTGATACACCACACATTTTATTTGGACAAAAAGTGGAAGTGGAAGAGGTTCTCTGTAATTCACACATAATCCACACGCTGAGGTATTACCCTCTTACGAGGTTAGGCAATCCAGGAGGTTTTTAAAATTACAATGAAAAACCATATCACCATGATTGATAAGCTTAGGGAAAGGTTTAGTCAAATATACTAATTATTCACTCAATCATTAAGGAGAGCTATGAACAAAGGATCATTCCAATTATTTATTATTTTAAAGAGGTATCAGGGATTGAACCCAGGACCTCGTACACGGAAAACAGGCACCCAAACCACTGAGCTACACCCATTCCCCTCAATGGTTTTCAAATAGAAAAATGAAAGTACTGAATAATCACAGGTGTTTTTTAAAAAATATTTGTCCTTTTGCATCTTTTTTCAAAAAAATATGTATTTATTTCTCTCTCCTCCCCCCCAACCCCAGTTGTCTGTTCTCTGTGTCTATTTGCTGTGTCTTCTTTGTCCAATTCTGTTGTTGTCAGCAGCATGGGAATCTGTTTCTTTTTGTTGTGTCATCTTGTTGTGTCAGCTCTCTGTGTGTGCGGCACCATTCCTGGGTAGGCTGCACTTTCTTTCGTGCTGGGTGGCTCTCCTTACGGGGCACACTCCTTGTGTGTGGGGCTCCCCTACACGGGGGACACCCCTGTATGGCACGGCACTCCTTGTGCGCATCAGCACTGCACATGGGCCAGCTCCACGTGGATCAAGGAGGCCCGGGGTTTGAACTGTGGGCCTCCCATGTGGTAGACAATGCCCTAACCACTGGGCCAAGTCCGCCGCCCACAGGTGTTTTCTTCACTGCAGAAGCTGAGATGTTCCAGTAGGAGATATCGTTACTTGATTGGAAAATAAACATCATAGCTGAAGGCTCTGTTGAATATGTAAAAAATCTGATAAGATTTATCCCAGTCATTTCCCCTGTAATTTTCCATCACTGCTGTAAAATCCTTATAATACTTTCCAAAGTAAACCAGCCATTCCAAATCTACAGAACTGCTGAAAAAGTAGACATTTCTACCTGAAAGTTAAAAAAAAGAAAAAGAAATGGTTAGTATAGAAGATATTTCTGTTATACAAGTACATGACACAGTTTGGGGCAGTAAACGTTCTGAAAAGCGCCTCTCAAACACGGACAACTTTAAGCCTAGCAGGGAATACCACACTGAGTCTGGTTCTTGCTTGATCTGAGAGCTTCTGTCAGTTTCTTTTATTTCTTCTCTTGCAGGACCCTCTAATCAGCTTGGCCCAGCTGATCCTTGTATCACTGCTGGGCCTTCTGCCTCACTTTGATCCACCAACTGGTTATTATTAATCCACAAGACCTGGAGAGAGTCAAATGACTGTGAATTTGATAAATTCTGCAGAATCAAAGATCCTTCCATGAAGCTGATTTCCAGGTAAATGGGGGCTTTGAATGACACTGCCAGGGAAACTTACATTCACCACCACAAAGCCAAGGTTAATTGTGATTTTCCTGTAGGGAACTTTAACAGGAAACTCATACCAATTTCCTGCCCGAATTTTTTATTTTAATTTCACTCTCCCTTGTTTGCACTCACTTTCTGCTCACTGTGTCTGTTCGTTGTGTACTTTCTGAGTCTGCTTGTCTTCTTTTTAGGAGGCACTGGAAACCAAACCTGGGACCTCCCTTGTGGGAAGGAGGCACTCAATCACTTGCGTCATCTCGCCGCGTCATCTCGCCGCGTCAGCCTGCCTCTCGCTCTCTTTATGAGGCACTGAGAGCCAACCTGGGACCTCCCATGTGGTAAGTGGGTGCCCAACTACTTGAGGCACATCTGTTTCCCTGAATTTTTGACTGAAGAGGTCCTTTGCTTGTTCCCTTAGCTGTTTAGCTTTTTCAACATTTTTTTTTTAAGGTAGCAGGGCCAGGGATTGAACCCAGGACCTCAAATGGTATCCCTGTGCTCAACCAATGAGCTACACTGACAACCCTGAGTTTGTTTGTTTGTTTGTTTTTTTGGTGATTGTTTTTAGGAGGTATGGGGAATCAAACCCAGGACCTCATACATGGGAAGCAGGTGCTCAACCACTTGAGCTACATTGTTCCCATTTATTCAACTTTTGACAGTCTTTCATTATCATCTGGAATTGTCACCTGAATGATGTTAAGATCTTCAACACCTGGCACAGTAATATAGACATTGGGTGATGAATTTATTTTTCTTGGAGGTCTCTTAGGGGAGATGCTTTCCTAAATAGCTGTCTCAAACATTCTAGGCTTTTGAGTGATGAATTTCATCTTGGTTTTGTTTCTGAATATCTTCCCCAGCCTTGGAGTACCAAAAGTAGACTGTCTTCAGAATGGCACACCCTCAGGTAAGCCTTCCACATAAAAGTCTTCTGGGAAAGACTCAAAGAATGCAGATGGCACTTTCACATCTTGTTGTAGGCTGAGAGCTTCACTGCATTTTTCATTGCAAAGATTTTCATTTTAGGGCTGTGATTTTGGCATTCCAGGCCTCAAAGGAAAACACCCTTCCTCGAGGTTTGGAGGAAACATTAGACTCCTAAGTATGGGTAGGAATTTGAACTGCTGAAGTTTGAGGTTTATTGTTATCTGGGCTTTCTTCTGCGCTTTAGTGTTTATATTACTAGCCATTCTAGGAGGTCAACAGGAAATAACTAGTTAAAGCTTTTTAACAACACACTTGATTTTTTAAAAAATTTATTTATTTCTCTTCCCATCCCCCCTGTTGCCTACTCTCTGTGTCCATCCCAACACACTTGATTTTATTACCACACATGATCCTTTCAAATCATGGAATTTCAAACGAGGTAGGGCTTCAAAAGGGAATTCCTTCTGGGAAGCAGATATGGCTCAACGGATAGAGCATCCACCTACCATATAGGAGGTCCAGGTTCAAACCCAGGGCCTCCTGGCCCATGTGGTGAGCTGGCCCACGTACAGTGCTGTCGCGCGCAAGGGGTGCCATGCCACGCCGGGGTGTCTCCCGCGTAGGGGAGCCCAACGTGCAAGGAGTGTGCCCTGCAAAGAAAGCCACCCCGCGCGAAAAGTGCTGCCTGCCCAGGAGTGGCGCGGCACACACAGAGAGCTGATGCAGCAAGATGATGCAACAACAACAAAAAAAGAGATACAGCTTCCCAGTGCCGTCGAGAATGCAGGCAGACACAGAAGAACACAAAGCAAATGGACACAAGAGAGCAGACAACAGGGGGATGGGGGAGATGGGAAGAAATAAGTAAAAATAAAATAAATCTTTAAAAAAAAAGGGGAATTCCTTCTGACAAGGTTTCTGCATAAAGGAACTCAGGCTTTGATTCAAACACAGTGTATGGTATTTTTATTGCCTCTGTGAGTCCAAGATGTTGAGCAAACTTCAAATGAACAATCTCTTGCTCTTGTTTCCATGGGACTTCCCATGTGGGAGATGGGCATTCAGCTGCTTAAGCCACATCCACTTCCCGTCTGTCTTTTTAATAATGGCCATTCTAATAAGTATGAAATGATATCTCATTGTGGCTTTGATTTGCATTTCCCTAAACGCTAGTGATGTTTTATGTGGATTTAAAAATTTTTTTTGACATATGTATTTCTTCTTAGGACAAATGTCTATTCAAGTCTTTTGTGCATTTTTAAATTGGGTTCTTTGTCTTTTTATTGTTGAGTTGTATCATCTCCTTATATACCATAGATATTAAACCCTTATCAGATATGTGATTTCCAAATATTTTTTTCCAATCAAATTGGCTGCACTTTCACCCTTTTGAAAAGTCCTTTGAGATGCAAAAGTGTTTAATTTTGAGGAGGTCCCATTTATCTACTTTTTCTTTTGTTGCTTGTGCTTTGGGTATAAGGTGCAAGAAATCGTCACCTACCACCAGGTCTCTAAAATGTTTCCCTACATTTTCTTCTAGAAGTTTTATGGTCCTGGCTTTTATATTTAGGTCCTTGATCCATTTTGCATTGATTCTTGTATAGGGAGTGAGGTAGGGGTCCTCATTCATTCTTTTGGTTATAGATATCCAATTCTCCCAGCACTCTTTAAGAAAAAGAGACTGTTTTGTCCTGTGAACACAGATATGGTATGTTTGTTGAAAACTGTTTGGCTGAAGAGGTGAGGGTTTATTTCTGAAATCTCAATTCTATTCCACTGGATGATGTGTCTAACTTTATGCCAATGCCATGCTGTTTTGACACTGTAGCTTTGTAATATGTTTCAAGGTCAGGGAGTGAAATTCATTCCACATTTCTCTTTCTAGAATGCTTTTGACTATTTGGGTGCCCTTTCCCTTCCCAATGAATTTGGCAATTGCCTTTTTTTATTTCTCTAAAGCACATTACCAGAATTTTGATTGGTATTGCATAAAATCTGTCAATCAGTTTGGGTAGGATTGGCATTTTCATGATATTTAGTCCTCCAATCCATGAACATTGGAATTTCTTTCCATTTGTTTAGGCCTTCATTGATTTCTTTTAGCATTGTTTTGTAGTTTCCTGCATATAGGTCCTGTACTTCTTTGGTTAAATTGATTCCTAGATATTTAAGTCTTTTTGTTGCTATTGCAAATTGAATTTGTTCTCTGATCCTCCTCAGATTGTTCAATACCAATGTAGACAAACATTACTGATTTTTGCATGTTGATCTTGTATCCTGCCAATTGGCTGAACTCATTTATTAGTTCCAGTAGCTTTGTCATAGACATTTCAGAGTTCCATAAATAGTGAGAGTTTTACTTCCTTATTTCCTATTTGGATGCCTTTTATTATTATTTTTTTCTTGCCAAATTGCTCTAACTAGAACTTCTAGCACAATGTTGAATAACAATGGTGACAGTGGGCATTCTTGTCTTGTTCCTTATCTTATAGGCGAAGCTATCAACATTTCCCTATTGAGTATGATATATTGGATGTGGGTTTTTCAAATATGCCCTTTATTATACTGAGGAATTTTCCTTCTACTTCCATCTTTCTGTTTTTATCAAGAAAGAGTGCTTGATTTTGTCAACTGACTTTTCTGCATTGACCAAGATGATCATGTGTTTTTCTTCTTCAATTTGTTAATGTGGTATATTACACTAATTGATTTTCTTATGTTGAACCACCCTTGCATACCAGGAATAAGTCCCACTTGATCATGGTGTATAATTCTTTTGATATGCTGTTGGATTCTATTTGCAAGCATTTTGTCGAGAATTTGTGCATCTATGTTTATTAGAGACATTGGTCTGTTATTTTATTTTCTTGTAATATCTTTATCTGGCTTTGGTATTAGTGTGACATTGGCTTCATAAAATGTATTGGGTTAATTTTAACTCCTCTTCAATTTTTTAGAAGAGTTTAAAAAGGATTGGTGTTAATTTTTCTCAAGAGTTTAAACAGGATTGGTCTTAATGCTTGGTAGAACTCACCTGTGGAGCCATTTGGTCCTGGATTTTCTTTGCTGGGCTTTTTTTTTTTTTAAGATTTATTATTTATTTACTTCTCCCCCCTGCCTCGTTGTTTGTACTAACTGTCTGCTCTCTTTTCTGTTTGCTGTACACTTGTCTTCTTTTTTTAGGAGGCACCAGGAACCGAGCCCTGGACCTCCTATGTAGGAGAGAAGCACCCAATCACTTGAGCCACCTCCACTCCCACTTTTTGTGTCTTTCATTGTGGTTTCCTTGTTGTGTCTCTTCATTGCATCTTTTTTTTTTATCCCCCCCCTTGTGGCTTTTTGCGTGCTGTCTGCTCTCTGTGTCTATTTGTTGTGCATTCTTCTGTGTCTGTATTTATTTATTTAATTTCCCCTCCCCACTTGAGGCTTGCTTGTTGTCTGCGCTCTGTGTCCATTCACTGCACACTCTTCTGTGTTTTGGCTTGTCTCCCTTTTAGTTGCATCACCTTGCTGAGTCAGCTCTCCATGGTGACTATGGGCTGGGCGGCTCTCTGCAGCATGCGGGTAAGCCTGCCTTCACAAGGAGGCTCTGGAACGTGAATCCAGGGCCTCCCATATAGTAGACGGGAGCCTAACTGATTGAGCCACAGCTGCTTCCCTCTTCATTGCATCTTGTTGCATCATCTTGTTGTGTCAGCTCACTGCAACAGCCCATTTTGTCAACTTGCTGTCTTGCCCATCTTCTTTAGGAAGCATCAGGAACTGAACCCAGGACCTCCCATGTGGTAGGCAGACACCCAACTGCTTGAGTCACATGTGCTTAACTTTTGGGAAACTTTTAATGACTGATTCAATCTCTTTAAATGTGATTGGTTTGTTAAATTCTTGTATTTCTTACAGTGTCAGTGTAGGCTGTTTGTGCATTTCTAGGAATTTGTCCATTTAATTTAGGTTGTCTAGTTTGTTGGCATGTAGTTTATTATAATATCCTCTAATCTTTTTTATTTCATTTCTGCAGGGTCAGTTGTAACTTCCCCCTTTCATTTCTGATTTAATTTATTTACATCTCTCTTTTTCTCTTTGTTAGTCTAGCTAAGGTTTTGTCCATTGTATTGATCTTCTCAAAGAACCAGCTTTTGGTTTTGTTGATTTTCTACTGTTTCTTGTCCTCAAAATCATTTATTTCTGCTGTAATCTTTATTATTTCTTTCTTCTGCTTGCTTTGGGAATGGTTTGCTGTTCTTTCCTAGTTTCTCATTGTTCAGTTAGATCTTTGACTTTAGCTTTTTCTTCTTTCTTAAAAATATAGGTCTATAATGTTATAAATTTCCCTTTCAGCATTGCCTATGCTTTATCCCATAAGTTTTGGTAAGTGTGTTCTCGTTTTCATTTATCTCAATATATTTTTACTAATTTCACTTATTTATTTCTTCTTTGACCTGCTGATTATTCAGGTGTGTCTTTTGTTCAGGCTCCAAATATTCACAAATTTACCTCTTTTCTGTCAATTATTGATTTCCAGTTTCACTCCATTGTGATCTGAGAAGGTGCTTTGTATAATTTTGATCTTTTTGTATTTATTGAGAACTGCCTTGTGCTAACATGTCATCTATCCTGGAGAAAGATCCATGAGCACTTGAGAAGAATGTATAACGCACTGAGTTTGGGTGCAGTGTTGTGTATATGTCTGTTGGGTCTAGCTTGTTTATCATATTGTTCAAGTTCTCTGTTTCCTTGTTGATCTTCTGTCTAGTTGTTCTATCTAATGATGTGAGTGGTGTGTTGAAGTCTCCAACCATCAGTATAGGGATGTCTGTTTCTCCCTTCAGTTTTGCCAGAGTTTACCTTATGTATTTTGGGGCACCCCGAATAGGTACATATATATTTATGGCTGTTATTTTTCCCCAGTGGATAGTCCTTTTTATTAATATATAATGGCCACCTGTATATCTTATAATTTTTGCATTTATAGTCTTTTTTTTGTCCGATATTGGTATAGCTTCCCCTGCTCTTTTTTGGTTACTGTTTGTGTGGAGCATCTTTTCCCAGTATTTCACTTTCACCTGGTTTATATCCTGGGTCTAAGGTGAATCTCTTGTGGATGACTTGTGTTTTTAAATATCTACTCTGTCAGCCTATAACTTTTTTTTGAGTTGCCAGGGGCTGGGGATTGAACCCAGAACCTTGTATGCGGGAAACCAGTGCTCAGTCACTGAGCCACATCAGCTTCCCAGAGTTGGCTTTTGCATTTGTTTTACATGTTGCTTGTTTTTTTGTTTTATCTGGAGGCACCAGGAACCAAACTTGGGACCTCCCATGTGGGAGGTGGGGGTTCAACTGCTTTAGCTACATCCACTCCCAGCCTATATCTTTTGATTGGGGAATTTAATCCATTCACATTCAGTGATATTACTGTAAATGCATTATTTACTTTTACCATTTTATTCTTTGGCTTTCATATGTCATATCTTATTTTTGTCTGTTTTTTTCACTCTTTTGGTTATCCTTTTTGCTATTCTTGTCTTATATACTCTCCTACAAGCCTCTCTCCCTGTATTTTTCTTTCAGGCTTTAGGGTTCCATTTAATATTGTTTTTTACAAACTCTTAGTTTTTGTTTGTTTGTGAATATTTTATACTCACCTTCATATCTGAAAGACAGTTTTCCTGGATAAAGAATTCTCAGTTGACAGTTATTCTCTTTCAGTATCCTAATTGTATCATACCACTGTCTTCTCACCTCCATGGTCTGATGAGAAATCCACACTAAGTCTTACGAGACATCCCTTGTGTGTGATGGTTTGCTTCTCCCTTGCTGATCTCAGAATTTTCTATTCTATATTTGATGTTTGACATTCTGAGTAGTATGTGTGTTGGAGTATGTCTATTTGCATTTATTGTGATTGGAGTACACTGCATTTCTTTCTTTTTTTTTTAAAGATTTATTTTATTTATTTATTTCTCTCCCCTTCCCTCCCAATCCTGGTTGTCTATTCTCTGTGTCTATTTGTGTGTTCTTCTTTGTCCGCTTCTGTTGTCAGTGGCACAGGAATCTGTGTTTCTTTTGTTGCGTCATCTTGTGTGTCAGCTCTCCATGTGTGCGGCGCCATTCCTGGGCAGGCTGCACTTTCTTTCGCGCTGGGCAGCTCTCCTTATAGGGCATACTCCTTGCATGTGGGACTCCCCTACGTGGGGGACACCCCTGCATGGCAGGGCATTCCTTGCACGCATCACCACTGCGCATGGGCCAGCTCCACATGGGTCAAGGAGGCCTGGGGTTTGAACTGCGATCCTCCCATGTGGTAGACGGACGCCCTAACCACTTGGCCAAGTCTGCCGCCACACTGCATTTCTTGTGCATATAAATTCCTTTTTTTCATGAGTTGGGAAATTTTTAGCCATTATTGCCTCAAATATTCTTTCTGCCCCTTTTCCCTTCTCTTCCCTTTCTGGAACTCATATGACATGTATGTTGTTATGTTTCATGTTATTTTCTAACTCCCTAAGCCCCTGCTCAATTTTTTCTATTCTTTTCTCTCTTCAATTCCAGCTATTCTGTCTACTGTATCACTTATCCTTTCTCTATAATTTCAAGTCTGCTGTTGTATGCCTCTAATATGCTTTTTAAAAAGCTTGATTTGTTTGTTCGTTTGTTTGTTTATTTATTTATATCCCCCAGATGGTTCTCTTGTCTGTCTGCTCATTGTTTGCTTGTCTTCTCCAGGAACACCAAGAACTGAACTTGGGACCTCCCACATGGGAGGTTACTGCCCAACAGCCTGAGCCACATCTGCTGCCCATGGGCTGTGACATCTACTCGTTGCGGCAGGTGTGGCCTCTGCTCATCTTCTTAAGAAGGCAGCAGGATCCAAATCCAGAACCTCCCATGTGGTAGGCAGGTGCACAGTTGTTTGAGCCACATCCACTTCCCTCTAATGTATTTTTTTTAATCTTTATTTTTTTGTTTTTATTTTTTAAATTTTTTATTGAAGTATATCATTCATACATGATCTCTCTTTATTTTTTAAAAATGTTACATTAAAAAAAAATGACAGGTCCCCATATACCCCACCCCCCTCACCCCACTCCTCCCACATCAACAACCTCTTTCATCATCGTGGGACATTCATTGCATTTGGTGAATACATTTTTGAGCATTGCTGCACCACATGGATAATGGTTTACACTGTAGTTTACACTCTCGTTTACACTCTCCCCTAGTCCACCTAGTGGGCCATGGCAGGACATACAATGCATCTGTCCCTGCAGTACCACCCAGGACAACTTCAAGTCCTGAAAATGCCCCCACATCATATCTCTTCTTCCCTCTCCCTACCCTCAGCAGCTACCGTGGCCACTTTCTCCACATCAATGCTACAATTTCTTTCATTACTAATCACAAAAGTTCCATAGTAGAATATCAGTAAGTCCACTCTGATCCATACTCTATTCCTCCATCCCGTGGACCCTGGAATGGTTATGTCCATTCCACCTCTATAATGGGAGGGGCCTTAGATTCCACATGGATGCTGGATGCAATTCTCCTGCTTGCAGCTGTAGGCACTCTTGGCTCCCTGTTGTAGTGGTTGACCTTCACCTCCCTGTTAGCTGGCTAGGGTGAGTCCAGTAATCCAGAGGGCAGGAGTTACAAGTCTGCTGAGGCTCAGGGCCTGGCTGTCACATGGACAGTCCAGAGATTCAGTTCTCCTGTGTTTTGTTTTTTTAAAGATTTATTTATTTATTTCTCTCCCTTTTCCCCCACCCCGGTTGTCTGTTTTCTGTGTCTATTTGCTGCGTCTTCTTTGTCCACTTCTGTTGTTGTCAGCAGCATGGGAATCTGTGTTTCTTTTTGCTGCATCATCTTGTGTCATCTCTCCGTGTGGGCGGCGCCATTCCTGGGCAGGCTGCACTTTCTTTGGCCCTGGGCGGCTCTCCTTACGGGGAACACTCCTTGCGCGTGGGGCTCCCCTACACGGGGGACAACCCTGTGTGGCAGGGCACTCCTTGTGCACATCAGCACTGCGCATGGGCCAGCTCCACACAGGTCAAGGAGGCCTGGGGTTTGAACCGTGGTCCTCCCATGTGGTAGACGGAAGCCCTAACCACTGGGCCAAGTCCGCTTCCCACCTCCTGAGTTTTTGATTTCACCTATCATGTCTTTCATTCCCATGACTTCTGTTACTTTTTAATTCAGGTTTTCAGATTCTTCTTTAGGCTCACTGTATTAGTTAGCCAAAGGGGTGTTGATGCAAAGTACCAAAACTCTGTTGGCTTTTATAAAGGGTATTTGGGGAGCACATAAAAGCTTACAGTTAGTTACAAGACCCTAAAGAGTCCAACTCAAGGTTGCCATTTGTTGAAGCAAGGTGGATGGCAGTATCTATGAGGGTTCAGCCTTCCTTTCTCTCAGCTCCAGATTGGCATAGGACTTGTTTCTTTCTGGGTTTTCTCAGCAATGTAAACTATCAGGCAAATGGCTTATTTCTCCCCAGAGCCACAGGAACAAAGTTCTCTCTGCTGCCATGTTTTGGAGCTCTCTCTCTTCCTGTGTATCTTCTTCTTTGTGTCTTCTCGAGTGAGTGCATATTTATATCAGCCCACCAAGGGGTTGGGGACTTAACCTGAGTTACACCCTACTGACTGGGTCGAATCAAAGTCATAATCTTAATATAAATTAATCAAAGACATCTCAGCCGAAGCTAATACAATCAAAGGGTATCACGCCCAGAGAAACAGACCAGTTTACAAACATAATCCTTATCTTTTTGGGAGTTCATGAATAATCTCAAATTACCACATTCATTCTGTGTCTACTTGATATCCTTTATCTCTTTAGCCATATTGTTTTTCAGCTCATTAATTTTGATTTTTGTGAATCTTGTTGATTAGTTGTCTTGATCTACAGTCTTATTCTGAGTCCTGGCCTCTAAAGCCATCTTCCCCAGAGAGCATAAGCTTCACCACCTACTCTACCAACTACTGGTCACTGGCCTCCATCCAGATGCCCAGCCACCAAGTCCAGCTGGCCAGCAGCATGGCCAGTGCTTATGCTGACACTGGAGGCTCGGGCTTCTGGATCTCGTGTTTGCTCCTCTAGATCCCAGGGTGGCTGGGGTTGTGGCAGCCTGTCCGCCAAGATGACCAGGTGTCTGGTGAGAATGGGGGGCATCCAAGAAGACCATGCAAGAATTGAACAACTGTTTGGACTCCTACCTGGACTGAGTGGAGGAATCTGGAGACTGACAATTGGAGACTGGAGGGCAAAATTCGGGAAAACATGGAGAAGAAGGGACCCCAGGTCAGGGACTGGGGGCATTACTTCAAGATCATTAAGGAACTAAATGCTCAGATCTTTGCAATGTCTGCATTGTTCTGCATTCTCAAGTATGAGACTGAGCCGCCCATTCGCCAGTCTGTGGAGATCAACATCCATGGGCTCCACAAGGTCACTGCTGACACCAGCATCACTCAGCTGCAGCTGGAGACTGAGACTGAAGCTCTGAAGGAGGAGTTGCTCTTCATGAAGAACCATGAGGAGGAAGTAGAGGGCCTACAAGCCCAGATTGCCAGCTGTGGGCTGACCATGGAAGTGGACGCCCCCAAATCACAGGACCTCAGCAAGATCATGGCAGACGTGCGGGCCCAATATGTGAGTTGGCTCAGAAGGACCAAGAGGAGCTGGACGAGTACTGGTCTCAGCAGATTGAAGAGAACACCACAGTGGTCACCTCTCAGTCTGCTGACATAGGGCCTTCTGAGATGACACTCATGGAGCTGAGATGGACAGTCCAGTTCTTGGAAATCAATCTGGACTCCACGAGAAATCTGCAGGCCAGCTTGGAGAACAGCCTGAGGGAGGTGAAAGTCCACTACACGCTGAAGATGGAGCAGCTCTGCGGGGTCCTGTTGCACCTGGAGACAGAGCTGGCACAGACCTGGGCAGAGGGGCAGTGCCAAGCCCAGGAGTAAGAGGCCCTGCTGAACATCAAGGTCTAGCTGGAGGCTGAGATTGCCACCTACTGCCGCCTGCTGGAAGATGGGGAGAACTTCAAGCTTTGCGACTCCCTGGACAGCAGCTACTCTGTGCAAACCATTCAGAAGACAACCACCCGCAGGATCATCCATGATGACAAAGTGATATCTGAGACCAACAACTCCCAAGTTCTGAAGCATTGAGGCAGCAAGAAGCAGGGTACCCTTTGGGGAATGGATGGCCAATAAACACATCTGCATCTTTAAAAAAGTTCTGTGTCTCATTTGGGGCTTTGATATATTCCTTTGCTTGGGGCATTTCTTCCATTTTCATAGTATGGCTTGTAATTTTTTGCCGATGTCTAGGCATCTGATTGAGATGGTGAGTTTACTCAGATGCTCAATCTCTCTCTTTCACAGGGATTTAGTATCGGGAGGCTGTGTGTTACTGCTGTTCTTTGATTCTTGATTCAACCTGTTATGGGTCTTTAGGATTGCCCCAGCTGCTCAAATCTGGGCACTGGAGCCAGTATTGGGTTGCAGACCCACTTCCCAGGGCCTTGGGGAGGGAGACTGTAGATGCCAGAAAAGCCTCAGTTATCTGTTTACTTGCAATTTCCTTAAGTGCACTTCCTTGTTCCACCAGAATATGGAGCTCTTTGACAGCCCTCTCAGTTCAGAGACTGGTTGGGGTGTGTTGGCTGCAACATGAGCTGGATCAATGTGATAGAGGATCCTCTACCTAGAAAGTAAGAGCCTCATTCAAACTTTCTCAGAGGTAGTTCTGCAACCTTTGCTGGCAGCCCCCTCTCTTCCCAGGTAGGAAATAATTCCTCTCCCCTCTGCATCCATCCTCAACAACCCGACTCAGTCAGTAGAGAGGGAGATGAAAGGGTTGGATCTCTAGTCCCCTGCTGGCTCCAAAGGCAAACAATGGCACAGACCCATCCAGCCTGGAAGGGCTCAGGGGATAAAGGAGACCAAATTTGTTGGTCAGCCCCGGTACCCCAGCCCCGGTACCTAAAAAAAAGAAAAAAGCAAAAAAGCCGAGTCAGCCTTAGGCTGTGTCTCTTTCTCCTTTCCTGGGGAGGTGGCTCTCTGGGTCCCACTTTACTGTTGCCACTGGCCCTGAGGCCGGAGAATTCAAGAGTCTATAGGGTGGCGGAGGATGCCAGCAGTTGCAGCTGCACATTTTAACTCACAGTTTTGCTGTTGCAATTCTTTTCCTTTGTCCCTTTCTCTTCAGGGTGGTGTCCAGCCTTCTCATGGTATCCTAAGCCCTAGAACATTTTTTTTTCCAGGCCATTTTTTTCACTGTCCTCTAGCTATTTTTCTGGGAGAGAAGAGAGTCCCATGTCTTTCTAGTTCACCATCTTCTAGAAGTTTGTTCCTCACTTGTTTCTAAAGGTAGAATCTTTAAAAACTGAGTAGAATCTTCAGCTGGTATTTCTGTTTCTGTTCCTTCATTGCCTTCTGAACAATGATGGCTTCCTTGAATGTTGTATTTTGAGAGTAATCAGGATCTTCTGATTCTTCCTTTATTGTCACAGCTTCCATTTCTGGGAAAATTCCAGAATCTTCCACAGGATCAGTTTTCACTTTGGTCAGGGCCACAACTTCCACACAGACCTTTCAGCATCTGCTACTGTCACCCAACCACCTAGGTGCTTCCTTAGCTCTAGGAAATGTCTCTTAAGAATAAATGAAGTCCCTGGTTTGTTCTCCAAAATCCATTTCAGGGTTGCAAGTTCATAATTCTCAGGATGTTTAAAAGTAACTCCTTCAGGAAGTCTCTGAACTACCACAGCCAAATGGTCTCTTAACATCTTCTCATATGAAAGAGGTTCTACTATTGATTTGTCTAAAGCTTTTCCATAGCAAAGGCAGACATAGTCCTCAACTGTTTTTCTCAGTGTCTCAGTTTCCACAGCATCTACACTCATCCAATTTATATGAGTTGTAGATTTCATTTTACGCATCTCTGCAGGCTTTTCTTCTTCAACATAGTATTTTACTAAATCTTTCTGAAAATTCTTCCTGGTATTGACCAAAGCACATCCTCTCTCAGTTTCAACAACAAACACATCTCTTTTATACCCTGCAATGCAGGCTACTTCTGCCTTGGACTTTGGCCAGTTCTTTACATATTGACTCGAGAGTAGACATGAGGAACTGCCATCCTGCTCTCCAAAGATGCCTCATTTTCAACAAGCAGGGCAAACATTGCTACTTTGGCCACGATACTAGAGAGCCATCACCTCAAGATATTGCCAGGGCTGAAGTGCCAAAGGGAAGTGAATGTGGGCTACAACCAACTGCAGTTGCCACCGATCAGTATAAAAGCTGAGCTGAACTGGAAAGTGAGCAGGAGATGAGAGGGTGGGGGGTCCATGCATTTCAACCAAGCTCCTGTCACTACCACCTGACTGACCCGACAGGGCCTTGATGTGATCACAGAAAGGGAGGCTGGGGTAACCGCAGCAGGCAAGCACCATGGCTAAAGAGCACGAGCAGGGATGCAGAGGGTCGATTGGCAGCCCTTTTTCTCTGCTGAGTTTTTCTCCTCATTTCTGATTTTGGTTTTAAGAATCCTCTCTTTTATCCTTTGTTAGTCTAGCTAAAGTTTTGTCAATTTATTGATCTTTTCAAAGAACCCTCTTTTTGTTTTGATTCTTTCTACTGTTTTTCTATTTCTCTATTTCATTTATCTATGCTCTAATCAGTATTATTTCCTTCTGCTCATTTCATGTTTGCTTTCTTTTTATTTTTCTAATTCCTCCAGGTGTGCAGTTAAGTTTCTGATTTGAGATCTTCCTTCTTTTATAATGTAGGCATTTAGAGTTATATAGTTTCCTCTGAGCACTGCCTTTGATACCTCCATAAGTTTGGGTATGTTGTGTTGTTCTTGTTTTCATTCATCACAAGATATGTCTTAATTTTCCTTTGACCCATTGGTTGATTGAGTCTATTGTTTAATTTCTTTTTTTTTTTTTTTTTTTGCAGTTTTCACTCTGTCATTTCTACCTTCATTTCATTGTGGTTGGAGAAGATACTTTTTAATGTTTTCTATCTTTTTTCAATTTCTTGAGACTCGAGAGCATTTGTTCTACCCTAGAGAAGAATGTATACTCAGCTGTTGTTGGGTGAAGTTCTATATATGTCTACTTTGACTAGTTGGTTTATAATATTGTTCAAGACCCCTATTTTCTTATTGATCTTCTGTCTATAAGTATGGCCATTACTGAAAGTGGTGTACTGAAGTCTCCTACTCTTAATGTAGACTGTTAATATAGCCCTTCATATCTCTCAATATTTGCTTCAGGGAAGCGGATATGGCTCAAGTGATTGGGTTTCTGCCTACCAAATGGGAGGTCCATGGTTTGATTCCTGGTGCCTCCTAAAGAAGACAACAAGCTGGCATGACAGGCAGGCATGGCAAGCTGACACAAGATGATACACAAGACACACAAGAAAAAAAACCCTAATGAGCAACACAACAAAGCAGGGAACAAAGATGGCTTAAGCAATTAGTCACCTCCCTCCCACATTGGAGGTCCTGGGTTCAGTTTCCAGGACAAAGAAACGAAAGATGAACAGACACAGCAAGTGCAAACAATAGGGGGAGAAATAAATAAATAAAATAAATCTTTAAAAAATGTATTTGCTTCATATATTTTGGGGCTCTGTTACTTTACTAGGTGCATATGTTTATAATCACTGTATCTTCTTGATGAATTGATCAATTTTCAATATATAGTGCCCTTCTTTGTCCCTTCTAATAGTTTTTTACTTAAAGTCAATTTTTAAAATTAAATCTTATTTTTAGAGAAGTTTTAGATTTACAGAAAAATTGCACAGAAAGTACAGAATTCCCAGAACTGTCCCAGACATATTTCCCTATTAGTAAGATGTTGCATCAGTCTGCTGCATTTGTTATAATTGATGAAGTAATATTGGTACATTATTAGTAACTAAAGTCTATAGTTTACATCAAGGTTCACATTTTTGTGCTGTACAGTTCTATGGATTTTCTTAAATCAATTTTATTGATACATATTCACAAAGCATACAATCCATCCAATGTGTACAATCAGTGGTATTTGGTATAATCACAGAGTTGTGCATTCATTACTTCAATAATTATTAGAGCATTATTCCAGTAAAAATAATAAGCAAAAAGCCCCTGTACCCCTTAATAACCTCTCAATATCTCTATCCTTCCCCTGTCATACATACCTGCTATTCAGTTTCTGTTTGTATTTATATTTTGTATAGATGGAGTCAAAACAATATATAGTACCTTTTGTTTAGTTTCTTTCATTTAGTTTATTTATTTTTTGCTCTTAATGGAAGATTATTAATATATTATTATACTCTACTATCCATAGTTTGCTTTGGTTGTATTTTTGCCTGATACCAACATCTTGTAACATTAACATGCATTTGTTCTGTTTCAAAGAAAAACAGTCATATATGCAATATTACCCAGACTCATATTTCACATGAGGTTTTGCTATGCTATACAGTCTTATGTTACATTTTTTAGCTCTTTCTAGTAATATATACATGTCCTTAGACTCCCTTTTAACACTGTCATATCCATTTATTTTGAACTGTTCATTACAAACACTGTGATATCTTTTCACCATTTCTATTCATTTCCAAAGATTAACAAACAACCATTTTACCAGTTTTGTTAATCCTCAGCTTTCCATTCTCTAACCTCATTCTATTTTCTGGTGACCTACATTCTAGTTATTAACTCCATGAGTTTACACAATATATTTAAGTCACAGTAGCACAATCATACAGTATTTGTCCTTTCATGTCTGGCTTGTTTCACTTAACATAATGTCCTCAAGGGTCATCCATGTTGTCAAATGTTTCATGGCTTCATTTCTTCTTACGGCTGCATAATATTCCATTGCGTGTTTATACATTTGCTTGTGCATTCATCAGTTGAGAGAAACCTGGATTGGTTCCATCTTTTGACAGTCATGAATAACACCACTATGAACATCAGTGTGCAGATGTCTGTTTGTGTCACTGCTCTCAGTTCTTCTGGGTATTTACCTAGTAGTGGTATAGCTGGATCATGTGGCAAATTTGTATTCAACTTCCTTAGTAACTGCCAAACAGTCCTTCAGAGTGGCTGTACCATTCTACATCGCCACATATAGTGAATAAGCATTCCTATCTCTCCACTTCCTCTCCAGCACTTGTGGCTTTCTGTCTCTTTAATAGTGGCCATTCTAATGGATGTTAAATGTAGTTTTGATTTGCATTTCCCTAATCACTAGTGATGCTGAACTTTTTTTCATGTGTTTTTCACTGTTTGTATTTCTTCTTTGGACTAATGTCTATTCGAGTCTTTTGCCCATTTTTTAATTGGGTCATTTGTCTTGTTGAGTTGTAGCATCTCTTTATATATAATGAATTTTAAACATTTATCAGATATGAGATTCCCAAATATTTTCTCCCATTGAGTTAGCTACCTTTTCACCCTTTTGACAAATTCCTTTGAGATGCAAAGGTGTTTAATTTTGAGGGGGCCCCATTTATCTATGTTTTCTTTGGTTGTGCATGCTTTGGCTCTAAGGTCCAAGAAACCACTACCTACCACAAGATCTTTAAGGTATTTCCCTACATTTTCTTCTAGTAGTTTTATAGACCTGGCTTTTATACTTAGGTCTTTGATCCATTTTGAGTTGATTCTTGTATAGGGAGTGAGATAGGGATCCTCTTTTATTTTTTGGCTATAGATATCCAGTTCTCCCAGCACCATTTGTTGAAGAGACTGTTTATTCCCATTAACATGGACTTGGTAAGTTTGCAAAAACCAGTTGACTGTAGCCATCTGGTCCTGGAATTCTCTTTGATGGGAGATTTTTGATGATGGAGTCAATCTCCTTAAATGTGATTAGTTTGTTAAGTTCTTATATTTCTTGTAGCCTCAGTGAAAGTTGTTTGTGCATTTCTAGGAATTTGTCTATTTCATCTAAGTTGTCTAGTTTGTTGGTATCCAGTTTCTCATAATGATCCTTTTTATTTCTGTGGGTTCAGTCGTAACTTCCCTTCATTTCTGATTTTATTTGCATCTGCTCTCTTTTTTATTTTGTTTGTCTAGCTAAGGGTTTGTCAATTTTATTGATCTTCTCAAAGAACCAGCTCTTGGTATTGGTGAGTTTCTCTATTGTTTTATTGTTCTCAATTTCACATATTTCTGCTCTAATCTTTTATTATTTCTTCCCTTTTGCTTGCTTTGGAATTGGTTTGCTGTTCTTTTTCTGTTTTCTCTAGTTGTTCAGTTAAATCTCTACGGTTAGTGCGTCTTTTTTTTGAAGATTTTTTATTTCTCTCCCCTTCCCACTCCCCCAGTTGTCTGCTCTCTCTGTCCATTTGTTCTGTGTTCTTCTATGTCCACTCGTATTCTTTTTCCCCCTCTCTTTATTTTTTAAAAATATTACATTGAAAAAATAGGAGGTCCCATATACCCCCCACACCCTCACCCCACTCCTCCCATATCAACAACCTCTTTCATCATCATGGGACATTCATTGCATTTGGTGAATACATTTCAGAACATTGCTGCACCACATGGATAATGGTTTACATTGTAGTTTACACTCTCCCCCAGTCAACCCAGTGGGCCATGGCAGGACATACAATGTCCAGCATTGTTTGTATTCTTATCAGTGGCACGGGGAATCTGTGTCTCTTTTTGTTGCATCATCTTGCTGCATCAGCTCTCCATGTGTGCAGCGCCACTCCTGGACAGGCTGCACTTTTTTTGCGCGGGGCGGCTCTCCTTATGGGAAGTGCTCCTTGCATGTGGGGCTCCCCTATGTGGGAGACACCCCTGCGTGGCATGGCACTCATTGAGCACATCAGCACTGCGCATGGGCCAGCTCACCACATGGGTCAGGAGGCCCTGGGTTTGAACCCTGGACCTCCCATATGGTAGGCAGACACTCTTATCAGTTGAGCCAAATCCACTTTCCTCTTCTCTTTTAATATAGTTGTTTGGGGCTATAAATTTCCCTCTCAAGACTGCCTTTGCTGTATCTTATAAGTTGTTTTTTTTTTTTTACTATCATGAATTTTTTTTTTTTTTTTTTTTTTTTTTAAAGATTTATTTATTTTATTTAATTCCCCCCCTCCCCCGGTTGTCTGTTCTTGGTGTCTATTTGCTGCGTCTTGTTTCTTTGTCCGCTTCTGTTGTCGTCAGCGGCTCGGGAAGTGTGGGCGGCGCCATTCCTGGGCAGGCTGCACTTTCTTTTCACGCTGGGCGGCTCTCCTCACGGGCGCACTCCTTGCGCGTGGGGCTCCCCTACGCGGGGGACACCCTTGCGTGGCACGGCACTCCTTGCGCGCATCAGCACTGCGCATGGCCAGCTCCACACGGGTCAAGGAGGCCCGGGGTTTGAACCGCGGACCTCCCATATGGTAGACGGACGCCCTAACCACTGGGCCAAAGTCCGTTTTCCATGAATTTTTTTTTAAGATTTATTTTTTATTTATTTGTCTTCCCTGCACCGCCCCCCCCCCCCACGGTTGTCTGCTCTCTGTGTCCATTCACTGTGTGTTCTTCTGTGTCCGCCTGTATTCTTGTCAGCGGCACCAGGAGTCTGTGTCTCTTTTTGTTGCATCATCTTGCTGCATCAGCTCTCCGTGTGTATGGCACCACTCCTGGGCAGGCTGTGCTCTTTTTGCATGGGGTGGCTCTCCTTGTGTGGGCACTCTCCTCGCACATGGGGGTCCCTTACGTGGGGGACACCCCTGCATGGCATGGGACTTATTGTGCACATCAGCACTGTGCATGGGTCAGTTCATCACACAGGTCAGGAGGCCCTGGGTTTGAACCCTGGGCCTCCCATATGGTAGGTGGGCGCTCTACCAGTTGAGCCAAATTTGCTTCCCTCATAAGTTTTGATATGGTCTCGTTTTCATTTGTCTCAATACATTTACTGATTTCACTTGCAATTTCTTCTTTGACACACTGATTATTTAGGAGTGTGTTGTTCAGCCTCCACACATTTGCTGGTTTACTTTTTTCCTATTATCGATTTCCAGTTTCATTCCATTATGATCTGAGAATGTGCTTTGTAGAATTTCAATCTTTTTATATTTATTGAGAGCTGCATTGTGACCCAACATGTGGTCTATCCTGGAGAAAGATCCATGAGCACTTGAGAAGAATGTATAACCCACTGAGTTTGGATGCAGTGTTTTGTATATGTCTGTTAAGTCTAACTTGTTATTCATATTATTCAAGTTCTCTGTTTCCTTGTTGTTCTTCTGTCTAGTTGTTCTATCTAATGATGTGAGTGGTGTTTTGAAGCCTCCAAAGATTACTGTAGAGATGTATATTTCTCCCTTCAGTTTTCTCAGTTTGTCTCATACATTTTGAGGCACCATGGTTAGGTTCATAGATATTTATGACTGTTATATCTTCCTGGTGGATTGTCCCCTTTATTAATATATAATGGCCTTCTATATCTCATAACTTTTTTTTACATTTAAAGTCTGTTTTATCTGATATTAGTATAGCTACCCTGCTCTTTTTTGGTTACTATTTGCTTGGAGAATCTTTTTCCAACATTTTACTTCAACTGGTTTGTATCCCTGGGTCTAAGGGAGTCTCTTGTAAACAGCATATGGATGGCCCATGTTTTTATCAGTTCTGTCAGCCTATATCTTTTGATTGGGGAGTTTAATCCACTCACATTCAATGATATTACTGTAAATGCATTATTTACTTCTTCCATTTTCTTCTTTGCTTTTAATCTGTCTTTTTACTCTTCTGGTTATCCTTTATTCTTTATTCTATACTCTCCTCCAAGCCTCTCTCTCCTGTATTTTTCTTTCAGGTTCTGATGCTTCCTTTAATATTTCCTGCAAAAGTGGATTCTTTTTTATGAACTCTCTTAGTTTCTGTTTGTGAATATTTTATACTCACCTTCATATGTGAAGTAGAGAATTCTTGGCTGGCAGTTTTTCCTCTTCCAGTATCCTAATTGTATCATACCACTGTCTTCTTTCCTCCATGGTTTCTGAAGAGAAATCCACATTAAGTCACACTGGGCGTTCCTTATGATGGTTTACTTCTCCCTGCTCTCAGAATTTTCTCTTTGACGTTTGACTTTCTGAATAGTATGTGTCTTAGAGTAGGTCTTTTCAGATTTATTCTGAATGGGGTATGGTGTATTTCTTCAATATGTAAGAGTTGGGAAATTTTCAGACATTATTTTCTCAAATACTCTTCTTGCCCCATTTCCCTTTTTTTCTTCTGGAACTCCCGTGACATGTATGTTGCATTTCATACTGTCATTTAACAGCCTGAGCCCCTGCTCAATTTTTTCCATTCTTTTCTCTCTCTGTTCTTTTCTTTCTTCAACTTCAGCTGTTCTGTCCTCAGTATCACCTATTCTTTCTTCTGTCATTTCAAGTCTGCTGTTGTGTGCCTCTAATGTGGTTTTTCAAAATTTTATCTCACCTATGGTCTTTCATTTTCATGAGCTCTGTTACTTTTCTATGCAGGATTTCAAATTCTTCTTTGTGCTTACTCAATGTCTTCTTGATGTCATTTATCTCTTTAGCCATATTGTCTTTTAACTCATTAATTTGATTTTGGAAATTTGTGTGCTCTTGTTAATTAGTTTGCTCAAATCATGCATCTCTTTCAGTGCTTTGAGATTCATTTTCTTGTGCCATGTTTTCCATTTTCTTAGTATTGCTCATAACTTTTTGCTGATGCCTAGGCTTCTTATTAGGATGGTATTTTAGTCAGATGCTCAGGTTCTTTCTCTTTTGTAGGGTTTAGTGGTGGGAGGGTGTGTTACTCCTGTTCTTTGATTCTTAGAATTGTCCCTGTTAGTTGCTCAAAACTGGGCTTTTGACCCAGGAATGGGTGTAGATTCGCTTCCTAGGATGTTTGGGAGGCTATAAAGGCCTCTCTTACCTTTAATTTTCTCACGTGCACTTCCTTGTTCTGTCAGCAGATGGTGCACTTTAGCAGTCCTCTCAGTTCAATGCCTGGTGGGAGTATTTCCTGCAACACGGACAGAATCACCATGGTAGAGGCTCCTGCCTGGAGGCTAACAGTCTTGACATTCAGACAGTCTTCATGGCAGCCCCCTCCCCTTTTCCAAGGTAGGAAATAATACCCACTACCCTCTGTATCCTCAACAATCAGTCCTGGTTGGTAGAGAAGGAGATTGGGAGGGTTGTATCTCTTTAGCCCATTCCAACTCCCAAGGCAGACAATGGTGTGGCCCACACAGCCTGGAAGGGCTCATGGGACAAAGCAGACGAAGTGTGTGGATCAGAAGCTGAGTCAGCCTTAGGCTGTGTTCCCCTCTCTCCCCTTTCCTGGGGAGGTGCGTCCTCAACAATCAGTCCTGGCTAGAAGAGAGGAGATTGTCAGGGTAGGATCTCTCCAGTCCTGTGCTGTCCCCCAGGGTGGACAACGTCACGGTCCCACCTGGGCTGGAAGGGCTGGTGGAACACAACAGACCAAATTTATAGGTCAGAAGCTATCAGCCTTAGGATGTGTCCCTCTCTCTCCCCTTTCCTGGGGCAGTTGGTCCCTGGAACCCACTTTGTAGCTGGCTCAGAGGCCTAGGAATTCTAGAGTGTCTTTAGTGTGTGGGAGGGTGCTGGCAGTAGCAGCTCTTGGTTTCATCTCAGTTTTGCCGTCATCGTGAATTCCCTCCTATGTCTCTCTCTCTTCTGGGCAGTGTCCAATCTTCCTCAATGATAGTTTCTAATTTTTTATCCTATTCCTTTGCATGAGCTATCACTTCCTGTTTGTTTTTATGTTTTGCAGTCTTGTTGCAACCTGGACATTTTAATATTTTAAGGTGCTAACTCTGAAATTTAGAGACTGAGGCATCTATTCCTTATATTTGTATTCAACTAGTGTTATGACAGAGGTTTCCTTGATTGTCAGGAGCTAACAAAAAAAAAAAAAAAAAAAAAGAAAAAGAAAAAAGAAAACCTTTTCCAGTCTTTGTAGATTGACCTGTGTGAGTGCTGTTCTTCAGAGCCTGGCTGTTCTAATAATGAGTATAGAGAATAGCCCAAGGCAAAAGCATAGGGCCCTCCTAAGTCTTTTCTCTTGTCCTGGGCATGTAACCCTAGGAATTTTCTCACTTACATGGGAGATGAATATCCTCATTCTCCTAGGAAACAAGTGTTTCCTCATGGTCCCAGGTGCTACACCGTATGTCCCACGACCTGCAGTCCTTTGCACCAGATGAGTGCAATTTGACTGTTTTCCTATAGTGTTCTACAGGAGAGCTCTGAGTCTCTGTGCAGGGCAATCTCTGGGATAGCAAGCCTGCAATGAGTGTCCAGGTTCACCCTTCAGGCTGCCCCCAGGCACAAAGGAATGGACATGCATGCACCCTAGTATATGCACAAAGGTCATGCTGTTGCTTCCAGAACTGAAACCAGAGACCTGATTGGGAGCATGCGCATATTCTTGCTCAGCTGGTTAGCGGGTTGGGGAAGCAGCAAGGATGCCGGGGAACCCCACCATTGTTGCCTTTTTCTTGGTTCAGTGCTCACTATAAACCTTTCATTGTTTTCTAGGACTTGGAAAAAGATGTTTCTTCCAGGTCTTGCTTACTGATTAAAGCTTCTGTAGAGGTACAGAGCCCTGCCTGGAGTGTCTAATTCCACCATCCACTTATGGGGTGAAGATAAGTCCAAAAGGAGGCAGAGGAAGGGGCTCAGACATGGTGGGTGGGGTGAGCAGAGACAATCAGCACCCAGGCACCTGTGAGGGAGGAGCACTGCACAGGGGATCACAGATGCCCAAGAAGTCTTATAGGGTGAGAAGGCTAAGTGTTCCCCAAAAGGCCAGGTAAAGGGTGGTCTCAGCTGAGACAGCATGAGAGAGTGGCAGAGGTGAGATTCCTATGTGTAGGTCACTGTCCCTTGGCAGTCAGGGGGAACAAGGGTGCAATGTGCTGTCACTCTGGCTGCCCAGCCACTCCTCTAAGGCCTTGTAGGCTGTATGCTACCCTGCCCAGTGGCCCATGTGTGTAGACCTGTAATTGAAAGGCTCCCTAGAGATGGCCTGCAGTGACCATGTTCTGGCCACTTGGCATGGGCTCAGTTAGGGATGGGTGACGGAGTCGGGGACACAAATCAGGATAGCTTCTTAGACTTACACCTGTCTGCCAGGTTACCACTAGGTTGCCAGGAGAGGTGTTAGTCCTAGGGAGAAGACAGTCATCTGCCTTTGGACCTGTAGGGTGAGCAATGTCTCTGGTATATCCCAGTAGCTTGTCTTAGTCTGTAGCAGAGCCTTAGTCTGAGCTACTTCCACCGCAGTTGCATAGAGGTTTTGGGTTATGGGGTTGGGTTTCCTGAAGTTTCCAAAGGGATGTTTCCTAAGAAGGACAGTAGGCCAAGGATGGGCTCTGGAGACAGAATAACGTGGGGGCCAGCTGGTGGTAAAAAGGGGTGGTGCAGAGAACCCCAGTGCCCATGTAGGGCACTTCCAGAAAGAAGGCATGGGCAACATGGTCTGAGAAGAGCCTTTTGCAGTGAGATCACTTCAGAGGCAGCTGGGGTAGCAGTCTGAGAACCAAATTTGAGAAGGGAGTTGAGGAAGTGGAGGCAGTTGGAATACCACCTTTGAGGCTTACAGGTGAGGGGTAGAGAAAAGCTCCAGACTCCAGATGGCTCTTTTAACAGGCACCCTCCCACCTGCCCCAGCTGTTTGGCCCCAAACCCCAAGACTCAGTCACAAGTCCACCCCCAGCTAGGTGTTGGCTGGCCCTCCTTCACAGGCCTCCTGCACCTGGCCCCTTTCTCCACCCTGCTCTGCCTTCTTGGACCCTTGCAGGGCCTCCCAACTGTATTTCAACTTTTGCTCTCACCCGACTTTCAGACTCTGTTTACTCTGCCACACAAGCTCTAGGAACAGCAGTTGGTTCTGCTCCCCAGTGTCCCCAGCACAGCCAAGGATGGCACACACTGGGCAGCTGTTTCATGGTTAGTGGATGAGTAGACAAAATGGAATGCATTGTTTGATTTTGCTCATGAAGGTATTGGAGCTCTGAGCATGTTTTCAGATGAAAGAAAAAGAGTGCAAGAAATGCTGGTGAAAGGGTGGGTATGTGGGAGGGTGAAGCCATGTGGAACATCACAGAGGGACATTCCATCCTCACAGGGGAGGGAAGCAGGTAAGTTTGTTGGGGGAAGCTATGAAGGGGTGCTGCAGGGAAATGGTGTCCTCAGTGCCTGACCCCAGAATATCTTCTGGCCAAACATTGTCTTGACTTAATGAAAAAACGAGTCATTTGTTAATCTGGAACCTGTAGAAATTATCGTATCCCATTTCCAGCAAATGTGACCAAAAGCAACTGACCTACCAAGAGACTGGGGACATTTAACACTCAACAACCACATGGAGGCTGAGGATTGTGAAGTGCCAACTTCTGGCCATGGTAGGCTGCCCTTTATGTTTGGGACACCAGTGTTCACCCTCACCGAATATGGTGATGACATCACATCTCTTTCTTGGTCTGCAGGTCTCTGGGCAGACTGGGAACTAGACAGAGGGAAGATTGGAGTTTCTTCTTAGGGCCATCTCGGTATGCAGTCAGTACACAGGAGACTGGTGGTAAAGCTTGGCTCCCAATGGTTGCATTCTCTGAAGGGTTTGGTGAGGCGTTCTTGGGGGGCTGTGTTTTAGTTTCCTAGGCCACTTAAAAGTATCATGGAATGGTTCAGCTAAACAATGGGAATGTATTAGCTTACAGTTTTGAGGATGAGAAAATGTCCAAATCAAGGCATTGATCAAGGCAATGCTTTCTTCCCAAAGATTGGCTGCCAGCAATCCTTGGCTCCTCTGCCACACGGTAAAGCACGTGGCGGCTTCTGCTGGTCTCTCCCTTCTTTTGGGTTTCACCGCTTTCAGCTTCTTGCTTCTGTGGATTTATAAACTTCATTCTGTTATAAAAGGATTCCAGTCCTTTACATCCATAGGAATGGATCAGAATTAAGAATGTGTTTTTCTGGGATACAAAAACTTCAGACCACCACAGGCTGGTAGGGCAGTTCAGCTCCTAGCAGTACATGGGACCATCTGAGCTTCCAGAACCAGGATATGCAAAGGTGCAGAAAACAATTCACGACCCAGGACTGTCACGTCAGGGAAAACCCTGGCCTACTAGGGGGGCAGAATTCGTGAGGCTGAGCTGCAGCGTGGGGCTGTGCTTGCCAAGGCCCACCCTGGGCCTGGTCCCTGGAGTGCCCAAGGGACCCCATCCTTCCCATTCAGGGATTGTGCTGCTCAAACCTGTTTTGTTGCTGCTGTCAAAGAAACCCCCCAACCGTTTGTGTCTGGAAAGCCAATGAGGGCCAGGCCAGATGACTACGTTTGCTAACCCTGGGGCAAAAAAGAACAGTGGAGCCTCCAGCAGCCTTTCCCGCAGCCCCTGAGTTCTCAGGGGGACCCTGCGCAGGTGAATGTACTGGAGAAGGAGTCTTACAACTGGAAGACGCATGGAGCCAGAATAGGGTTTATGCAGAGTTGCGGCTAGTTAGAAGTTTGATTTGATTTTTGGTCACAGGTCCCAAAATGCCATTATTTTGTGTTTACATCAAAATATAAAACCCAAAATTTGCTTTTTGAAAAACTTCAAGCAACCAAACACACACTGAAAAACCAAGACCGGATGATAATCGTAGACTGTTCTTTCTGGTGGGATTAAAGGGCTGTGTAACCTGCGGTCACTGGTTTTGAGGGCGAACACATAATTGTTTTGTTCTGAATGTTTTTCAAGTTTTAACAAAGGTGACTGTATCTTTAAGTACTTGATTTTATTGGAGATACGTACAATGCTTGTGCCCGTCCTTAGTCACGACTAGAAGCTGAGAAGCTGTCTCTGTGGACAGCAGCCCGCACAAGGCCTGTCGAGTTACAGCAGGTGGCAAGGCCCAGCCGCCTCCTGGGTCACATGTGCGATGGCGTGGGGGCCAGTGGGGAGCCTGAGCTAAGCATCACCCATCATACGTTGGTGCTCACAGAGCCGCTCCACCTCCTGAAGATGGAACTTTCTTGTCCAGCCTCGCCAGGGCAAGACACGGGAGAACGCTCTTCGTTTTGCCAAAAGTGGTGGCAAAGTTTGCCTTTAAAACGAGGAATCGGAGTAGAGCCATGATCTGCTTTGCTCAGGAACCTGTTTTAGGAACCGGTTCTTGCCTGGTCTGAACCACTGCCCTGGTGTGCCAAGGCGAGAGGGGAGGTCCTCAAGTCCAGCACCACCGAGGGGAGAGGCGCAGGCCAGGCCCAGCCCTGCCAGGGCAGCACACGAGCTTCCTGAGCGTCACCTCGCTAGAGCCCAAAATGGTTAGGAAAGAACCCAACAAGGCCTGCAGAACTCTTTCGGTTGTGAGTCCTCAGGCAGAAGGAGGAGGTGACTGGCAGCTGGGGCTGAGGTCCTCGGGCGGAGAACTGCGAGAGCCCGGGTGCCACTTCCTCCCATGCCGGGCCTGGGGCCTGGGCCGTCCACCCCTCTCTTGCAGGCCTGCTTCTGCCAGCTGCGCTGTTGCAGACAACATCCTGCAGAGTGTGAAGCCAGCTACACCATGGCTTGCGGGTGGCAGAAGTGAAGTTGCTTGCGCCAGGCCCTCCTCCTCACCCCTGGCCGTCAGGGCTGGTGCAGCTTTGCCCGCTCGGTGAGCAGCGTCATGGCCACAGCGTAGAGGAGGTAGCCCAGGGTGAGGATGAGGGCGCAGGGCAGGGGCCCGACGCAGAACAGGGAGGCCACAAAGAAGGCCAGCAGGAGTGAGAGCAGCGTGTGGTAGCTGCCCAGGAAGCGCAGGCTGAGTCGGGGACCCTGCACCTGGGGGGCCCTTCGCCCAGGCCCTACTGGGCTCAGCAGGCGCCGCCCGGCCTGTGCAGACTCAGTCAGGTGGTAGCGGCAAAAGCTGCCCAGGAAGTCGGCCCGGGAACACAGGGCTGCCATCTGGTCTGCAAACTGAAGCCGAGGCAGAGGCTCAGTGGGAGGCGGAGGCTGGCAGAGCTCCCCGCCTCAGGGGCCTGTGACTCCTTACCCCACCTCTGCCCAGCTTTTGTGGGACCGCATCCCCCGGGCCCGCCGGCTGCCCCTTCTCACCCTGTGGTTGATGGCGGAGGACAGCTGGAAGAGCACGCGGACCAGGCTGGCAATCTCGTAACTGCGGATGGGCTGCAGCTCTGCGTCCCCCTGGTATTCGATTTCAAACCTCCGCAGGCCGTTGATGATCTAGAAGCCACAGGAGAGACAAGCCCCATGTGAGTTGGGAAACACACCCACAAGGTAGCCTCCTGGGTAATGGGAGGTGGGTGGGTTGGTGGCCGGTGGGAGCGCCCCGTACCTGGTACCGGCCCAGCGGGGTGAGGATGAGACCAGCCTCCCCCACAATGCAGTCTGGGAGCTGCTTCTTCCCGTTCTCATCCTGAGTGGTCCCCAGTGCGAGTGTGAGCTGGGCAAGCTGGGTCTCGCTGAGCTGGCGGAGAAAAGCAACCACCTCGATGAGCCACAGCCGGCTTCCTGCCAACTGCTTTCAGTGTCAGGGTGAGGGAAGTTGCCCGATGCTCTCCCCTCTGGCCTCTGACAGTGACCCGGAAGAGGCCCGAGACAGAAGCAGACTGTCACCTGTGAGGGGGCTGACCGCGCCCAGGCAGGCTGGCAAAGGCGGCAGGAATCTCAAGGGGCCCAGGGCATACCCGGAAGATCTGGCACAGATACTCAAGGGCCTTCTCCAGGTGCTCGTCTGTCTTCCGGACGCTGTCCTGGCCCCCCTCGTCGAGGTCGTTGCCTGAGCTGGAGCCATTTGGGTCTGCAGGACAGAGGCGCAGCCACGAGAGGAAGGAGCGGCCGGTCATGCTCTCCACCGCCTGGTCGGAGATGGTCTTGGCGGTCTGCTTGGCCTGGGCAATGAGTTGAGCCAGGCGCAGGACCTGCAGACAAGGTGCGTGCACGTTGACTGTGGGGCCTACTGTGCCCTGGAGGCAGAAGGGAGGCAGAGGGGGCCCAGGGGGCCCAGGTGGGTGAGTGCAATGGTGTCATCCAGCAGGGGGCAGCCTCCAGGCGGGAAGGACTTTTATAGACTGTGGGATGCTGCACCTTCTCAGTTTAAACATTTTCCATTATTGCTTTTCTTGAAAAAAAATGAGGCTCCTCTGCACAAAAGGGCAGGGAGTATGGCACAGCTGCCCCACCCCGTCTTCCTCCAGCATGTGCCCTCCCCCAGCACAAGCCCCGGGCCTCGGAGCAGCCCAGCAGGTCTGCGTGTAGGGGCCCCACTCACCAGGGCGCGGGCCTCGGGCCCAAACAGCGGGGTGTACTTGCAGTCCTGGCCCTCCAGGCTGTAGACGTGGCTCTTCACCTTGAAGGAGGCGTCAGTGACGGCCGGCGGCCAGGATGACAGGAAGCTCCCGGTGAATGTGGGGGCCGCGAAGGTGCGGTGCTGCCGGTGGGGGATAACGAGTTCCGGCTCCAGGAACAGCTGCTCCCCTGGGAGGGGAGAAACGGGTCTAGTTTCCATTTCCAAGGACATGAGACACTGGCCACTAGAAAATTTCCTGAGTGCTTCCTGAGGTTTCCGAGGAGCACTGGACTCCAAGCACCCTTTGATGGTGGCATCCTGCCCTTGGAGCACGCAGGCTGGCTTGAAGATAGCCAGAGGGACTTCAGGGCCAGAGGGCCTGCCCTGATGCCCATGGTGCTCCCACCAGTGCCGACAGAAAGGCCCTCGCCGAGAAGGCAACAGGTGCTTACACCCACTGAAGCCAACTAAGACATAAAGCACAGCAGGGACACAGAAGATGGGCCTCCTCGTGCCCCCACCAGGTGTCCCTGCTGCTTCATTCTAGCTCTGAGGCCACAGGGGTTAAGGTGGTCACTGGGCCTCAATCAGGATCTCCACACCGTCCTGCTCTGAGGTACCCGCCAAGCCCTGCTGGGGTCTGTGGACCCCTCATGCTGCTCGCTGCCAGCGAGGGCCAGACTCAAGGGCCAGGGGCAAGGGCCTACCTGGGGGGCCCGGCGCTCACCTTTCTGGATCATCTCTGCCAGGTTGGGCTGGGCGAAGACCTTGGCCACTCGGAAGACCATGAGCGCATTCTTGGGGCTGACCAGGTCGGTACGGAGCGCGCGGTTCAGGAAACCCATGAAGAGCTTGGTGTACATCAGCAGGTTCTCCTGAACAAAGGGTGCCCTGCGGACCCAGGTAGCAGGTCAGGTTGGACCTTGCGCTGCGGGCAGGGGCTGTGCTGGCCTACACTCCCTCTGCTCTTATTTGGGTCTCTGACTTTCTTGGGGGCCAAGACCTTTTGAGGGGCCTATGGCTGGCAGAGGGACAGGGGCACAAGAGGGAGATTGTCCAGGAAATCTGTGTCATCAGGAACCATCAGTGGTGACACCAGTGCCAGCAGAGGGGTGACAGAGAATGGAAGAGCCTGGAACATACTTGAGCTGACGTAGGGAAGGGCAAGGGGATGGGCTCACCCCATCTCCACTGGAAACCGAGGGCCTGACAGCATGCTAAGCAGGGGCTCACCATTTCTCTGACACACAGCGGGCCTGGGGGTCGGTGCCCTGGGCCTGTTTCTCAGGAGCATACCTCCACGGCTGCAGGTAGCTCAGCCACATCTCTAGGACCTGGTGAGAGAGACACATGCCCATGGCTGAGCCTTCGAGTGGCTCCTCTGGCTGCCTGGGGTTTGGCTCCAGGTCCCCTTCCCTTGCGGGGAGCTGCAGCTTGACGGGGAGAGGGGAAGGTTCTGGCCTTTTCTATGACTTCAATGCAGATGCTGATAAGCTATTGGCTCTCCCAGGGTCTCCTAAAGAGAGCACAGGAGGGACTTGGAAAATCTCTAGGTAGGGAGTTTGATTTAACCCTTCAGAAAAAGAGTCAGCTGCTCTTCCCATCCAAGCTCAGTCTTACAGGGTAGAACTTTTCTGCACTGGAAACAAATGGGCAGTGATGAGACCACCTAAGCCTCTTTTCTTGGCCTCTGCCTTACTTCCCTCACGTGTCCTACCCCAGGCCTCTTTGGGGTAAACAAAGAGGGCAAAGGGGAACCCATTCCACCTGAATCCTGCTGCCCAGGCAAAAGGGCCAACACTCACGGCTCTGAAGGATGCATCTAGGGGCCAGTGGCCAAAACAGTGCTGCAGGAAGAGGTAGAGCTTCTGCTGGACAAACCGTGGAATGGCGGCTCTGGAGGGGAGAGGCCAGGACGGGGGGTGGTTAACCTGCTAACCATGTGCCCCCCATGAGCTGAGGGTAAACCCAGGGGATGCTGGGCATGTGTGACCCTGTAAGTTCTCACAGCACCCCCCAGGAAGGACGGCTGATTTACAGCCCCGTTCACTGGAGAAAGACCCGAGGTTCAGAAAGGTTAGGGAATATCTCAAGGACACACAGCAGGCTGCTGAGTCAACCTGGGACTAAGGCCAGGTCCATGCCCTGGTGCTGACGGAGGAGGAGGAGGGGACAGCAGCAGAACCTGGTCACCACGAGCCACTCTGCTGTGAAGGAGCTCAATACACTCAGAGTGAGCAGGTGTCCCCAGCCCATCTACTTGCCGGGTCATTCCGTGGAAATTGGTCGATGCAGAGCCCCCACTTCTGCCCGCCACTTGGGAGGAAGGGACAAGAGTGAACAACGGTAGGGCTGGGAGGGAAAGGCTGGAGCAGCTGGAGAAACAGCCAGGAGCTCACCACCCACCCCTGAGCTGGGCCTGGGGCCACAGTGTGTGAGGAGACAGCTGGGGAGGATGGAGAATGATCTGCTGCCCGGCCCGCCCTGGGCGACCAGGCCCTACGAGAGGACGAGGCAGAGAGTGGGCCGACCCCTGTACCCTCAGCTGCGTACGCACCGTTTGAATTCCTCCAGGGGGCTGGTGGCGTGGGAGTGGGCCGAGGGAGGGGCCTGCTCGGGCTTCAGACTGTTGGCAAAGGCGTGCAGGTGTTTGAGCAGCAGCCGCACCACCAGTACGTGCTCCTCGGTGGGCGTGAATGACTCCTGTGGTTGAGGAGGCAGGTCAGGACCCAGCTGCTCTGGGATGGGGACTCTGTGCCCACAGGAATCTGTCCACACCCCACCCTTGGACCTCTTTGCTCCCCACAGGGGGTGTCACCCAGGCTGGGAGAGCAGACCCACCACCCAGGGCCAGCCCGGCACTAAGCCTCACGCTGTGGCGGTTGAGACTAGCTAGTGGGGCAAAGTACTTGGCCCAGCACCCGCTCAGCCTAACTGAGGCCTTGTGAAAACGCACCCAAAGCATGGTTCCTGCCTTTGGGCACTGAGGCCCCTTCTGGGGGTCCCCACCTCTTGGCCAGCCAGAGGCACAGGGGACAAGGGGGAGCCCTGGTGCCACGTCCTCCCTGGCTCTCACCTGTGACCAGCTAAAACCCCCAGGATAGGAGGCATCAAACTTGGGAGCCCAAGCTGGATTCACAAAGTCAGTGGGGGACCTGAGGCCAGGCTGCACCAGGAAGTGCACTTTGCAGATTGTGAGGGGGTGTGAGCTGACCTTGGTGCGGGGGTGGCAGGCGGACCCGCAGGGAGCTCCCCGCTCTGGGGCCGGCCAGGCTAACACAAGTGCCCCCCACCCACCAACCTCCTGGGCCTTCAACAAGTGTGATGGAAGAGCCTTTGGCAGCTTCTCCCAAATCAAGAACAGCCTTGGGCCTGGCCTTCAGAAGCCCAGGAGTGGAGGAAGCTGGCCTGTGCAGGGAGCTACACCCCCACGGCCCAGCCCGCTCGGGTCTCCCTGCCACAAAAGCGCTTCTACAGGCCAGAGGACACAAGCACGGCCTGCTGGCCATGTCTCAGGACGAAGCTACAGGTGCCATGTTATTTTCGTCTGAGCTGTATTTTTAAATCTGTGCAGTGAATTTGCACTGTTTCTGAAACAGGAAAAGCAATCTGGGCTATTTTAGTGATGACTGCGATAGAAGACTAAAACGCTACAGGGCATCAGCGCCAGGCCCCATCTCCCCACAAGGACCCACCCTTGGCCAGACGCATCCCTTCAGCCCTGAGGGGAGGAGGCAGCACCCGCCGGACCCCTGGGAGCTGGCCTGCTCCCTGGCCCTCTCCAGCTCTCCAGGAAATCCCTGGGAGCCCCAGCTCCTGCTACACTCCCCTGCAGCCACGCTCCAGTCCTCTCTGGCTTTCTTCATTGTTGTACTTTCCTCAACTCCTTGTCACCCCCTGGGCATCTCTGGCCACAGTCAAGCTTTGCGTCTTCCACCTGCACCTTGTCAAGAACCTGGCCCAAAGCTCTCCCCTCCCAAGGCTGGCGCCCCACATCCAGGCCATGGAGCAGTGATCTCTCCACCTTGCTGCTGGCCAAGCGCGACTACACCCCCTCAGAGCCGGCACCCACTTCCACGCCGCCGCCCTCCCACTGCCAGCCCTTCTGGACTCCCCTCTCCCCTCCTGGCCATGCTGCCTCCCCTGGAAGTAATCCCTGCTGTGTGCTGCCCTCACTCACCCTGTCCCACCCAATTTCTCATCTCATAATAAATTCAAGAGCCTGACAGCCCAAGTACCTCATTCTCCCCTACCCCTCTGCTTCACACACAGGGTCAGGGTCAGCCCCAGGCTGGATGACACCTCTGACCGGACAAGAGCGGGCACCGCCTGAGGGAGGTGAGTGGGACCATTTTGAGGATGTGCATTTTCAGCTCCCTCAACCCAGGGACCGAAGGCCTGACCCCTCGGCTGCCTGGGGGCTTGGCTAGGTGGATTCGTGGATCCCACCACCAGCTGGTCCAGGGTGGCACTCGGCCCTGGTCCCAGCCCTGCCCGCTGTCATCTTGGTGCCGCCCCGCACGGCCTCCACTCTGCTTGGACCTAGTGCCAGGCTCGCCCGGGCCAGCCTTGCACCACCACCACTCTGGCGCACAGGCCAGGGTGACGCAAGGGGCAGGACAAAACCACGAGACACGAGCGCCGGTACTTGGTAGGCGTGGAGGGCCTGGCAGCTGGGGTGGGCAGGACTGTGGAGGGCGCTGGAGACACTGAGCCGGTAGTGCAGGACCTCCAGCTGAGAGACAACAAAATGAGGGAGGAAGGCCGAGAGCAGCAGGAGGGAGGGCGGGGGACAAGGGTGGGGTTGGGGGAGTGAGGAGAGAGAGGGAAGAGGGGAGCATGAGCCCAGAAGGAAGAAAGACAAAAGAACAAAAACAAAAGCAGTCAGTGACAATCCAAATCATCACGCCCAGTGGCCTCACGCCAGTGAGATGCCACCCCCTCGGCAGCCCAAAGCAGGGGGCAGGGAGACCTCCAAGTAAGAGCCACGCCTGGCAGAGAACAGAGACCCTCGAGACTGCCTGGGGGCCACCTCCATGTCGCTGGGGTCTCAAGCCTCTCCATGTTCCAACGAGCAGCCCGACCCACTTTCCTTCCTGAAGGGAGCTGCCCACCCACCTGACCCCAAGACCACAGAGTGGGCGGCGTGGATGGGTGGCAGGGGCTGAGGCGTCCTCCCAGGGCTCTGCCATCGGCTGCTGAGGTCCTGACGGCCGTGAGGCTCAGAGAGGAAACTCCTGAGGGGCCAGCTCCCAGTGGAGGCCTCTGCCCACTGAAGAACAGATGTATTTCCTTGGGTCTTCGTGAGGAGAAATTGACCAAATCTTTCTCTAAGTAAACTTCTGCCTAAATTCCGGTTGGTAGACCCTCCCTAGACATGACTTTCTCTGAGAACCAAGAGAATGGAGATTGGTCCCCAAAGGCAGCTCAGCGCTTGGCCCCACCCCATCAAAGGACAATTTTCCCAGCACTGCCTAACGTCCCCCAGATCCCACATTCTGAACTATCGAAGGTGGTGATCTCCTACCTAGAGAGGGTACAAATCACCCATGAGCTCTAATCCTGGGAGGCCCTCTAGCCTCTCCTACCTCACCAGGAACTTCCTCCCACTGCCTGGGTAAGCAGAGGCTTTCATCAGGATCTGGTCACGGCTGCAACAGGGACCCCAAGGCAGGCCATCCATGGTGGGGAACTGGCTCTGCCCTGCCCGTGCAGCACCCCCATCCCGCGAGGACAGGCCTCCCACCCCAGCTGCATGCCCAGCAGACTTCACACAGGGGCAGCCAGAACCCGTGAGCCAGGCGCTGAGGAGGAGTGCAGCCTTGGGAGCAAGCAGCCAGGTACACAGAGCAGGGTGAGAAGGAGCACAGCAGGTGATGTCAGGGAGGAAGCGGGCAGCCAACGAAACTCTAATCCAGGCCCGGTGGGCCAAAGGACGCACCCACCTGGGGGAGCAGGGGGCCCCCCACAGCAGCAGCACCCTGCACCCGGCCCAGCCCCACACCCCCTGTGGCAGTAAAGTCAGGAGGGTCTGGGGGTGACGCAGACCTCACAGCTGCCTTTCCCCAGTTCTTGCATTCTGGCTTTTCTGTCTTCCTCTCTGCCTCAACAGGAGGGGCCTGCTGGGGACTTCCCCGGCTCACCCTGTGGCCCCTGCAGGGCCCATCCAGCTCCAGGCTGGCCAGAAGGAAGATAAAAGGGAAGGCAGCCTCAGCAGGGATGCCCACTGCCCTTCCTGGTGCCCCCAAGGGCTCAATACCCTCACAGCAGGGACCTTCCTGGCCGGTGAACCTAGTGCTGAAGGAAAGGGCGAAGTGGCAGAAGACAGGGCAAGCCGCCAGGAGGGCCGACGTGGTGAGGCGGCCCTGCGAGACCGAGCCACGGACACAGGCTGATGAGCCCCTCAGGGTCCGAGGGAGAACAGGGCCCCGAGGGGCTCCTGTGGGGAACATGCAGCAAACTGGCTTTTGGAAGCAGGAAGGGCATTGCAGGCTGTTGGTGACGCAAGAGACCCCTGACAGATCCCCGCGGCTTTTACTCCTGTTTTCCAAATGGGGATGTCAGGGACAGAGATTAGGGATCCCTGGTGCTCTCTACCCTCTGAGAGAGCAACAGGGAGGGCCACAGCCCAGCCCCCATATAGTGGCAAGCCAGGCCCCCAGCAGCAGCAGGACAACCGGCTCCCAGGCAAGCGACAAGACACCATTCTCAATTTCCATGCCATCACCTGCACATTCTTAATTCTTGAGGAAGTCCTCAAGAATTTTATCTGCCAGGGATGAAATCAAAGGAGCAAGCTGGTGTACAGGACCCATGAGCAGCAGAGAGACAAGCCAACGCTGCCTTCAGCAGTGGCCAGGGTGCATGGCATGAGCTGTTTCCTGGAGTGTGAAATGAGCTGTGACTCGAAGGGTCCAGCCCAGCCACTTGACTCACTGAATAGAGCCACTGGGTAGGGCTGCTGGCCCCTCCCCATCTCCATTGCACTGCCCAGGGACAGATGGGGGAGAGGTACGGGTGCAGGAGGAGACAGGCCAGGCGCAGGCAGGAGGGCCCCATGCCCCACCCGCCACTATGGCAGCTGCTTGGGGTGCTCTGAGGTGAGAGGGTAGGGTGGGAAGGCAGAAGGGCTTGAGCCAGTCCTTGAGGCGGGGGTGGGGTGTGGTCTGCCCTACCCAGGGCCACACCTTGTCAGGAAAGCAATTGGTGCTGCTGATTAGATGGGACAGACACAGCCATGACTCCCAGAGGGGTATGCAGCCCCCCTGCCCCGAAAGCAAGAGCAGCAGACCCTCCCCCGTCTTCTGGAATGGACAGACCTCCTGATCCCTGCCCACCTTGGGGTGCAGTGCTGCCCCCCATGGCAGGACGGCCCCACCTTCTGTTCAGCATCTGAGCTGAGGGGGTGACAGTGGGTAGGTGCTTCCTACTCGCCAGCCTCCAAAACTAACCCAGCTCGAGGACAGGCAGTGGCAGGATGAGCTGGCTCACCAGGGCAAGGAAGGAAGACAGCAGAAACCTACCTTGGCATGAGGGGACTGCAACTTTTGGTACATCTCCAGTGAGTAATGGTGAAGCCACATCTCGACGAAAACCTGCATGAGAGCATGAGCATTGGTTTTCAGCCCAGGAAACAGAACCACCAGTTCTGCACGGTGAGCCCACGTCCTGGTCTATGGCCCACGTCTGCCTGATGACGTCCGAGCCAGCAGAGCCCTCTCTGTACCTTCCTGCCTTCTGGGGCTGCTGTGCAAATAAAATCAAAGGACGCCTTCAAAAGCATGGTGCCTGCTTGCCAGGAGTGACGTACGAGGTGGGAGACGTTCCAGATCGCCAACAGGCGATTCTGGGGCCACCGACATACCCCAGACTCCAGCGTGGGAGTCAGCCGGTGCTCAGCAAGGTGGGCAGAAGTGCACAGGAGGCTGGAGCCCACAGGGCAGACCCATGGGGGGCTGCTTGGGGGCTGGGGACACTGAAGGGCCAGCGGCCGCTACTGACCAAAGTGCAGGCTCCACAAGTCCCTTCCACCAACCTCATGAAATTGCTATCGTGAGGTGGCAGGGGGCAGGGTTTAACAGCCCCATGACAGTGACTACAGGGAAATGTCTCCTATGGGTGGGAGTGTGTGTGGGGGGGAGATGTACCAACATAGACCTGTCAGAAACTAAAAAAAAATCAGGAATGAAAAACACGGTCCATGGGAAGCGGATATGGCTCAACTGCAGAGCGTCCAACTACCACATGGAAGGTCCAGGGTTTGGTACCCAGGGCCTCCTCACCTGTGTGATAAGCCCTCATGCAGCGCTGATGCACTCAAGGAGTGCCGTGCCATGCAGGGGTGTCCCCGGTATAGGAGAACCCCATGCAAAAGGAGTGTGCCCTGCAAAAAAAGTGCAGCCTGTAAAGGAATGGCGCCACACATATGGAGAGCTGATGCAGCAAGACGATGCAACAAAAAGAGACACAGATTTCTGGTGCCTCAAGAATGCAAGCTGGGAAGTGGATTTGGCTCAACAGATAGAGTGTCCACCTACTACATGGGGGGTCCAGGGTTTAAACCCAGGGCCTCCCAACCCATGTGATGAGCTGGCCCACATGCAGTGCTGATGTGCACAAGGAGTGCCGTGCCACGCAGGGGTGTCCCCCACATAGGAGAGCCCCATGCGTAAGGAGTGCGCCCCGTAAGGAGAGCCGCTCAGTGCGAAAAAAGTGCAGCTGCACTCACAGAGAGCTGACAAAAAGAGACACAGATTCCTCGTGCTGCTGATAAGAACACAAGCGGACACAGAAGAACACACAGCAAATGGACAGAGAAAGCAGACAACGGGGGAGGGGGGGGGAAGGGGAGAGAAATAAATAAAAAAATAAAATCTTGAAAACAAAACAAAATAAAACACGGTCCATGACACAGAGGTTTTCTAGATTTCACCGCAGGAAATGCTAATGGTTTAGAATCATCTCTAGGCTAGGAGGCAGTCTTTGGGGACGCTGCCCAATGTAGTGGGAGGGGGCAGGCTGAGCTTTGATCCTGCTATGAGCCTCCCGGGTGCTCACCTGAAGCAGGGTCTCAGACCTCCAGATCTCGTGGGAGGCAGGATCTGCGTTCACTGGCGTCTGGTGAGCGATGTGCCGCTTCAGGAGGCTGGTGTGGTGGAGGCCATAGGAGGCGAAGGGCACAGCAGGTGTCCTGGGAGAAGCAATGATGAGGGGGATGTCAAAATAAATGGGGGCGGTAACAGGTTACGACCTATTGACCCACACAACTACCCCTGAACCCACGCTGATATGACTGACTCTGCCAAGAACCATCCAAAGATGCCAACGCTGGTGATGGGTGTGAATCTCAAAATGTCTCCCCAGGACACCCTCAGAGATGATTAACTTTGTGATTATACTAAAAGCCACTGATTATACACTTTGAGTAGATCATATAGTATGTGAGCATATATCAACAAAACTGCTTAAAAATAAAATAAGTAAATAAAATAGAGTGACTAATTCAGGCACTAAGAATTGCCTTAACTTTACAGTGGAAAGAATGGACCACCACTCCTGAACAAAGCAGCCAGTGCTGACCTTGCGGTAACCAGAAGACCTGACAGTCCAGGGCATGGCTTCTGGTCCCATCCCAGGGGCCCACACGGATCCTGCTATCTGATCCCAGGGCCCACAGGGACCCTACTATTTTTCTGTCATCCACAGGACAACCCTTCCGTGGCCTGACCTGTAAGTCCTTTCTATCTAGAACAAACACCCCTCAGTCTGCAATCAACAATCACGACACAGCTGTGTCCCTCCCCATCCTGCTTATGGCCTCCGAGTGTGGGGAGGGCTGCTAAGAGCAGACCCCAAGCCTGTCCGATACTAGACCGAGGCCCTCAGTCCCTACCATAGCCACAGACCACCAGAAACTCCAGCACAAAAGCCGACCTGACGCCCGCCCGACTCTCCACCCTGTATTGCAGCAGCAAGGCTTGGGGAATTTGAGGCCCAAGAAAAATTGTGAGCTCTGGACAAAGGGTGGCACAATTGTCCTGTTGGGCAACGACATCTGACTTCTGAGTCCTTCTGAGTGGATGCCTTGTCGCAGGGATGGGCCATGCTAGTGGGGGAGGGGCTTACCTGGGAGCTGGCGAGGGGCTGGGCCCCCCAGGGCTGGAGGGGAGTGGAGGGAGCACGCTGCCTTCTGTGGGCAGGAACCACGATAGGTACCTGTCCACCAGGATGAAGTAGGCACAGTCTGAAGTACGGATGTGGAGGGACCCGGGAAGTGGCTGGAAGACGAAATGGCTCGTCAGTGAGGGGCTCTACCCACTCAGGCCATGGAGCCCAGCAACTGCAGGGCTCTGGTTTCGGCTGTCCAGGGGTCCTGGAACATGGCACTATGTCCCCGAGGCCAGTCCCACCACAGAGGGCTTGGCCTGATCCTGCAGGCAGGCCAGGTGCCTCCTGCTGAGTGAGCCCAGCAGGCACACCTCCCCCAGAGGGCACTGTCTTACAGCTTTCAATGCTGCCCAAGTTTTTTTTTTCACTAGACTTTTAAAGTAAAAACTTAGCAAAAGTGTCCCAGATGGGAAAAACTGTAGAAGTGACAGGTAAAGGGGTGAGAGAGTAAAGGAAAGAGAGATGAAAAGGGGGATTAGGAAAATGGAAAAAGAGGCAGTGCCAGTGCTCCCGCTGGCTGCTTCCTGCCCTGGCCCCAGCCCAGCTCCTCCGCCAGGAAGCTGCCCTGACCACCACTTGGGTGCACTGATCACCCTCACTGTCCATCAAGTCTGCCCCCAAATCCCTGTCATTAGAGGAGGACTACCCAAGGGCAAGGAACAAAGGCTGGAGGAGGGAACCAAAGAATGACTCAGAGAAACGAGGCAGGAAGCCATGCCAGAGGGAGCGGAGTGCTGGAAGATAGAGATGGCAGAGGCAAGGCTCCCCATGCGAGGCCTGACAGCCAGGTCCACACCCCCTCCACCCCTGCATGGAAGGCTCTGCTGAGAGGCATCCCTCAAGTACCTTTTGAGTGATGAGGCTCAGGGCAAAGAAGAAAATGTAATACTCAAACGGATCTGAGGGTAGTGTCAAGGAGCAACTGCATGAGAGGTTGCCGTGCTGTCCTTGCCACCACGTGCTGGGCCACCCCCGGCGCCCCCTAACCCCAGACACCAAGGATACTGAGGGCCAGGTTCAGGCCGACTCCCCCGGTTGGGGGAAACTGGAGCTTGTTGTGGTACAGAGGGCTGTCCGGGAGCACGCGCTCTTGGATGGATGCCTTCACGGGGCCCTGCGGAGAGAGGTGGGGCTCCCACATGGGTGCTGGGCACAGTGACCCTGCCAAGGAAGAGACCAGCATGCAGAGCCCTGCCTATGTGAATGAAGCCTTTCCCCTGGGTAGAACTCAAGCAAAATAGCCTCGGCTTAGAATCCCTCTTGACATCCTCATAAAAAATCGCCAACAGCAAGGGCACTCGCTGGGACTAGTTTCAAGTTGTCCCTCAATGTGCTCCCAAAGGACTAGAGATTCGGATGAACTAAACAACCAGGTCACCCAGCCCTGCAGCAAACCAGGCAGCATGGCATCTTCTTCACATGCAGAGTGTGGAGTAACTGTGGCATGGCCCTGCTCACTGTCACAGCCCCCCACCAGCCCCCGCACACCCACCTGCTTGCAGCCACCAAGCAGGGCCCTCACTGTCCCACACCCCACTCACCAACACAGCTAGCTGACTTACAGGCAGGTAGGAGACTGGAAAGTCAAATTTATAGTCTTCGGCTTGAAGTTTATAAACCAGCTTCATCATTGGGCCGCTGAACACAAAATTAAACAAATAAAAACAGAGCAAGTGATAACATTCTTATATCAAATGTAACAGAGGTACCACACCAATGTTAAGTGTCAATGATGGGGGCAGGGGTTGGAAATGTTGCATATTTTACTATTAGGGAAACATTATTATGTCACAGGAACAACCAGATTTCCCTGTAAGTTATGCTGTTTTACACCATCAGGTATCTAGACAAATAGAGTCTTTTAATCAGTTTGAATGATATATAGCTACATACTTCTATGGGATATAAATGTATAGCCTTGTTGCCACTGGTATGTTTTCTGACTGAATAGAGACACACAGGTAGTTAACAAAATAATAAACTTCCCTCCTGGGGAAGTCTTGCTACTTTATCAAATAAGATGGCCAGAAGCTCTGGAATATAGAAGCCTTGCCTAATAAAAGAAAATAGGCTAATAAGGTGAGACCTCAATTTTAATGATAATATCTATGAACCTTATTACTGTAATAATGAAACTAATGTAACTATAATTAATGCCCAAGAGGTGCCTCCTGAAAACTTCCTTGTTACTCAAATGTAGCCTCTCTCTAAGTCAAACACTGCAAATAAACTCACTACATTCACCCCCCAAGCCTCCTAAAAGGGACATGACTCCCAGGGATGAGCCTCCCTGGTACTGAGGGATTATTACCAAGCATTAATAAGCAACACACTTGAAGAAAGATTGATCAAAAGGGGGAAATATTAAATAAAATAGAGTTTTTATAGCTAAGAGATTTCAAAGTGAGTCAGGAGGTCATTCCAGAGATTGCATTTATGCAGGTCTCAGCCAGACTCCACAAAATGCTACAGTAAAAAAAAGCCACAAACAAAAGTGCTCCTGAAGGCCCTAGTAATGTCTCGACACCATAGGCAAGTCCCACAGCCTCATGAAACCAGCACACCCTCAGCGGGCTTTATCTATATGAAAGCTATTTCCCCAATATCATATAGTCATGCTCATTTATAAATCCCTTAACCATGATTATTATTCTTTTTTGAATCTATAATTCTCAATTTACTTGTTTAGTATATGTCTCAGAGACTTAAAGCCTTTTGTACTGTTCCTGTGCTGGCGGAGTCTGAAAGCCAGCAGATACATGTCCAACTCCTCTCCAGTTCTTCGGGACTGCCCTGGACAACAAACCCAATGATGATGGACCAGCCCCAGCCCAAAAGGGAGGAGTATCTTCAACTGCAAGCAAAACAGCTCCTCTGCCCCATAACATCTATGTTCAGAATAGACATCAAAATATTTGAGGCATGAATAGACATCAAAATATTTGAGGCATGAACAAAAATAAGGGAAGAGTGTAACTGCTAACTTAAGCAGATTTATTGTTACTATAGTTATCTTGTTAACTGAGTAACATGTAACACTGACATAAAAAATAAATTTTTATGGGAGCAGATAAAGCTTACTGGTTGAGCACCTGCTTCCCATGCACAAGTCCCAGGTTCAATCCCCAGTACCTCCAAACATAAAAAGTTAAAATAAAAATAAAATAACTTTTAAAATTAAAAAATAATAAATTACCACACAAAACTGAGAATAAAAATAAAATTAAAAACAGGGTAAGTGAATTACAAACTGTTTTGATCATTTCTTGACTTTAAGAAATAGGATAATTTAAAAACAGTATCGGGAAGTGGACTTTGCCCAATGGATAGGGCGTCCGCCTACCACATGGGAGGTCCGTGGTTCAAACCCTGGGCCTCCTTGACCCGTGTGGAGCTGACCCATGAGCAGTGCTGATGTGCGCAAGGAGTGCCGTGCAATGCAGGGGTGTCCCATGCGCAAGGAGTGCACTCCATAATGAGAGCCGCCCAGGCGAAAGAAAGTGCAGCCTGCCGAAGAATGGCGCTGCACACATGGAGAGCTGACACAGCAAGATGATGCAACAAAAAGAAACACAGATTCCCGGTGCCGCTGATAAGGATAGAAGCGGTCACAGAAGAACACACAGCGGATGGACATAGACAGCAGACAACTGGGGGTGGGGGAGTGGGTGCATTAATAAATAAATAAATAAATAAATAAAAATAGTATCACGAGTCAACAACCATTCAGAGCCATCTGACCATGCTGGGCTCTTCCATGGTGTCTCCAGCTTCTCCCCTAACAGGCACAGGGATTTAACAACAGAAACTCTAACTGAAATTTCTCTTGTAGCCTCCTATAGAATTAGTCATTTGTACTCTACTCTCCTGTCAGAGTAGTGGCAGATTCTACTGACATATGCGAACTTCTTAAAGGGATGAGGTTCTTTGGACAATGAAAATTTAACTTAGTAGCAACTTAATTCTTTGTAAGTAATTTGTTAGGTATTACTACTAAGGAGAAGTAGGAAGAAAAGGCCTTCTAGAAGTCTTGCTTATTTCTTCTAAGATTTCTGGCAGTATGGGTTAGATGAAGAAAGTGGAATATGAATTTAGGAAAGTTAAATGGAACAGCCTTCTGTGTTTATCTGTCTACTTAACTTCATAAAAAATAGTCTAGGGGAGCGGACATGGCTCGAGAGATTGGGCCCCCATCTACCATATGGGGAGGCCCTGGGTTCAATTGCTGGGGCTTCCTTATGAAGGCAAACTGGCCTGTGCTATAGCAAGCTCACAGCCCATGCCACAGAGAGCTGGCGCAGCAAGATGACGCAACAAAGGGAGACAAGCAGACACAGAACACACAGTGAATGGACACAGAGGGCAGACAGCAAGTGCGAGCAATGGGGGTGGGGGAGATAAATAAATCTTAAAAAACAACAACAAAACTCTACAGTTTACCGAGGAAAAAAAACAAAGGGGGGCACCATGAGGAAATTATCAGACACCTCTCAGGTGACAAACCTACCCACCCAGGGTCTAGAAATTCCATAGCGATGCTGAATTCTACAGGGCTCACACGTCCCTGTAGGCAGCGAAGATTCCAGCCGATAAGGACGCCATCCAGGCTGCCAAAAATGCTCTCCACCAGCCATGGGAAAATGGTGTGCAGCTCCTGAAATAGCATACTGGTTAGGGTGTGGGCAGATTTGGCAAGGATCAGGCCTACTCCCAAGGCCATGTGCCACTCTGGGCCACCCACCACAAAAGGATGAGTGTGTGGACTGGACCCACCGTCAGGGAACCCCTCATGTAATGGGAGGAACAGCTTTCGATTCTTTTACTGTGGCTACACAGCATGCAGAACAGTAGTACTTCCAGTCCTCCTCTTTGTTATGGAGCAAAAGCTTTTATCTTTTCGTTTCTATAGGAAATTCCAGAATACTAAAACAAAACTTATACACCTATCAACTGTCAAATGAATACCCTAAATAAGGCTTGTTCTATTAACACAAAATAATGCAAAAGAAAACAAAACAGTAGAGCTTCATGCTTAGGCCAAACAGTCAGCTATGATTAAAATGTGGGGTTTTTTAAATTATTTTTTTTATAAATACCAAAGATTTTTGTTCTGAAGAGAGCTCTGTTAAAGGAGTGGAAAAGTCCTTTCTCAGAGTGAGTTCCTGAAACATAACTAAAACTTACTGTCACTCAGTATTAGCTACTTGTCCAAGCTGGCAACTTGAGCTTAGTTACATTAATTATTTGGCAATTCTGGGTATGATTTAAATACGTATTTTAAATATACACATCAAGTTTTCTCAACCTTGACACAACTGATATTTTGGGTCAGATACTGCTTTAGGGTTAAATGACATTGGGGACTATCCCACGCACTGTAGGGTTTTTGGCAGCACCCTAGGCCTCTACTCATTGGAAGACAGTAGCAACTGTCCCACCCCACCCACCCAACTTCTGGGAACCAAAAATGTCTCCAGACATGGCCAAGTGTCCCCAGCAGGGTACAAGGACCCATGATCAAGAATACCTGTGTCAGGTCCTCACATGTGCCCATAAATGTTAAGTCACAACACTAGGACAGGCCTCTGTGCCAGGCAGTGCTCAGATATGGGAATCAGGGACTACAATTAGGCTTTCCAAGGAGTGCATAAAACATGCCCCAAGAGATGCTAACAGAGCTGTACCTTTGCTGGAAAATCCTCGATGACTTTAACCAAGTCTTGGCAACGCTGTGCAAAGGGCTTATTTATAGAGTCAGCTTTCAGACTAGCCTAGAAGACAGAGCAAACCAAAAAAAATCTTACGCATAATCATTTTACAGCTTTTGCTGATAGTCTGACTCAAATCAAAATAAATCCAAGTGACAGAAACCACTGGCCTGGTTCTAGTCAGCAATTCTCGGACTTGCTTCCAGCACCTTCCCTCAGGCATCACAAGTAACCTTAGAACACTGCATAGGATCAGAATAAAGCTGACTTCTACAGGATCCACAAGAGGAGAGAAAGGGTCAGCTCCAAGGCCAGGAGAGGACCCCAACTGTGTAGGAGACCCTCACAGACCACAGAGTAGTCTATGAGTTGTGAGCATGATTTGGCAATTTCCCATGTGATGGATCGCCTATGAATTTGCACAACTACAACTACTGGTGAGAATGTACAACAAAATGAGTAGTCCTTTATACAGTAGATAGCCAACCCACCGGGCATGTTACCTGAAGAAACAAAGTCAGTGCTGACTATCACGATGACAATGGCTAGAAAGCATTCAGGACAAGAACTAAGGAAACACACACAAGGTCATGGGACAAGGGGAGAGCTTGTATGGATTAATATCAGGAGGAAATGCCAGGAGCTTAACCAAGAGAGCTTTTGCCCAAGCATATCGAAGGCTGTGTCAACCTCCAAATGATGGCAGATTCCACAGAGCATCAGTCAGGAAGGGAGCCCTGGGCTGTACAGGTCATAGGTTGGGCCTGTTGGCTCTAGTGTTGTGAGTTGAGGAAGAACGTCCTTCCAAATAAATGTTTCTAAATGCACCTTCTGAGAACTGAATCTAGGAACTTTTGTCACCAATATTTGCCCTACACCTAACTTCCCAGCATCAGGTTTGACTCCCAAAGCAGTCCTGGTTGTCCCTACCACTCTTTGCTGACGACAGTTACAATTAGTAGACCACCTCATATTTGTAATGATTTATAGGACATGGGAATTCTCATGTACATCATTTCACTTGCTCCGTCACATAACTTGGGAAGCAGGAAGAAATGGGCATTTGGATCAACTTGTCTTCCAGATGCGAAAACCAGAGCTCAGAGATTGAATGGATTCATAAAATAGGAAGCAGAATGGAGCTTAAGGATTCTAACCCTAACTCCATTGTTATTTCCATCAAATGTTGTGATGGTTTGAAACTACAAGGATCCCAGAAAAGTATGTTCTTAAAGCTAACCCATTCCTGTGGGTGTAAACCAGTTGTAAGTAGGCCCTTTTGGTTAGGTTATTTCCATTACAGCATGGCCCAGGGTGGGTCTTAATTCTCTTACTTAAGTCCTTTATGAAACTCAGACAAGAGAAAAAGCCACAGAAGAAGGAAAGGAAACCAGGAAGAGAAGGGAGAGACCAGCAGACACAGCCATGTGCCTTGCCATATGACAGAGGAGTCCAGAAGATCGCTGGCAGCTGATCTTCAGGAAGAATTTCTGTCTGCCTTGAGTTGGACAGTTTCATGGTCTCCAAACTGTAACACTGTAAGCTAAATAAATCCCCAATGTAAAAGTCAACCCATTTCTCGTTTATTGCATTTTGGCAGCCTAGCAGACCAGGACGCATGCCCTGTAGAAAACAACCACTGCAGGTCAATGGAAAGAACTCACAAGCCTCTCACCTACAGAAATATCATCATGCTGAAATCATGCAGATAGCTGATACTTACCAGTAGGAAGCTGGGCTGCTGCAAGTGAGGGAATGCCATAGCAGTCTCCTGTGGAGTGTCTAAACAGGCCGCCTTAGGAAACCACTGTGGAAAAACGAAGACGAAATCTCAATATATGCCACACGACAGAATTATATGTAATTTCATGATGCCCAGGAGAACTGTCAAATCCTTTGTTTTATAGAAATGCCATTCTTGTGAAATCCAGACCTACATGGCCAGCTGCAGTCGAGTTTGTGGCAGAGAATCTTTGGTAAGACTGAGGTAGTATTCACTCTGTACAAAACCCAGTCCTAAGGGCTCTCCTGATATTTCCTCCTTTAATTCTCTGAAGTAGGCAGAATCCTAAAAATGGCCCCCACAAGATTATTCCTATTCTCTGGTTATTCAATCAAACACTAATCCAGACACTGCTGTGAAGGGATGTTGCAGCTATAATTAAAGTCCTAGGTCAGTTGACCTTAAGATACAGACTGTCCAGGTGGGACTGATTCGGAGATCTTTAAAAGCAAGTCATTTGCTCTGGCTGGAAACAGAAGGGCAAGTCAGAGAAATTCAAAGCATGACAAGGACTCAAAGTGCAGTGGCTCCTTTGAAGGAGGAGGAGGCCATACAAGAAGGAATACAGGTGGCTCTAGAAACAGAGCAGCCCCTGGGTGGCAGCCAGCAAAGCAAGGAAATGAAGACCTTAGTACTCCAACCCCAAGGAACTGGATTCTGCCAGCAACCTGAATGAGCTTGGAAGCAGATTCTTCCCCAGAGCCTCCACATACGAGTAAAGTTGGCTGGCACCTTTGTGTTGTTCTAAGCAGAGCCCAGCTGAGCCCGCCTGAACTATGACTGCATAAGGATGAGATAATAAATGGATGTTATCTTAAGCTTCAAAGTTCATTGCACAGCAATAGAAAACACACCACGACAATTCTCTGTGCTCAGTTAGAGGTGAGGAATAAGAATCACTTGCCCTCACCTAGGTAATGATTAGGAAGGCCAAGATACAGCTCCACAGACATCCTCACAAATCTCTGAGACAGGCAGGTAAACTCTATTACTTGTGCTCTCTATGGGAATGAATGGAGGGGAAGGGCAAGTTCAGCCAAGGAAGCATTTGAATGGGCCACTGGAAAAACACGAGCTGCCCACCAGATTCCTGCCCACCCTGCACAGAAACATAATACCCAGACTTGAACTGAGCAAAGAGGAAACCTGCCTGAGTCCCACTGATGGACTAGTGATGGCTTTCCTGGCACAGCTCTGTCCACGGTATAGAAGTAAAGGTGCTGAGGCACTACCTTAACATAAGTGGAAATATTACTTTGTTGAAACATACTGCAATCAAAATGACTGAAAAGCCACAAGAGTTTAAAAAGCTCAACTTCAAGCACATAAAATACCAAGTCTGCTTCCTCCAACTACTATTTCCCTGAAAAGAAGCAAGCTGGATGGACACAGCCCTGTGACTCCCAGACTCCAGTGAGGACCCTTCTGTGTCCCAGGCAGGATGCCCAGTCTCGGAATTAGAGATCGAAAGGCAGTGCAGCATGTTCTGCCAAACACACGGAAGTCCATGCTTCTCACTTATTCCTGGGTGTACACCATGGTGGAGGGGAGGTGACACACTTGAAGGGAGAATTCACACCAGCTCACTACTAACCACCACCAAAGCAGTTTCCTTAGAGCTTTTTTTTATATATTGGGGCTTTATATATATTTTATTTGGAGAAAAAATGCTTCCATTTAAAATTTTTGAAAAACAAGTAAGTGGTTACTTAGCATCGAGGAAACACTGTTGTCTGGGAAAACGGAGTGTATTCACCATGTTGTTGGCAATGCATCTTAGCATTCCACCAAATGACCCCCAGAAGTAGCAAGACCCCAATTAAAAACTTGTAATTGTACGTGTTTTAGTACCTGTGTACTTGTGTGAGTCAGTTGATCATGTGGACAGAGAAAAATTGATTGCTTGTGGAATTTTTCAGTTATGGGGGAAAATAATAAAACCTATTGCTGTTTTTGTCTTTGTAAAGGTGCTAAGGCAGCAACTTACAGTCTATGTGGAAGGATAGGGGCTGGGCACAAGGAGACTGTGAAGGCAGTTGGGACATTTAGAGCAGACACCTGTCCTTGCGGTTTAGCAGACACCTCCCAATTTTTTCAATTTTCAATTTAAACTGGCTACCCATTTCAGTTTTAAAGAAAACTTAAGACAAAACGCCTCAGCCCTGAACCATTTGGTCAAGAGAATACTGTATACTACGCTGAAAAGATCAAAGGAGCAGAAAATCCCAGACTGTTTGATAAGAGCAGAGCACTAGAGATAAACGGGCTCAGAAAAAGCTTTCATAAGCAGCTATGGAAGGAATGAGGCCCTGCGGTGCAAAATCAGGGATGTTTACAAAAGACCACTATGTCTCCTAGAAGTCCAGTTTTCCTTTTCTTTATTTAAAAAAAAAATTTTTTAAGAGCTTTAAATTATACAAATATTACATCAAAAACAGAGAGGATTTGGGAAGCAGCTGTGGCTCAATCAGTTGGGCTCCCGTCTACCATATGGGAGGCCCTGGGTTTGTATCCTGGGGCCTCCTTATGAAGGCAGGTTCGCCCCCATGCCGCGGAGACCCTCACCTGGGTGCTGCTGAGTGCCGCTGGCCTGCGAGTGCCACGGAGAGCCAACTCAGCAAGGTGACACAACAAAGAGAGTCAAGCAAAAACACAGAAGAGTGCAAAGAGATCAGAAAACAAGCAAGCCGCAAGGAGGAGGGATAAATTTAAAATAAATAAATAAACAAATACAGTCATGGAAGAACGCACAGCAAATGGACACAGAGAGCAGACAGCAAGCAAAAAGCCACAAAGGGGGGGATCAATAAAATATATAGGGGATTCCCATATGCCCCATTCTCTCCCTCCCCCATTTCCCCCATTGACATTTCATTAGTGTAGTACATTTGTTACAACTGATGAACACATATTGAAGCATTGTTACTAAACATGGAGTATAGTTTACCTTATGCTTTACATTTGCACCACACAATTTTACAGGTTTTCACAAAATATATAATGGCCTGTATCTGTTCTCGGAATGTCACACAAGAACAATTCCAATGTCCTACAAGTGCCCCATGTTACACCTATTATTCCCTCTCCTTCCCCTCGACCTCTGGGGGCCACTTACTATATCAATGATACAAGTTCTTCCATTACTAGAATAATGACGTCTACTTTAGTCCATAATTGCATTCCCTCCTTATGTTTGTTAAGAGGATTTGGGAATGGTGATGTCCACTCTGCTTCTGATAAAGAGGAGAAAGCCCTGTTTTCCGATACTCCCGAAGCCAGGCACCTCCTCCCAACCAGACCCCTCTGTGCACCAAGCATTCCATTCATTTCCCCCCTTCAATACCCACTTTCTTCTGGAATGCTTCAGACTCTGCTTCGGGGTTTCTTCTGAGATCGGCAGCTCGGCTAACGCCAAACACACTGCTGCCAAAGCCTCCCTTTGGCTGCACCTCTTGCTCTCTGAGAAGCAGCAACACGATCCCCCAATTTGCGAAGTGGGCTTTGAGAGCCCCATGTTACAGATAAAGAAACGGAAGCTCGGAGAAGTCGAGCTGCAGAAGGAGGGAGGAGAGGAGGGCCGGGTGCCATACCCGGCTCTTCCTCCCACACCGCTCGTTGAGTCCAAGACTTAACTAACTCGCAGCTCTCCTTCCTCTAACTCGTTTAACGATCGTTAACCGAGCACCTACCGGGACCAGCTTGCAAATCGCGCGGGACGGTAATATAAGGGCCTTCGTTTTCACCGCGGGCCCGCCCCGGCCGGGGTATAAACGCCGGGGTCCGGTCAGAAGACGCCCAGTGGGGCCCCCGGCCGGGGCTCAGAGAGGCAGTCAGGGCGCGGGGCCGACTCGCCCTGGGCTCCCGCCACTCACCTGCGGTGCCTTGAGAACCAGAGGCCGCCATTCGGACACCGAGAGTCGAAATGTCGTCATCAAACTGCGCGCGGCGCCACGCCCCCTAGACTGAAGAGAAATGCGCCGCTCCCTCTTTGTGCCCCCTCTAGCTTAAAGTACGCCTGCGCAGAGCAAACGCCCGCCACGTACGGTGGGCTCCGCCTCTGGTGGCGCGTGCACGGTGGGGACGGAGACGCCCTTTACGCCAGAGGTGGAGCCCCGTCACCGCAAGGAGTGCGCGTGCGCATAAACACAGGCCGTTTTTAGGAGCGTGGAAGTCGGCGGCCTGCGAGGGACACCGCGTGGAACAATTACGTCCCGGGCATCGCCTGCCCTTTATCCGAGAAGTTTTATTGACGCCTTCTGTATGCTAGCCACTGAGCTGGATGAAGAAACCTAAGCGAAAACGTCACATGCACTGTCTGGGGGTGCAGTGAAGGAGGCTGTCCGGCCTGAGCGCCGCCGGCCTAGGCGGCCGGGTCGGTGGGACAAGGGCGCGACCGTGAGGCCGGCAGGGGGCGCTGTGGGCGGGCAGACGGGCGCACCTTACCGCGGGCCTCACTGATGGCGGCGACGGGCTCGGGACCCGGGCCGGGGACATCCCCGGGGCTGGAGGCGGCCCTGCAGAAGCTGGCGCTGCGGCGGAAGAAGGTGCTGAACGCCGAGGAGATGGAGCTGTACGAGTTGGCGCAGGCGGCGGGCGGCGCCATCGACCCCGACGTGTTCAAGTGAGCGCGCGTCTGCCTTACCTTCCAAAGCCCCCGCTCCCCCGGGTCCCCTGTTTGTCCCCTTGGGGTGGGGGGACCCACCGCAGATTTGGGGTCTTGAGGGAGGAGATCCCGTGACCGCGCCTGGGCCTCCCTCGTAGACCTGGCCCGGGGCGTGGAGGATTTATTGCGCCCGGCGTTTGTTCTCACCAGGATCCTGGTGGACCTGCTGAAGCTGAACGTCGCCCCCCTCGCCGTCTTCCAGATGCTCAAGTCCATGTGTGCCGGGCAGAGGCTGGCGAGTGAGAACCCGGACCCAGCGGCAGTGCCTCTGCCCGCATCAAGCATACCGGACACGCGAGGTCAGAGCCAGGCCCGGTGCCCCCTGGCCCAGGGGCAGGGGCGGGGAGGAGGAGGGCGGCACCGATGGCTCCCCGAGGGCGGCCAGACCTTTCTGTCTGACTTTCCCTAGGAACTGCAGAGCCCATCCGAGGGGCTCACTCCTTGCTTGGTTGTTGCCCAGAGGGGGCATCCCCAGATCACGGTGAAGGAGCCTGGGCCCCAGGGCAACTCAAGGAGGCTTGGGCGCAGGTGGGACTTTCGCTGGGCCAGCCCTTGCCCCGCCTGTGTTCTCCCTTCATTCCACAACATGGGAGGAAGAAGGCTTTGGTTTCTATCCTCTAGGCATGTACAGTCTCCGACGAGGTGCTCCTTTCTGCCACTCCTTGGCGGGTGCCCATCTGGCCTGGGTCCTCCAGCCCCTGGCTGCCCCAGCACATGCAGAGCTCCCAGGGGACAGGGACCTGAGGGAGGGAGCACCAGGCTCAGGTTTAAAGAGCTTCCCCTCTTAGGGGTGATGACTGAGGGACAAAGGTGCTGATGGTGCTCTGCTCTGTCTCGTCCTCGGCGTATGAGTCATGTCTGTCCCCCGCAGCTCCTGGGATCCTCTAAAACGCAGGAGAACCTCCCAGGCAAATGGAACAGGGTTCCTGGACACCCGCAGGCCTCCTGGCAATGGGTCAGGGTGAAAGGGCGAGCCAGGCCCCCAAGGGTGGGAGTCCTGAAAGGCCCAGGCACTGGCCATGCATGTCCCCTCACTGATCCATGCTGTCTGCTCTCTTTGTGTCTCTCTCTGACCTCCAGAGGCCTCCTTTCTCTCTGCCAAGAACCGTAGCCCCCCGGCAAGGCCCTCCTTTTCCTCTGCCCCGCGGCCTGCGGCCTCTCCGGTTCTGCTCCACGGCCCAGCTGCCACGTACTCGCCTCTCTCTCCCGGGCCCCCCGGTTCCCTCCGGTTCTCTTGCTGCCTGTTCTCTCCTTTCACAGGTCGCGTTTATTGGCTTATCTCGGGCGGGGGGGTGGTTGGTGCTCTCTCTCTTGTTTACGTGGAAACTGCTGTGGCCCCCCGCTGTGCAGTTTCGAGACAGGGCACAGTTTCCTGACTCAGTTACTTAGAGGCAGCCTGCAGTGTTTCTAGAACATGCAGTCAGGTGGATGTTGGCGGACAGGATCAACACCCCCTGCCACCCTAGAGGAAAGCCCTGGTAGGTGAGATGTGGCTCTGCAGAGGTGTCCCCGCCCCAGGGGGAGGATGGCAAGCCCAGGGGCAGGAAGGAGGCAGAGTGGTGTGTGTTGAGGTCACAGCCTTAGTTAGGAGAAACACTGTCACCCAGACAGGCTACAAGGGAGATGCTAACACCTCCCCAGGCCACCATAATCATCTCAGAAACTGAGTCCCCTTTCCTCCATGGTCCTGAGCTGGGGACACTTTCCAGGCCTTGGGGGCACTTTTCCAGGTGTGCAGAGAGTGGGGCTCAAGAACCAGGGGTGTTTGGGGGGTGCTGTCTCTCTGAGAGAGCCCCCAACTGTGGGGGCAGATGCCTCATCGCACAGCTCAGGCCAGGGGCGGATTAGGCTTGGGCAGGCAACAAGGTGGAAAAGGGGCATCTATGGGTGACTTTCCAGACAGAGGAGTAATTAATATAGAAACCAGCAGTGATAGAGACAAGGCTGAAGGGGAGGCCAGTGTACCTTGTCCAGTCACCACAGAAGCTTCCAGAACCTTGAGGGCTTTGGCCTTACTGTAGCAGCAAAGGTTAATAAGTAGGGTGAAAGGGCCAGCACTTTGTGTGTTACCCTGTGGCCCTCAGACTCTCCACAGCTAGAATGGGGTGAGCTGAAGCATCGATGAGGCTTGTGTCCCAATGTTAGGTGGGAGCCAGGCCTGGTCTGGGATAGCAGGAGGAAGACAATCAAAAGGTATGTTGGGGGCAAGCCTCGGGGATCTACTAGAGCTGGGGATGCAAGCAAAGAGGAGGGACCAGGGAGGATAGCCAAGAGGAAACCAGGTCTAGGATTGGAGAGGGGGGCTGGCTTTAGGGGAACTTCAGAGGGATACCCATCAGGGAGGGATATCCAAGAGCTCAGAGCCTGAAGCAAGAGGTGAGGGTGGTGGAGGCAGCTGTATCTTGGCAGACGCAAGGATGAGAGCCACTGGGTAACATGTAGGGATGGCACTGGAAGCACAGGCAGATAGAAGTAGAAGGACTAGGGAGCACTGTATACCTGAAGAGGGGTTCTGAGGGAGTAGCGAGGGTGAGAACAGATGTGAATGGAGGGCGGTCCCGCAGGGCCGATTCCTGCACAAGGAAGCAGGCCCCCTGCCTGGGATTCTGCTAGGCTATGCAACAGGAGGCCAGGGGTACAGGACACAGGCTCCTGGGGTGCGCCCTATTCTAGAGAGGCCCAGTGGGGACGAGAGGAGCCTGGGGAGAACTGCAGGGGATTGGGGCTGGTAGGGGGCCATGCAGAAGTGTGCTGCAGCCAAGAGGCAAAGGCCACCAGGCAAGAAGTATGTCACAGCAGCTGTCCACACCGACCTGCCAGTGGCCCCGTTAATGGCAGATCTGGGTTGGAGAAAGTGTGGGAGCTGTCAGAGGGATGTGATGGGGGTAGGGTGGGAGGAGGATATGGTGACCTAGGATGACCATGAGGTATTAGGGCTATTGGGGTTAAATGGCCAGAGATTTCCCACAGAACTCAAGTGTGAAGTTACTTTGGAGCTAGAGCCCCACTAAGGGAGTAAGAATCAAGGGCTTGACAGTGAGCTGCAGCCTGCAGGGCCACCAGCTCGCTCATGTCCAGCAGAAAGGCGGGGAAAACAGGATGGTGAAAGCACAATCAGATGAGGGTTGCGTTGGCCAGGGTGTCTGGAGTCACTCAGGGAAAATTTAATTCGATTGAGTATTCTCTCTCTATCAGAGAAGCTACAAGTTTTTAGAAAGATGTCCGTCTAACATGTTGAGAAGTTGTGTCCAGAGCCTGCATGCCTTGCCCAGGGCCACACTCTCTGAGATGGAGCCACGAGCTACACGTGGCTAGTCCAAATATAGATGTGCTATGAAAGCATGTGAGATTTCATTCCAATTGATTACATCTTGAAACGTTTGTATATTGGATAACTGGGTAATTTAAAATATAGTATTTAAATTAGCTTTACCTTTTCTCTTTATATTTGAACGTGGCTAGTAGAAACCTTAAAATTCCACGGTGTGGCTTGCATTCCAGTTCTGTGGGGCAGCACTGTTCTGGAACATTCACAGCAACGCCAAGTAATGGATGGGGGTGGGGGCCCGGAGAAGCCCTATGTGAGAACACCTTTCTAAGAGGAAACGTGCACATATTTGTTAACATCTTTGTGCGCTCTGGAAGCATTTAGTAAGCCCCTGCTGTATGCCAGACCAGAGGGTTGCTAAACTGGCCCAAGGACTCTCCACTTGCAGAGTGATGGGCTGTCCTGGCCATCCACCCTCTTGGGTCCACCAGGCTCTGCCAGCTGGCTTTGCAGGAGAGCTGTGCACTTTACCTGGGGAGGGGACTGGCCCCTTCCCACCAGGGCAAGCCATACTGGGGAGGCCCTTTTGCTGTGCCATTGATCGAGAGATACTATACAATTCTACTTGTGAAATATCTAGAGCAGGCGTGTCCATAGAGCCAGAAAATGGATTAGAGGTTACCGGAGGTGGAGAATAGGGAGTTGGAGCTTTAATGGTGACAGAGTTTTTGTTTGGGGGGATGGAAGAGTTTTGGTGATGGGCAGTGACAGTAGCACAACCTTGTGAACGCTACACTTCAAAATGACTAAAATGGGAAATTTCCGGTGGTTAAATGTTATGACACCCAAGTGGAGATGCACTCCTTCCGCAGTGTGTCCTGGAAAAGGTCACAGGCAAGGCTTGGAAGAGGACCCTCCACCTCCCTGGAATGTGTCCTCTCCATCCTCACCTCTCATTCTCTCCTCTCATGTCCTCACTGCAAGGGTGCCCCACTAGGCCAGGAGAATGGAGGGTGGAATGACAGGAGAATGGTTCTCAGGGCCTGGCAGGAAGTCAGGGAAGAAACCGTGTCCATGGGGCCTACTCCATCCCGCGGGGGTCAGTGTTGGGGCTCACACAGGCCACACCAGAAATAAACTCCCCAGTTCTCAGGGTGGTGCGTTTGGAGGATTTTGCTCCAATGGGAGGGGGTGTCACAAAATGCCAAGTGGTCACAGCTGGTTTCAGTAGTGAGGGAAGCCACTTATTCAAGAGAATAAGCCAGCCCGGTTTTGTTTAATTTTATTGTGGTGACATATATATAACATAAAATGTGCCATTTTAACCATTTTTTGAGTGTACACTTTAGTGGTGTTCATTACATTCAGTGTTGAGCCTTCACCAATGTCCTGACCAAAACTTTCCCATCACCCCGAAAGGAAACCTGCACCCATTAAGCATTAATTCTCCATTCCCCACCCCCACCCCTGGAAACCTGAATTCTAATTTGACTGAATTTACATATTCTGATTTCATATAAGTGGTACTACATGGTATTTGTCCTTTTGTGTCTGGCTTGTTTCACTCAACATGATGTCTTCAAGGTCCACCATATTGTAGCAGGTGTCAGAACTTCATTCCTTTTTGTTTTTTCATACATCTGCTGATACACCCATGGGTTGTTCCCACTTTTGGCTATGGTGAATAATACGGCTATGGACATTGGTATAGAAGTGTATCTGCTTGCATCCCTGCTTTCATTTCTTTTGGGGATACACCTAGAAGTGAGTTTGTTGGGTCATATGGCAATTCTCTTGTATAATATTTTGAGAAGCCAGCCTGTTTTTAAAAATGAATGATCATGTCTGTATTAGGCACATGTAAGAAGGCCGTGAGGAACTGGGCCTGTGAGCATCTGTCACCACAGCCCTTCTGCCCCAGCCTGCAGTTTATGCTTTAGCCCCTGATGTTGGGTTTGGCTCCTAGTCTCCAGAGAGGGAGTGGCCAAGCCAGGCTGAATGCAGCTCTTTCTGCTTCAGGGCCCTGCTCTGACTCCTCTGTCTCATGGCTGCAGACCTCAGTTCTGGGACCACTGGGGCCTCAGGATGCTAGCATGTGCGGAGGGGGGGCGCAGAGGGTGCTGATGGCAGTGCCCATCCACCCATAGGAGATGGGATCTTTGCCCATCGTCCAGTGGGGGGGATCAGAATACTAGCACTTTTTATGAAAAGTAAGGTGTGGTAACAGCTTAGGATCATTCTGTTTTGTGTCCATCTGCTCTGTGGTCAGCTGATTTGGCACACCTTCACCCCCCACATGCTTCTGCCTGCTCTCCTCCTTGGGCTTGGACACCCTTCGTTACATCTTTGTTGAGTCACGTGTATATGAATACTTGAGTATGAAGCCCAGACAGGTGAGGTGAAAGAAAATCAAAAGAAGGAGCTGTCGAGTTCTGAATGTGGGACCACTGCAACCCACCTGACCCCACCAGGCAACAAGTACCCTCTTGTTCCCCAAAGAACAACTTTGCAGAAATTCTCCTAAGTCAGGCCATCCTATCCCTGCAGGAATCCTAGGAAGAATTTAGATAAAAGTATTAGAAACCAGAAGAGAGCAAGTTTGAAATCCTGAAGGAATGAAAGTCTATAGTACTTCAAAGGTGCTGCCTCTTGCTCAAGAAGGTGACGAATCGTGAAAAGGAAATGACTTAACAAACCCCCTAGGACACCCTGTTGCATCTTTCCCTCCAGGAACTCAGTTCACAGGGCAGGTGATTTGACTGAACGTGAGCTAGAGGCCTGTGGAAGGACAAAGATCAAGGTGGGGCTTGGGGGAGAAGGATGGACACAGACTCTGGTTAAAGCTGAGCAGAGAAGAGGACACTTGGGGTGGGGCTTGTGACCAAGTGGGACTTCCTGGTACCCAGCATATTTTGTCCCCTCTTCTCTGGCTTAGCGTCGTCAAGCCATTTTGGCACATCTTCCAGTCTGTCCGCAACAATCCAAAGAGAAGAGAGTAAAGTAAGGAAACCAAAATTCACCTGTATCTGAGGAGGAAATGATTTATCTGGATAGGACCAACTAGCGATCAGAGAGAAAATGTCAGGTGTTCGAGCCTCGCCAGGAACCAATCACAACACCAAAGAGCCAAGCCGTAGTATGAGAAGGCTTGACCACTGTGTATCTGCAAATAACTCTGCAAATGTGGTTTCTAACTTGGGGAAGAACTATAGCCACTAAATTTCTTAGATACTTAAAGAAAATAGAATTTGGAAAGTGGAACCAAAGATGTCTACCTATGAAATGGGCTTGAATTTGGACATTGCTCTATTATTATTTTTTTATTTAGTTTTATTTTTAAGGAAGCTTTAGATTACATAAATGATACATCAAAAATGTATCTTTGATACTTCTTGAGCCACCCCATCAAGGCCAGAAACCAAGCCTGGGAGCCGAAGTTAACAGGACAGCCGGTAAAGCATGATGAGCCCAAGGTGGAGCTGAGCCTGCCCATGCTACATAGTCTTACTAGAGCATGGAAGACAAAAATGTCTGGAAAGTATTTGAACTTTAAAAAAAATTAATTTTAAGAGTATCCTTTAGTCATAATATTCAAACTTAAAATAATGTTAAGGTTTATCAGTAATCATTCATAGGATGAAACTTAGGGGACATCATTGATAACAGAAGATCCTAATAGTCTCGTATAACAGAAAAGATGGCTAAAAGTAGCTGAGAAGTTGGGTAGGAGAAAGTGTGTAAAGAGAGTTTCCAGGAGAGTGGTTGTAGCTCAGTGCTTGAGTGCCTGCTTCCCATGATGTACAAGGTCCTGGGTTCAATCCCCAATACCTCCTTAAAAAAAAACTTGCCAGAGTCCAGAACCAAAAACCTTGACTTACCTGTCTGCTAACCAGTGTGCTTCCTACTTTATCAAGGGTGTATTCAATGCAGCTCAGATGGATGATTCAGGTGAGAATGTTCTGGAGAGGCAGGGAGGCAAGTGGCTGGGTGCCAGAGGGTCCTGTGCAGCCCTTCTGTCGGGCCCCTCTAACTGAGTACAGTGTTCACAGGCAGGCTGAATGCCCTCTAGGACAAGAGCTAACCAGTTCAGCTAACTGTTGGTCACGTTGGCCCATGACTTTTGCTGTTTCAAAACTTTCCCGATGTCTGCTGGTGCTGCTTCTGCCCCTTTCAAGGACTTCCCTTGGACGTGCTGACTTTCGGCAGCCCTGGGCTGCAAGTCTCTTGGTGCTGGTGTGGGGTCCCTAGCTGCAAATGCTACCGGACAGGAACGGACCATCTCGGGGAACATGAGTGGAGTGGGCAGGCGATTCTGGGGGCTCCTAACCATGTGCTCTGTGTCTTCTCAGGGAGAAATAAAGGGAGCACTGCTGTCGGCGGTGCCCCGGCCCTGGTGGAACGCAGCGGCAGGGAAGGATCCAGCCAGAGGAGGCCGCGCCAGCCCAGTGCCACCAGGCTGCCCAAGGGGGGCGGGCCCGGGAAAAGCCCCACTCGGGGCAGCACCTAGAACGGCAGCACGTCCTGGGACATTGCGGACAGGGGCAGAGACTGCTATCACCCTGACTGCTGGCTCCACCATCTGCAGACAAGAGGCCTCCTGCCATTTCCTTCTGGGAAAAATCTTTTTGGAAAAACATGAGGATCCGGTTTAAGATGTTGTCTATCACTATTTGAATAAAGGTCATCTCACTCCAAATTAGGGATCTGTAATAAGGCTGAAGGTGTAGAATTAGGTACTCTGGGGACTGGTCCTAGTTGTGGCTTCGCCTTTTGCTGAAGGTGGAAAGTGCAGTGATTTCTGCTGAGGCCATGGACAGTGTAAGGTGGGGTTGGCTTCAGCATGGAGGGAAGAAAGCTGTCTTTCAAACGATCATGGGACAATTAAGTCAGAAGAGGAATTTTTTTTTTTTTTTTTTTTTGTAACCTAGAGGTCCTAATCTGTGGGTTGTGCATGCCCTGGAAAATTCATCATCCTGGAAAAGCAATCATCCTTTTCCCTAGGAGAAATAACGACCCAACATTTTGGGAATTTTGTGGTTACCCCCTACCTAAACAGTGTAAAGGCTCTAGACAACAACTACAAGACAATTCTGACTATGACCAGCTGGAGTGAGGGCAGACTCTGCAAGTAAAGGACCGCCCTCCATAGGACACCCCTCACTCGGATGCTGGCTGCAAGTTCAGGGGTCCCAGGGCCACTCCCACTTCTAACCTCCTGGCTAGACATATGGGAGTTCCACCACCCCATCAGGTTCACTAATATGCTAGAATAACTCAGAGCTTGGGAAAGCCTGCTGACCACAGATTTATCTGTAGGAAAGGGTTCACAGCAGAAGCAGTCAAAAGCAGAGACTCCTTGGAAAGCAGACGCGGCTCAACTGATAGAGCAAGTGCCTACCATATGGAGGGTCCAGGGTTCAAAACCCAGGGCCTCCTGACCCATGCGGTGAGCTGGCCCACGTGCAGTGCTGCCATGCGCAAGGAGTGCTGTGCCACACGGGTATCCCCCTGCATAGGGGAACCCCACGTGCAAGGAGTGCGCCCCGCAAGGAAAAAAGCACACAGCCTGCCCAGGAGTGGAGCTGCACACACAGAGCTAATGCAGCAAGATGATGCAACAAGAAAGAGGCAGTTTCCCTGTGCTGCCTGACAATGTAAGCGGATGCAGAATAACACACAGCAAATGGACACAGAGCAGACAACAGGGGGGAAGGGAAGAGAAATAAACAAAATCTTAAAAAAAAAAAGACTCCTGGGGTGAGGTCTGGGAGGGTCTCCAGGGTTAAGTTTCTGTGTCCTCTCCATATGGACCACAACACATCCCTTTCCAGCACTTTGATGTGTAGCATCAATCACAGAACCTTTCTGGGCTTTGGTGTAGAGGTTTTACTGGGGTCTCGTTATGTGATTCATGGAATCAATGAATCACGTGCTCCTCAAATCTCAGAAGTCAGAGAGGTCCAGCTGACGTGACTTGGCTCTGAAACCTCTGTATCATCTAGCATCAACTATTCACGTGTGGTCGTCTATCCACCATGAAAAAGGACACTGCCATCATGGAAAATTCCAAACATTGAGAGGCCATCTACCAAGAGCTTTTCTACTATACCCCCATGCACACATCTAAGCCCTTACATGGACCTGCGGGTTGGACACTCCCGTTCTAAGCTTTTATTGTACCTTCCTCAGCACGTCCCATCAAAGAAGCAGCCAAAACAACAGCACATTTGGTTTGAGAAAACAAACTCTGCTAGAATCTTGTACTTCTTTCCACTTTGAAGCCTTAGATGAGAAACGCTGAGCTCTCTCTCCCGAGTCTTGTCATTTGAGCAGTGGCTTCTTCAAACCGGGGAGGGGTGTTGGCAGTGTCCCATAACCACCCCGACAGGGTGGAACCGTGGACTGGGGCAGGCTGTCCTCCACGTAGCAGGAGGTGTGGGGATCCTGGCCACACTCCTGTGTGGCCCAGTGGAGCATCAGCACAGACAAGAGGTGGGACACAGGAACTCTAATCGTCAACAACTGTAAAGAGCCAAGGCAAAGGGGGAGGGGCTGGTGGAAAGGGAGGCCTCCTGGCTGCACTTTCCCCATTAGGATTCCTCCCATTCCTCAGCCTTGGCCTCCATGGAGTCCATGCCCACCTCTTCATAATCCTCCAGGGTGGCCCGGTCCTCGCAGGCCTCCGAGAACTCCTTCCTCCATGCCTTCCCCACGTACCAGTGCACGAAGGCAGCTTGGTGTACATGAGGTGGAACTTGCGGTTGAGGCGCGCCCAGTCCTTGGGTTTGGCGGTGGTGTTGCTCAGCATGCACGTGGCCCGGGGCACCTTGGCCAGCTGCCCCCGGGGATGACAGCGGGGGGGGGGGGGCTGGTAGTTAATGCCACCCTGTCAGAGAAGGGGGGAGAAGAGGAGCTTTAGATTGGGGTCAAATGGCAGCTATTTTGCTAGAGCAGAAGAGAAGACACGCCATCGTTGCCATGTGGCCTCCAGGGTGAAGCTCGGCTCCCCTGCAAACCTTCACTGAGCCCTTTGTGCCAGCCAGGGTGTCAGGACAATAGGATGATGGTTTCCAAGACAAGGAACCAGAGGAAGCCTCCCTGGCTGGCTCCCCAGCTGCCCGAGGGCACTGCATCCCAGGTAAACCAGGTGAAGGGAATGTCTTCCCTCTGAAAATGGACACTGCTTTGTGTTCCTTCGAGATGATGTGCTCCACCTGCTTCCACAAGATGGTGGTGAATTTTGTACCGGAACATTTTCCATGCAGAGGTGTTCAGAGGATGTAGCTGTGATAAGGGCAGTTCACATCCCCTTTGCCCTCCAGCTCATGCACGTGCAAAGGTGGCAGACTATTAAGGGTATGGGTTGCTGTTGTCACAGCAACAGGAAGTGTCCTGTCATGTGCTTAATTAAGCAGGAGGGAGGGGAGTGTGGGACTGTCCAAGAATGGACCAAAAGGGAGTTTTAGAGCTAGGGGGTAAGATGACCAGAGGTTTTACAGACACCTAACTGGGAGCAGCATAAAAGGTCAACTAGGACAGGGGTCAGCGAACTTTGCCTTGAAGGGGCCAACAGCACACATTTTAGGCCTTAGGCACCACAGAGCACTGCCCCACCCACATCACTCTGCTGCCCTGGCTCAGAAGTAGCCACAGGCAATCTGGTGATGAGGTGTAACTGAGTGCAGAGGAAGCTTTATGTACAGAATCAGGCAGCTGGGCCACCAGCCAGCTGACTCAGAATTACAGGACATAAATACAAGTGAAGAACACTGCAGTGGCCCTGCAGAGACAACAGGGCTGAACCACAGGAGGAGGCGTGACCAGCCAGGCAGGAGTAGGCAGAGGTCTGATATAGGAAGAACTGACAGGATTCAGGAATCTAGAGCTCCAGAGCTGGAAACCACAGGAAGGGCTCCATGAGGAGTCATGTGACGATTCACACAAATCCGTACAGTCAGGCCAAGGGTTAGGATGCTAACCAAGAGAGAAATAAAGATTTGCCATTTTCTTCACAAGAAGATTGTGATGGTTTTTCTTTGAATCAAAAACCATATAGGATGTTGTAGCAGTTTGATATTATTTATGTACTACAGAAATAGATAGGCATTGTGTTTGTAAACTGATCTGCTTCTCTGGGCATATTAGATTGTATTAGATTCAGAGGTTTCACTTTTTACTCTATTAAATCAAGATTAGGGCTTTTTTTGGGCAGCTTGGTTTGATTTCCCACCCCCAGCTGCTTTGTGCGCTATACAAACGGATGCTCAATCAAAGACAGGGAAGTAGATACACAGAGAAGGAGAACACAGAGAGTTTTGTTTTGGATGCTGGAGCCCTGGGGAAAGAGCTGAATAGTTCATCTGGTAGTTTGCAGCTGAAGAGACCAGAGCTCTGAACAGCTATGAAAGCCCAGAAAGAAACAATACCTGGGGAGTGCGATGAGCCTTATGCTGGCCTGTCTGAGATCAGAAGAAGCTGGTACCGTGGAGCCTAAGGAGGAAGAGGAAGGCTGAACCCTAGCAGAGACCGGAGCCATCTTGTTCCAACATGTGGCAACAGTCTTTGGCAAGGGAAGTAACTTAATCTTTATGGCCCATGACTGTAAGATTCTACCCCAAATAAATATCCTTTATAAAAGGAAACATGGGAAGTGGATGTGGCTCAGGCAACTTGCTCCCACCTGCCACATGGGAGGTCACTCAGATCCTGGTGCCTCCTAAGAAGACAGTGAGCTGGTTCAACGGGCAGATGTGGGAAGCTGACACGAGATACAAGAAGAAAAAACATAATGAGAGACCCAACAAAGTAGGGAGCAGAGCTTTCTGGTGCCTCCTAAAAGATGACAGCGAGCTGATGTGACAGGTGTGGAGAGCTGACACAACAAGATGACTTGACAAGACACGCGGGGAGGAAAAACACGAGAGACAGAACAAAAGCAGGAAGTGGAGGTGACTGAAGTGGATAGGCACCTCCCTCCCACATCAGAGGTCCCAGGTTTGGTGCCCAGTACCGCATAAAGAAAAAAGGAAGGAAACAAACACAGCAAATGAGAAGCAACAAGGGGGTGGAGAGAAATGTTAAAAAAAAAAACAAAGTAAATAAAAGAAATTGTGCATTAAGTAATACAGTGCTCACTTCGGAAGCACATACACTAAAACTGGAGCAATACAGAGAAGATTAGCATGGTCCCTACTATGCAAGGATGACACACAAATTCGTGAAGTGTTCATATTTTTTATTTACCACTGAGATTTTTTATCAACTTCACTTGTTCTCAAAGCAGACACTCAAAGCTGAAATAGCATAGCAAAGAAGCAATGCATCATAGGAAGCTGGGAGAGAGTAAATTTTTAATAAGCTGATTATCTGGCTCAGACATCTGATTCTCTTTGTTTGGACTTGAAGACAGATAAAGAAAAAACCTTGTTTTGGGAAAATCAAACTGAACCAGTAATAGTCCTCTAAGAATATCCAGTAAAGGACTCTTGTCCAATGTCTCTGATAGTCTGCTTCAGATAATAGTGGACTCTAATTCTTGCAGCCTTTTCTGGGAGTCTGTAGCAATACTTTATTTTTTCATACTTGGTCTCTGTTGCTTCAAACTCCAAAGCTTGATCTTCAAATACTAGAAAAGCCTAGTGTTGTTCTATAGGAATTTTACAAAATCAATAGTAATAAGCACTTTCAACACTTTATGATTCATCTGGCACTTCAAGAAATAGCAAGAACAACATGTCCAGAGCATGTCTTTCTCTGTACTAACCTAAATTCAACTCTGTTCAATTTGGGTTTAGCAAAATGCAACTCCCTGGTCTCCAATGCAAGCCAATTGACTGGCTTGTTATATATATATTATATATGTGTTCCCTATTTGTAAAACTGTAAAAATCATGAAAGTAACTAAAATTCTACCAAGTGAAGTTATTAGTAGCATCATTTATCATGAAAGCTAAATAGAAAGGTTTTTATTTTTAAGCTGTTTAAATGAAATCTATAGAAACTATGGAATTTTTTGACTGTTTCAGTTCAACTAAGATAGTATTTAGGTACAAGCCAGAATTTCCAGATATAATGACACTTGGGTTACTTTTTATAAAAAGTTTAAGAAATTACTTTTTTTAAAATTGTGAGATTATTAGGAATAAAATTGGTGCTTATATTGGGGGAAAAGTAATATACATTGTTTAATTCCACCTATGCAAAATATAAATGCAAATAAATTACAAAGACAGAAATAGATTAGCAATTTTTATATGGCAGGGGAAGGATAGACTGAGAGGTGGCTACAAAGGGGTAGGTTGTTTGTGCATCTGTTTTTGTTTTATATTTCCTTTTTAGGGGAGTAAATGAAAATGCTCTAATATTGACTGAAGTGATTAATGCACAACTCTGACTATACCAAAATGCCACTGATTATATACTTTAGATGAACTGTATGGTTTATGAATATGTTTTAATAAAAATTTTTAAGGAAAAAATATCTTCCAACAAAGGAAAGCCCAGGACTAGAAGGCTTCACAAATGAATTCTACTAGTCATTCCAAGAAGAATTAAAACCAGTCCTGCTCACACTATTCCAAATAATTGAAGAGAACACTACCTAACTCATTCTATGAAGCCAACATTAACCTAACTCTATAGCAGATAAAGATACTAGAATAAAATAAGACCAATAGACCAATCTCTCTAATGAATACAAATGCAAAAATCCTCAATAAAATATTTTCAAATAGATTCCAACAGCACATCAAAGGAATTACACGCCATATTCAAGTGGGTTTATCCCAGGTATTCATGGGTGGTTCAACATAAGCAAATCAGTTAATGTAATATACCACAATAACAAATCAAAGGAGAAAAACCATAGGATCATTTTGATTGACCCAGAAAAGGCATGTGACAAGGGAGGGGCAAGATGGCAGCAAGTAAGGGGCTCTAAGAGTCAGCTTGCCCTACAGTGCAGTTAGTAATCAGAGCTATCTTTATTTTTGGTAATTTTTTATTTTTTATTTTTTTTAAAGATATTTAGAGTATATAGATGTTACATAAAAAAACATAGCAGACTCCCTTGTGCCCTGTGCCCCACATCACCTACATTTATCCTCTTTAACAATATTCTTCATTAGTGTGGTACATTCATTGCAATTGGTGAACACATTTTGAAGTATTGTCACTAAGTGTGGATTTTAGTTCACTTTGTAGTTTACACTCCCATACAATTCTGTAGGTTATGGCAAGATGTACAATGGCCTGTATCTGTTGTTGCAATGTCATTCAGGACAATTCCCAAGTTCTGAAAATGCCCCCTTATTACACCTGCTATCCCTCTCCCTGATCATATAACCTCCAGTGGCCACTGCCTCCACATCAGTGATATAAATTCTTCCATCACTAGAATCACAAGAAATCTATAGTAGAATACCAGTAAGTCCACTCTAGGCCATAGTTCATTCCCAAACCTGAGGATTCTGGGATGGTGACACTCACTCCATCTCTAATTGAGAGGGGGCTTCAGTCCCATACAGCTGATGGATGGGACTCTCTTGCTTGCAGTTGTGGACCCTCCTGGTTCCTTGATACAGAGGTTGTCCATCATCACCTCCTTGTTAGTTGTCCTGGTGAGTCCAATGAACTGGAGAGTAGGTGTTGCAACTCTGCTGAGGCTCAGGGCCCAGCTGGCACATGAACAGCCCAAAGATTCAAAGCTCTTGGGCATATACCTCCAACTCCAGCACCAACTATAGGTTCAAACAGAAAGGACCCAAGAGCCATGGGTAGGGAAACCATAACTGAGTCCAGTTCTGTCACACTGGGGAGCACAAATCCCAAAGTATGACCCACTGGCAAGGCACCAAACTCATGAGCTAGCTGCCCTGACCATAGTGCCTGGGTGTCTCCAGAGCCCTCAGAACTGTTTTAATCACATGTTGGGGGGACCAGAAGACCAAAAGAGCATCCTGCCACATCCTTGGAAGAAGAGATGCAGGATACTGTGCATCTGTAGTGAAGATGCTTGAGTACAGCCCATCCTCCACTGGCAGCTCAAAAGCTATTGCCCAGCTGGGGTGGGAAGCTCCATATCCTAAAAACGGGGGAGGAAGAGATGGTCACACACTGAGTTTAGCCACTGATTAGTAAAATCGGCTGGCTGAAGTTCAGTACTAAGAAGGATAAGAAGGACTAAAGTTTGAACCTAAGATGGAAAGAGATTGATAGCTTCCATTTATCACCGCATTCTAGCATGATGGGAAGCAGGGCTGATTGAAAAATCACAGTGGGGAAGCGGACTTGGCCCAGTGGTTAGGGCGTCCGCCTACCACATGGGAGGTTCGCAGTTCAAACCCCGGGCCTCCTTGACCCGTGTGGAGCTGGCCCAAACGCAGTGCTGATGTGCGCAAGGAGTGCCCTGCCACACAGGGGTGTCCCCGCGTAGGGGGGCCCAATGCGCAAGGAGTGCGCCCCGTAAGGAGAGCTGCCCAGTGTGAAAGAAAATGCAACCTGCCCAGGAGTGGCGCCACACACATGGAGAGCTGACACAGCAAGATGATGCAACAAAAAGAAACAGATTCACGTGCTGCTGATAAGGATAGAAGCGTCACAGAAGAACACACAGTGGATGGACACAGAGAACAGACAACTGGGGCGGGGAGGGGAAATAAAAAATAAATCTCAAAAAAAGAAATCACAGTGATGGTAGGTACCGACTAGGTAGCACCATCCCCACCCCCCCTGATAGGATGGTGTGGGGCGGTAGTGTTTTCCCAGAGCCTTTGGGTACTGCAGCTGCATTTGACCCCCATGAACTAGACTGTTGGACACATCTGTGGCTCCATCCCTGCCACTCACAGGGAGAAGGAGGGCTAGACTCCCGCAGGCTCATCAGCCAGCTGCAGTTGCTTATGGCTCACACAGACTAGGCTGTTGGGTACACTTATGGCTCCATCCCCACCCATGGCAAGGAGGAAGAGGGGTATTGCTTCCTCAGCTTCTCTGGGCACTGAAGTTACCTTTAGCCTGCACAAAGTAGATTGTCATGCACACCTCTGGCTCTATTCTCGCTCCTGCCAGGAGACGAGTGTCAGGTGCTTCATCAGTCAATCTGAGAAACTGCAAGCCCCTTTGACCTTCATGGTTTAGTTTCCTGCCCACACATGAAGCTCCATCCCCACCCCAGGAAGTAGAGGAAGGGGCATGGCACTTCATCAGTCTCTCTGGGCTCAATATCAGGTCTTGGATTGCACAGACTGGTTTACTGCACACAGCTGTTGCTCAGTCCCTTCTCCTTGCAGGAGAGAAAGCTGGAAGAAGCTTCATCAGTTCCTGGGGCAACATGGGAAGCTTTAGCCTCCACAGCTTACAGTACCAACTGCCTCCATGGCTGTACTCCACAACTAGCAAGGGAGGAGGTGCAAGAAACAGATGAAGAACTGAAAAAATTTAGATTGGCTACACATAAACCATGAAGTTCCAAATTAAGTCGAACCAAGTATCAAACAAGGGCTGTAGCAAAAGCCAATCAAATAGAAAGCCCTAGAGTAAAGAGAGAAAATGAGCCCAGAATAAATATATCTGGTAAATCAGATGCTAAAATACCAACAAATATTTACCACCATACGACGAAACAAGATACGGACCAAAGAAACAAACTAAGCCTCCAGGTAACATAAAGGAGTTGAGAAAACTAATCATACATGTTCAAACAAATCTCCTTAATAAATTCAATGAGATGGCTAAAGAGATTAAGGGTACTAAGACAACACTGGGTGAGCACAAAGAAGACTTCAAAAGCATACATAGAAAAGCAGCAGATCTTATAGGAATGAGAAGCACAATAAATGAAATTGCAAATACGCTGGGGGCATATAACAAGATTTGAAGGGGCAGGAGAAAGGATCACTAAGCTTGAAAACAGGGCCTTCAAAAGCAAATATACAGAAGAACAGACAAAGAAAAGATGGAAAAAATTGAAGAGTCCCAGAGAACTAAATTACAGCAAGAGACATGCAAACATATTTGTCATGGGTGTCCCAGAAGGAGAAGAGAAGAGAAAAAAGGGGCAGAGGGAATATTGAGGAAATAATGGTAGTGAATTTCCAAACTCAACTGAAAGACACAGCTATCCCTTCCCAGGCCAAGAAGCACAACAGACTCCCATCTGAATAGACATACTCCAGGACACATACTAACCAGAATGTCAAATGACAAAAATCAAGAGAGAATCCTGAGAGCAGCATGAGAAAAGGAATTCATCACATATAAGGGATGCCCAATAAGATTAAACACTGATTTCTCATTTGAACCCATGAAGGTAAGAAGGCAGTCGTATGATACATTGAAGATACTGAAAAAAAAACCTGCCAGCCAAGAATCATATCCAGCAAGAATGTCTTTCAAAAATGACAGAGTTTAGAATATTCACAGATAAACAGAAACTGAGGGAGTTGTAATCAAGAGACAGACTTTGTAGGAAACACTCAAGGGAGTGCTATACCCTGAAAAGAGAGGAGAGAGGAATGGAAGAAATTATAGAAAGGAAGATGAAATCAGTAGAAGTACCAAAGCATCTGTCAACTGATGAGTGGATAAACAAAATGTGCTTTATACATAAAATGGATATTATTCCATTGTAAGAAAAAACGGAGTCTTGATGTATATGACAACATGGATGAACCCTGAGGATATTATGTTGAGTGAAATAACTCAGACACAAAAGGACAAATTTTGGATGATCTCACTAGTATGAACTAAATATAATTAGCAATCTCATGGATTTAATATCTAGAATATGGGTCACAAGAAGATAGAATGAAGGTAGAAAATGGGGAGCTGATGCTTAATTTGTGTAGAATTTGTAATAACGCTGATTGTAAATGTTTGGAAATGGAGAGAGGTGATGATAGCACATTAGAGTGGGTGTAATAGTGCTGATATGAGGGTGTGATTGTGGTTGAAAGGGCAAGCTTAGGGTCATGTATGTCACTAAAAGGAAAGCTAGAGGATGAAACATGGGACTGTGTAAGATAGTGAACCCTGTTGTGAACGATGACTACAGTCAGTGGTACAAATATAAGAATGTACTTCCATGAATTAAAACAAATGTATGTTACAATTACAAGGTTGTGGCAGTTTGAAATTCTTTCATGAATCCCCAGAACAGAAAGATTGTTTCTGAACTAATCCATTTGTGTGGATGTGAGACCCTGTCACTGAACTACATCAATGAGGCATGACTCAGATTGAGGCTCTGCCCTCTGGCTGGGTCTGGAGACTCACAGGAAAAGGAAGTTGCCATAACTAATCCTGCAATGTGAGAAAACGGACTGGGTTTCACCCACAGCTGAGATGCAAGAGAGAAGCCCCTAGGAGGCTCAAAGAGCTGAATCCCAGGAAGAGATGAGCTATATGCCTGACAGCTTCTAGCTAACTCAGGAAGAAAGTGGAGCATCCTATTCTGATAGAGGAGACCCGGAAAGAGACAAGCCATATGCCTGGTTGCCCAGCAGCTGGGTTCCAGAAGACAGTAGATTCCAGAGGGGAAGGCAGAGACCTCTACAGAAAGCAAACGTCCATCTTGCTTCTCCACGTGGCTGGACAACAGGATCAATAGTAGCCAACTTTGGTGGAAAGCAACTCTGATGGTTCCTGGATTTGGATATTTTGCAACCTTGAAACTGTAAGATTTACCCCTGACAAATCGCCTAATAAAATGCAACACATTTCTGGTACTCTGCATTGGTAGCCTTTGGCAAACTAAAACAAAACTATTAATAATAGGGTGATATGGGAACAAAAATACACCTAAAGCAAACTATGGACTGTAATGAATAGAATATATTAATATTTACAATGATATTGATAAACCTTTCTTTAAATTGATCAGGAAAAAGAAGACACAAAGTGCTAATATCAGAAATGAGAAGGAACATATTACTGATTTTACAGATGTTAAAATGATGACAAGGGAAATTAGGAAAACTCACACAAGAAGAGAGAACCAGAATAAAATAAAATAGACAATTAAAATGGCTATATCGGGAATTGGATTTGGTCCAATGAATAGGGCATTTGCCTACCACATGGGAGGTCCAAGATTCAAACCCAGGGCCTCCTGACTCGTGTGATGAGTTGTCCCAAGCACAGTGCTGATGTGTGCAAGGAGTGATGTGCTACGCAGGGGTGTCCCCCGCATAGGGGAGCCCATGCACAAGGAATGCGCCCCTACGGAGAGCTGCCCCATGCAAAACAAGTGCAGCCTGCCCAGGAATGGTGCCACACACACGGAGAGCTGACACAGTAAGATGACGCAAGAAAAAGAGACACAAATTCCGGGTGCTGCTAACAAGAATACAAGCGGATACAGAAGAACACACAGTGGATGGACACAGCAGACAACTGGGGTGTGGGGGTGGGGGGAAGGGGAGAGAAATAAATAAAAAATAAATCTAAAAAAAAAAAAAAAAAGGCCATATCATGATCCAGTTCACTTAAAGGGTATTATTTTTACACCATATAATTATGATCACATTACAGTTCAGAAATCTTAGGCTATTTTCAGTTGTTTATAATTTTCTAGAATGGCTTATTACCGCCTGGCTCATAAGAGGCTTTCAAAGAAGCCCAGAAATTCTACTTCTGCCTTGTCCTTAGTAGGCCTAAGAAAACTGGCTAAGTTATAGCTGTCTAAATCTGATTCTAACCAAACTGGAATACTGAGACAGAAAAAAAATTACCCTTAGTTTTCAGCATGGACTGCCCTCAGGGACAAATTCTTCAGAAACTAATCAATTTTGTGATAAGGCTCACAGGTACATAAAGTAGGATTAGACACAATTTCTGCTGCTGAGATTACCATTAAATTAATGAGATTCAAATCCTTCTAACAACACAAAGGAAAAGTGCCCGAATGTCCAACATTTGCTCAGAGAAATATCCGTACAAGTTGTTTGAGCTTATATTCACAACAATATCCCACATCTCCCGCCTACCAGGAAAATTTCCTGATTCAATTGGTTCAAGTTAAATTAGAACTTTTAAAGTCATCTTTAGGCATTTCAACTTGAAAAGATCATCTCATCCCAACAAAAACATGGCTGATAGCTCTTTTGACAGTATTACTTAATCATGTTCATATTTTTTCTTTTTTTAAGACAAAGGCTTTGCTAAAAATAATAGCTCTTAAAAATGGTGAACCCCACAAATTTCTTCTAATCCTGAAACATCTGTTTACATGGTGAGTAAAAGAGGATCCCTTTCCTTTACATGTGGAATAATCCCTCTCTAAAGAAACATAAAAATAAAACAAACATTTGAGCAGCTTGTTTTCAACTGTGCAATGACCAATAAAAGCAGCCTCTATACCAACTTATAAAAATTTTTTAAAAAATTTATTGAAATACATCACTCATACATAAACATACATAAACAATAAATGTATAATAGTTGTGAACTTACAAAACAAACATATAACATCAAACATATATAACATCTCACCCTACCACCAATAACTTGCATTGTTTTTAAACCTTTTTAACTAATGATTAAAAGAGCATTGTCAAAATATTACTACTAAAGTATTTTTCACCTAACCAATCCAATTATCTTTATATCATTTATATATAAACATACATAAACAATTAAGTGTATAGTAAAAGTTGTGCACTTACAAAGCAAACATGCATAACATCATACAGGGTCCCATACAACAAACCTCCACCAATACCTTGCATTGTCATGAGACATTTGTTACAAACTATGAAAGAACACTGTCAAAACCTTACTACTAATCATAGTTCTTATCTTACATTTGGTGTGTTTTTCCTCCAACCCACCCTATTATTACTTTTTAAATATATTTTTCTATGACAGAAGTTGTAAACTTATAAAACAATCATGTACATGTGCAGAATTTGCAAACAACACACCTACATCAACACACCACAATGTGGTGTGTCATTTTCTACAGATAAAATAATATCATCTGATTATTGTCATGTCCATAGTGTCCATTTGGCCAACATTTTCCATACTGCCTCTATCAACACAGTACATCTTTTGCATAGATGCAAGAATATTATATTAGTACTACTAACCACAGTCCATAGGTCACTCCAGCTTTATTTTTCCCATGCTTCTTCACATTCCAAACACCCCGCAGTAGTGATATACATTTGTTCTAGCTAACAAAGGACACTCTTGCATCTGTACCGTCAACCACAATTCTCACCCACCTCTTGGTTTACTGTGCTATCCAGTTCCTAGATTATTCTCAAGCATTCTGTCAATTGGCATTTACATAACTAGACTACCATTTTCAGTCATATCCCCATCTATAAACTAGCTGTTACTCACTGTGTTACCATCCACTCTATACATTTCCACAATTTTACAGTAAAGCTAATTAAAACTTCTATATACATTAAACATCAGTAGTCCACTCAGTCCTCTATATCCTCTGAGAATCCACCACCTACCACCAGGTCTTGAAGATATTTTCCAATAATTTCTTCTAGAAATGTCATGGCTCTTGCTTTTATTTTTAGTTTTTTGATCCATTTTGAGTTAATTTTTGGATAAGGTGTGAGATAGGGGTCCTCTTTCCTTTCAAGTATGGAAGTCCAGTTCTTTCAGCACCGTTTGTTGAATGGATTGTTCTGCCTGTGCTGTGTGAGTTTGACAGGCTAGTCAAAAATCACTTGACCATACCTGCGAGGGTCTGTTTCTGAACCATAAATTTGGTTCCATTGGTCTATTGTGTCTGTCTTTAGACCAGTACCATGCTGTTTTTTACCACTATAGGTAGGTGTTATGATTTAAAGTCTGGAGATGAGGGTTCACTTTTCCTTTTTATGATGTTTCTGGCTATTCAGGACTCCTTACTCTTCCAAATAAATTTAATGATCATGTTTTCAATTTTTTCTTTAATGCTGGTGGAATTTTTGTTGGGATTGCATTAAATCTGTATATCAATTGATTAGAATTGACATCTTAATGACATTTAGTCTTCCAATCCATGAGCATGGAATGTTCTTCCAGTTATTCAGGGATTTTTAAGAATTTGTTTTAACATTGAGTTGCAGATTTCTGAATACAAATACTTTACATCATTGGTTAAGTTTATTCCTGACTATTTTAGTTTTATCTGTCATTTTATTTTTACCACTCTTTTGACACTTTTAGTTACTTTTGTTGATATAACCTTCATTTTGAGACTCTCTTCCAGACCCCTCTCTCCTGTCTTTGCTTTTCAGGCTCTAGCGCACCCTTTAGTATTTCCTGAAATTCTGGTCTCTTGCTTAGAAATTCTCTCACTTTCTGTTTATCTGTGAATATTCTAATTTTACCCTCATTTTTGAAAGACAGTCTTGCTGGACATAAGATTCTTGGTTGGAAGTTTTTCTCTTGTAGTATCTTAAATATATCAGACCACTGTTTTATTGTCTTCTTGGTTTCTGGTGAGAAATCACCACTTAATCTTATTGGATATCCCTTATATATTATGCATTGCTTTTCTCTTGCTGCTTTCAGAATTCTCTCCTTGTCTTTGGCATTTGACATTCTGATGAGTATATGTCTTGGAGTTGGTCTATTTGGATTTTTTTGGATTGGAATACATTGTGCTTCTTGGACAGGGATATCTATGTCCTTCAATAGGGTTGGGAAATTTTCTACCAGTATTTCTTTAAATATTCCTTCTGCCCCTTTTCCCTTCTCTTCTTCTGGGACACCCATGACATATATGTTTGCAAGCCTTTTGCTGTCATTTAGTTCCCTGAGAGCTTGTTCAATTTTTTCCATTATTTTCTTCATCTGTTCTTTTGTATGCTCACTTGCAGAGGGCTTTTCTTCAAGCTCACCAATCCTTTCTTCTGCTTCCTCCTCAAATCTGCTATTATATGATTCCAATGTTTTTATTTTTATTTCATTGATTGCACCTTTCATTCCCATAAGATTTGCTATTTTTCTATGTATGCTTTCAAATTCTTCTCTGTGCTTATCCAATGTCTTCTTAATATTCTTAATCTCTTTAGTCATCTCATTAAATTTATTAAGGAGATTTGTTTGAACATCTATGATTAGTTGTCTCAACTCCTTTATGTGATCTGGAGGCTTATCTTGTGCCATAGCTTCCTGTTTCTTGGTGTGGATTATAATTTATTGTTGTTGTCTTCACATCTGGCTTACTATTGTATTTTTTCTGGGTGCAGTTTTTCACTTTAGTTTAGGGCTATTATTTCTCCCTTTCTGGTTATGCTGTAGGAGCCAAGAATGTAGTTGGTGCTGTGAGCTGTGGAGGCTCAAGCTGCCCTCATTGCTCCAGGGACCAATGAAGCTTCTTCCAACTTTCTCCTTGCCAGGGGTAGGACAGAGTCACGGCTATGTGATATAATCTATGTACAGGCCTAGACTGTAGTTGCCCAGAGAGTCTGATGAAGCTTCACATCCCTTTCTCCCCTGCCTTGGGCAGGGATGGAACTGCAGGTATGGGCAGCAATCTATGCAGTGCAGGTCCAAGATGACCGCAGTTGCCCTGGTAGACTTCTGATTTTCAGTCTATGCCAGCCAAAGTTCCCTGCAATTACCTATATAGGCTGGTGCAGGGCTCCTTAGCCTCCACCCGCCTAGAGCCAGGGCTGAAGCCTAGGCTAGGGCTGCAGGCAGATCTGTGTGAAAGAATCAGGTTCCTCCTGACACTGAGAGTTTCAGTCAGCCCTGCTTCTCCTCAGGCTGGGGGCAGAGTCAGAATGGTGGCTACTAGCCTTTCTTACTTGGGCTGGTTCTCACCCCAGCTGTTCCCAGGGTTATCTCTTAGCCAGCAGTCTCCCAATCAGTAGCCATAATAGGCAACCAACTGTCTCCTCCTCCCCTATTTCTGGGAAATGGAGCTTCCAATTCCCATCACAGAACAGCTCCTGGGGTGGCTCGTGTGCCAGAGTACGATGATCACCAGCCCCCGTGGTTTGGCAGGTAATTTCCCAGAGAGGCTGGCGCAGGTCCCCGCAGCTTCCTCCCTGCTGGAGGTGGCACTGGGGCCTAGGCTAGACTTGCAATATGATCTGGAATGGAAGAAGCCAGTCCCCTCCAGCACTGGGATTCTCAGTCCACCCCACTTCCCCTCGTGCCTGGTGTGAAGTTAAGATGGCAACTCCTGGCTTCTTTCTGACCTGGACAGGCTCAAATCTTAGCTGTTCTCAGGATCATACTGTAGTCCACTCAATTTCCTCATCATAGCTGAAATTGGTGCCCAACCATCTCTTCCTGCCCCATTTTGGGGAAGTGGAGCTTTCAGTTCCAGCCACAGAACAGCTCCTGAGGCGGCTTGTGCTTTTGGTAGAGGATGGGCACCAGCCTCGGTGGCATGGAGCGCTCTACTTACAAGTCTTCTCTGCAGATGGGCAGTCTCCTCCTTCCACTCCAAGGATGTTGCAGGATGCTCTTCTGGCCTCCTGGAGCCCCAAACAGGTGCTTCAGCTAGCTCCAGAGAGCTCTGGGTGTTTGCTAAATGCCCTGTAGCAGGAGCTGAATCTAGGAGTTCCTTACTCAGCCACCATCTTGCTGGTTCTCCCTCTATATCAACTTTTACAACGGGCGAGTGCGAAAGTTTGCTTTGGTCATTATATAATAATTTGTTTTCAGGAGGTCGTACATGCAAAGTAGGCACTCAATCACTGAGCTACACCCGCTGTCCATTCAGTAAATTTTTATAAAGTTTGGAGAGGGGAGAAGAATTTGAGGCTCAGTGGTGACCTGCCATCAGGCACAGTTAATTGGGGACAAACGGTAACTTGACCTGGACCTTGCAAAGTACTGCCAAGGGTCCTTCTGGCCTCTGTCCACATAAGCTGTCTCTTGGGCATCCCTTGTTTTGGATGTGCACAAAAACAGCGGTGTTGATTAGGCTCCAAGAATGTGTAATGGATTAATTCAACAAGTGCCCAGCAGAAGCCTGCCCTGCTGTGGGGAAAAAAGAATTTTCATTTATGGTGGATGGAAGGGAATCTGACAGCATGTATGAAATCAGAGCCACCCCACTCCTGGCATCCATCCCAGGTACACAGACACCTGTAAGATGTGGCACCCACTCAGGTGACTCACTGCAGCTTTATGTGCACTACCCTGGAAACCATCCAAGCGTCCAGCGACCAGGACCAGTTGGAATAACCTAAGGTCAGGCCACTCAATGGACTATTAAGCAGCTGAAAACAATAATTCACCTCTTCATATATGCTGATCCAGGGAACTCCAGAATTTTTGTGCAATGAAAAAATAAGTTGGAATTGTAGGTACGGTGTGCCACCTTTCATGCAAAAAAAATGGAGCAAAATACCCCTATCTATCCCAATTTGCATTAAAAATAATAAAAGGAAGTAAAAACTAAAATATTATCAAATGGGGAAAGCAAGACTTCTCAGCTCATACCATTTCCTGCAGTTCTTTTTCTAGACGGTATAAACCTTGCCTATTGCACTCAGTGTCTCAAACAGGAGAGACAAATAGGAGAGACGAGGCACAGAGGCGCCCCATTACTTCCGTTGCTCAGCCTCCCTCGCTGAGGACATCGGGCGGGGATACTGATCACAATTGGCCAGTTTAATTCTTATGGTGAGGTCCTCCTTCTAAGTGGTTGTCGATTTGGGTGGGAAGCGGCGGCCACTTGGGGAGTCTGTGTGGAGGGAGCTTACCCAGACTGAACCCCGTACTGTCAGCCACCTGCAAAGTGGGACCACGCTTCGAGCTTTTATAGGGGGCATGAGAAGTTATGAGAATAAGTAGCTGTGAAAGGGCTTCAAACACTCCTGCGTGTGCAAATACATGTTAGTGCCCAGCTGCGAACCACTTTAAGACCCAGATCTTCCCTCAAGGGCAGACATGTTGCCTCCATCTTGCAAGATCACGTGATGTGTCCCCCTGAGACGACTTCCAGAAGGGAAGCGGGGAGGGGAGCTCCAGGAGAAAGAGGGAAGCATTAAGTGTACCCCTCCAAAGGCTTAGGGACCTGACTGGTGGGGAGGCCTTGAAGAATCACGAGAGCTTTCCAGGCAGCAAAGGGGGAGGGCAAACATGGGGACAGGGAGATCTGTGAGCTAGGGGTTCCACCACACATCTGGGCTGTGGTGAAGTGGGTGATACTTGAGGTATTGGGTATGTGGTGCTGGCATGATCAGGACAAGACCAAGGAGTTTGATTTTGTCCAATGGGCTGGAGATGGACAGTAACAGATGTGGGTTGGAAACAGGTTGGACTGGCAAATTTGGGGCAGTATATGGCTGCAGCCTGAGGCTGGGGAGAGGATGAGGTAGGAGATCCCATAGGGATCATTTCAGGAAGCCAAAGAATTATACATCCACACAAACACACACACTTTGCTAAAAGAACACACAACATATAAAGATGTAATATGAGACCATAACAATGTAAAGAGGAGGGATGGAGATATATAGAAGTAGAGAGTTTGTATAGTACTGAAACTAGGTTGGTACTAGCAAACTAGGTTGTTATTAGTTTAAGATGTTCATTGTAAATAGAAAGAAAACCACTAATAAAACAACTAAAAATAACACAGAAAAGGAAAAGAGAAGTGGATAGATAAAGCAATTAAATACAAAGAAGGAGAGCAAATGTAGCTGAAGCACTTGGGCATCCAGCTCCCACATGGTAGGTCCCCGGCTCAGTTCCTGGTGCTTCCTAAAGAAAAAACAAACAGACAATGAGCAGACAAGGGAAAAAAATAAACAACAATGAGCAAAGAGAGGAGGGAGACATCTAGGGTGTGGAGGTGGGGAAGGAATTTTTAAAAGGCAGTAATGAAATAATTGTGGAACAAAAACATATAAGACACAGAAGACAAATGGCTGAAGGGCAGAAGTAAAACCTTTCTGCTCAGTTATTACCTTCAATGTCCATGGATTAAATTACCCTATTAAAAGGCAGGGATTGGTAGATTGGGTGAAAGAGCATGGTCTATCTATATGCTGTCTGTAAGAGACTCACTATAGATACAAAACACAAAGACACTGTCAGTAAAGGGTGAAAAAAATACTCCATGCAAAGAGTAATCAAAAGAGAACAGGAGTCAGTATAACATTCTTAGAAATAATACACTATAAATAAAAAGATAAGGGAGCAGATGTGGATCAAGTGGTTGAGCTCACGGGAAGTGGACTTGGCCCAGTGGTTAGGTCATCCTTCTCCCACATGGGAGGTCCGCGGTTCAAACCCCGGGCCTCCTTGACCCATGTGTAGCTGGCCCATGCGCAGTGCTGATGCATGCAAGGTGTGCTGTTCCACGCAGGGGTGTCCCCTGTGCAGGGGAGTCCCACGTGCAAGGAGTGCGCCCCATAAGGAGAGCTGCCCAGCGTGAAAGAAAGTGCAGCCTGCCTAAGAATGGCATCGCCCACACGGAAAGCTGACACAACAAGATGACGCAACAAAAAGAAACAGATTCCCGTGCCGCTGACAACAACAGAAGCGGACAAAGAAGAAGACGCAGCAAATAGACAGAGAACAGACAAGCAAGGCGCTGGGGGCGGGGTAGGGGAGAGAAATAAATAAATAAATCTTTTTTAAAAAAAGTGGTTGAGTTCCCAGCTCCCACACGTGTGGTTCCAGATTCAGTTTCTGATGCCTCCTGAAAAAAAAAAAGCAAGCAATCAGTGAAACAAAGAAAAAAACAACTGAGGGAAGCCAATGTGGCTCAGTGGTTGAGTGCCAGCTGCCCACATAAGAGGTCCCATGTTCAATTCCCTGGCCCCAGTACGTCAAAAAAAAAAAAAAAAAAATTACATGAGACAAAAAAGAATATTTTATATTGATAAAAAGATTCAATCAAACAAAAAGATATAACAATTATAAACATATATGTACCTCACAACAGAGTCCCAAATATATGATGGTATAAGGGAAAAAATGGAAAGATGAAATAGATCATGCTACAATAAAAGTTGGAAACTTCAATACACAACTGTCAAAATAATTAATAGAGGAGGCAGGACAAGATGGCATCCAAGTGAGTGCACCCTCATCATCTCTCCTGCAAAATACCACCTGAATGGGGACAGAATTCTGCCCGAGTGAGCTGTTTTGGGAACCCAAAAAGCAGGAGGTTTCTGGACATCAATCTGGAGAGAGTGCGACAGAAGGAGTGTTTGCTCAAGGTAAAACCAGGGTTTTCTGGCACTTATGCCCGAAGCTGTCAGAAGACTAAACCCTTCCCCTAGGGCTGATAGTTGCAGCATCCCCTGAACACTGCCGGTCACATAGTGGCATTCCCGAGCACCTTGCTTCCCAAATCTCTGTTCCCTGAGCCCATGTTCCCTGAGCCCACATTTCCTGAACCCAGATCTCCCCAAACCACGGCATTCCCAAGCCCGCTCATCTTTGGATAAACTCCGAGAGTGGGAGGGTTCTGGGGAGAGGTGCAGAGGAGCCCAAGGAGTGTGGGTCCAATTGTCTGGACCCCCTTTTTTGAGCTTGGGGGAGCATGCTATTTGGCTTCAGGAGAGGCTAGGAAGAGAGGAGAGGTGAATTTTCTGAGGCTCCCTGATTTAACTAAATGCCCTGGTGTAGGGAAAATTGGTTTGGGAGAAGGTGGAGTAAGGCAATTAACTAGTCTTGAGCAACACACCTAAGGAAGGGGGACAGTACAATGTGCTTGGTAGGCTTCCAGCAGCATATTTAGGGTTCCCAGCAAGGTGTGGGTGCTAGCTCTTGAAGAGACAGAGTCATTTTCTGTGGTGAGTTGGTTTGGCAGGGTCCCCTTTGAATCTTGGAGGGGAGCTCTTACATGGGCTTCCTGCTGCCCTGGGATAGAGAGAAATGAGGAAGGGAGAAAGGGGAAAGGACAGATTCCTAAGCAGTTTATTCAGATGTAAAGAGAACTCCTTGCTTGAGGACTTATCTGTTTTTTTTTCTTTTGTTGTTGTTTACTTATTCTCTTGTGTTTCCTTCCTTTTATCCTCCACAGACCTTTTTTTTTTCTTTTTCTTTTTTTCTATGAAGTGCTACAGGCAGTGTTTTTTTTTTAATTTTTTTATTTTTTATTGACTTTGTAATAATATTACATTAAAAATATATATGTGAGGTCCCATTCAACCCCACCCCCCCACCCCCCCTCTCCCCCCCCCCCAACAACACTCGTTCCCATCTTCATGACACATCCATTGGATTTGGTAAGTACATCTTTGGGCACCTCTGCACCTCATATACATTGGTTCACATCATGGCCCATACTCTCCTCTATTCCATCAAGTGGGCCCTGTGAGGATTTACAATGTCCGGTGATTACCTCTGAAGCACCATCCAGGGCAGCTCCATGTCCCGAAGACGCCTCCACCTCTCATCTCTTCCTGCCTTTCCCCATACCCTTTGTCCATTATGTCCACTTTTCCCAATCCAATGCCACCTCTTCTATGTGGACATTGGATTGGTTGTGTCCATTGCACCTCTATGTCAAGAGGAGGCTCAGATTCCACCTGGATGCTGGATGCAATCCTCCCATTTTCAGTTGTAATCACTCTAGGCTCCATGGTGTGGTGGTTGTCCTTCTTCACCTCCATCTTAGCTGAGTGTGGTAAGTCCAATAAATCAGATTGTAGGTGCTGGAGTCTGTTGAGGCTCAGGATCTGGCTATCACATTGTCAGTCCAGAGATTCAAATCCCCTAAATATATCTTAAACCCCAACATTAACTGCACCTCCAGCACATTAGCATGAAAGTCTTATGAAGGGAGATCCCATCTGAGTCCAGATTCATCACACATAAACACCATTTCCAAAGAGGGGCCATCTGCCCTGGTAGTTAACCCCATCGGCCATGACCATAACTCCCGTGGGTCTCTTTAGCCCTCAAAGGAACCAATATCTGGGGGTTGTATCTGCTTTATCTGTCTCTCTGACTCTGCTCAGTTGTGCATGAGGGCAAACCTTCTGCCAGCCTCCAGACTCTTTTTTAGAAACTCGTAGCCATATAAACTCATTTCTCCTTTCCATTTCCCCCTTACTTTAGGTCAAACAGCATTTTAAAGTCATGGTATTTTATGTAGACATGGATATTCTGCTGATCCGCATTGAACCTTCCGTATAAGGTCATTTTCCAGTTGCATCATCAGTTGGTAGTTGATAGTGGTCCCTCGTTGCCAGGGAGGCTCATCCCCGGGTGTCATGTCCCACGCTGGGGGGAAGGCATTGCATTTACATGCTGAGTTTGGCTTCGAGACTGGCCACATTTGAGTAACATGAAGGCTGACAGGAGGAAATTCCCAGGCACAAAGTTGTTCTAGGCCTTGTTCTTATTTTGGGTTTATCAGCTCACAAGCATAGTCATTAGCATCCGGGGCTCACTGTTGAACCCTCACTCCCTCCCGGTCCCTGCCACTGTACCTGGGAGACTGTCGCTGCTCCCCTAGGGACCACGACAGAGCACCACTGGCCGGGAACCCAGTACCCCCCCCTACTGTGGTTTTTAATTGTTGCCACTATGAGTATATCCAAACATTACCACAGGCAGTGTTTCTTGTTTGTTGTGCTTCCTCATCCTCAATTTCCTCTTTTCTGTTTGTACTGATTTTGGCTTTGAATGCTATCACTTTTCCTTTACATCTTTCTATCTTCCATCTTCTGTTGTTGCTCTTACATTCCACCTCTCTTTGTATACCCACCAATTTTTCCTACTTTTTATTTCTAACACCTATATTCTGTTTTATATCTTTTATTCACTTTTTTTGTTATTGTCCTTTCTTTCTTTTCTCTTTCCCTCTCTTCCGATCACACTGGCTTTTTAATTCATACTATATTTTTCTCCATATTCAGTTTTGCATCTCAATGTAGGCTGTCCACTTTCTTACTGTTATAACTCTACACAGCATACATGAGTTTAATATTAATTCTCCTATGTCTTACATGTTCTTCTGCTAATATTTACTATCAATACTGCTATTATACTTTTTCTTTTTTTACCTCTTTTACTGTCCTTGGCCCTAATCATTTTCCTTGAAGGGAACTTAGGCAACAACAGGGAATAGAATAAGAACAAAGTGTCAAAGAGAAGACAACACACACACAAACAGGACCTAAATAAACCCCAAGACTAGATGGAGAAACTAATCAACTGAACAAAACCATCAAGATAAAATGATGACCAGACAGCAACAAAAAATTACAAACTATACCAATACCCAGGAAGACATCGCTAAAGCAATGAACAAACTAAAAAGCAGGAAGAAGAGCAGAACATCAACCATCATATCAAAGTTCTCCAGACAAATATCATGGGCCAAGTTAATAAGACAAGGAAGAGATTAAGGATATGAAGAAAACACTAGGAGAGCATACAGAGAAATTGTAAACATACCCAAAAGATTACAGATATGATGGTGATGAATGGCACAATCCTACAAATCAAGACTACACTCTCTGCAAATAACAGCAGATTTGAAGAGACAGAGGAAAGAATTAGTGATATGGAAGACCAGTACCTCTGAAATCAAAGAGAAAGCAGCATTGATAGATAAAAAGATGGAAAAAATCCAGCAGGGTCTTAGAGATCTGAATGACAGTTAAAAAAACAAAACAAAACAAAACAAACACAAACATGCACATTATAGGCATCCCAGAATGTGAAGAGAAGGGAAAGGGGACTAAGGGGTACTGGAGGAAATAATGACTGAAAACTTCCCAAACCTATTGAGAGAGATGGATGTACATGTCCTCAAAGCACAACACACCCAAAACAGCATAAATCTCAACAGGCCTACCCCAAGACATATACTTGCTAAATTATCCAATGCTCAAGACAATGAGAAAATACTGAAGGCAGCAAGAGAAAAGAGAACCATCACATGCAAGAGAAGCTTAATAAGATTAAGTGCTGATTTCTCATCTGAAACCCTGGAGGCAAGAAGGCAGTGGTATGACATAGTCAAGGTACTAAAAGAAAAAAAATTTCCAGCCAAGAATACTCTACACAGCAAAGCTGCCATTCAAAAATGATGGAGAGTTCAAAATATTCACAGATAAACAGAAACTAAGAGAGTATGCCAACAAGAAACCTGTCCTTCAAGAAATACTAAAGGGAGTTCTGCAAGAGTAAAAAAAAAATAGGAGAGACAGATTTGGAGGAGACAGTAAGAAAAACCAAAAAAGACAAAAAGAGAAATAAAAACAACATGTAACATACACAAATCCAAAGAAAATATGGCTAATGCAAGTAATTCCTTGAGAGTAATAACACTGAATGTCAATGGATTAAACTCATCTGTCAAGAGACACAGATTGGCAGAATGGATAAGGAAACAGGACCCATCTATATGCTGTCTACAAGAAACTTATCTTAGACTCAGGCATTCAAGGAAGTTGAAAGGGAATGACTGGAAAACAATCTTACAAGCAAACAACAAAAAAGGACAGGAGTAGCTATATTAATATCAGGCAAAATAGACTTTAAATGCAAAATTATTGTGAGAGACAAAAATGGACACTACATATTAGTAAAAAGGGGAATCTTTCAAGAAGAAAGAAGAATCATAAATATTTATGCTCCTAAACAGGGCCTCTCCAAATATGTGCGGTAAACACTGGATAAACTAAGTAAAGGAATAGATGCCTGTACAATTATGGGGGGGGGGGATTTCATAGGCCATTATCACCATTAGGCTGAACATCTCAACAGAGAATCAATAAAGAAATAAAGACATTGAACAATATATTAGTGGGTCTGGACCTAATAGACATATATAGAACATTACATCCAAATACATCAGGATATACATTCTTCTCAAGTGCACATGGATCATTCTCCAAGATAGACCACATGCTAGGCCACAGAGAAAGTCTCAATGAATTCAGAAAGATTGAAATCATAAAAAAAAAAATTTCTCCGACCACAGTGGAATGAAGCTGGATATTGGCAAGTGCCAGAGGACCGGATTAGACAAAAAGATATAGAAGTTAAGCAACACACTCTTAGACAAAGAGTGGGTCAAGGAGGGAATCTCAAAAGAAATCAGTAACTACCTTGAAACCAATGAAAACAGCAACACAACATATCAAAACTTATGAAGTGCAGCAAAAGCTGTACTGAGAGAGAAATTTATAGCCATAAATTCATACATCAAAAAAGATGAAAGAGCTAAAATTGAAGACTTTACTGCACACTTGGAGGAATTAGCAAAAAAATAACAAACTAACCCCAAATGAAGAAGAAAGAAAGAACCAATATCAGAGCAGAACCAAATGAAATGGAAAATAAGAAGGCACTAGAAAAAATAAACAAAACCAAGAGCTGGTTCTTTGAGAGGATCAATAAAATTGAAAAACCATTAGCTAGACTAACAAAGAAAAATATAGAGAAGATGCAAATACACAAAATAAGAAACGAGAAAGGGGATATCACCACTGACTCCACATATAGAAAGACTATCATAAGAGGATACTTTGAAAAACTATATTTCAAAAGAAAAGGACAATTTAGAGGAAATGGACAAATTCCTAGAAATACATAAGCACCCTATATTAACAAAAGAAGAAATTGATGATCTCAACAAACCAATCACAAATAAAGAGATTGAATCAGTCATTAAAAACCTCCCAACTAAGAAGAGCCCTGGGCCAGATGGCTTCACATGTGAATTCTACCAAATATTCCAGAAAGAACTAACACCAATTTTGCTTAAACTCTTCCAAAATATCAAATTAAAAGGAACATTGCCTAACTTATTCTATGATGACAACGTTACAGTAATACCAAAGCCAAACATAGACAATACATGAAAGGAAATTACAGACCAATGTCTAATAAATGTAGATGCTAAAATCCTCAACAAAATACTTGCTAATCATATTTGACAACACATCAAAAGAAGTATACACCCTGACCAAGTAGGTTTCATCCCCGGTATGCAAGGATGGTTCAACAAAGAAAATCAATCAATATAATACACCATATAAACAGATCAAAAGAAAAAAATCACAAAATCATATCTATAGATGCAGGAAAAGCATTTGACAAAATGCAGCATCCTTTCCTGATAAAAAGACGGCAAATGATAGGAAGACAAGGAACCTTTCTGAACATGATCAAGGGTATATATAAAAAAACCCACAGCTAACGTCATTTACAATGGTGAAGTCCTCGAATCCTTCCCTATAAGACCAGGAATGAGACAAGGATGCCCACTATTGCCCCTCCTCTTTAATATTGTGTTAGAAGTACTTGCTGAAGCACTGAGGCAAGAAACAGATATAAAATGCATCCAAATTGTAAAGGAGGTAGTCAAAATTTCACTATTTGCAAATGACATAGAAAGCCCTGAGCAATCTACAACAAATCTTCTAGACCTTATAAATGAGTTCAGTAAAGTCGCAGGTTGTAAGATCAATGCATGAAAATCAGTAGCATTTCTGTACACCAATAATGAGCAATCTGAGGAGGAAATCAAGAAAAAAATACCATTTTTAATAGTAACTAAAAAAATCAAATACCTAGGAATAAATTTAACTAAATATGTAAAAGACTTGTACACAGAAAACCATATAACACAGTTCAAGGAAATCAACGAAGACCTAAATAAATGGAAGAATATTCCCTCTTCATGGATAGGAAGCCTAAATAACATTAAGATGCCTATCCTACCAAAACTGATCTACAGATTTAATGCAATCCAATAAAAATCAACCCAGCATTTTTTACTGTACTGGAAAACCTATGTAATTTATTTGGAAGAAAAAGAAACCCCAAATAGCCAAAGACATATTGAAAAAGAAAATTGGAGGAATCACACTGCCTGACTTCAAAACATACTACGAAGCCACTGAAGTGAAAATGGCATGGTATTGGCACAAGAATAGACATACTGACCAATGGAAGGGAATTGAGAGTTCTGATATAGATCCTTGCATGTACAGTCATCTGATATTTGACAAGACCACCAAGCCCACTCAACTGGGAAAGAATGGCCTCTTGAAGAAATGGTACTTGGAGACCTGGATATCCATATGCAAAAGAATGAGAGAAGATTACCATCTCACACCTTATACAAAAATCAACTCAAGATGGATCACAGATCTAAATATAAGAGCCAAGACCACAAAGACCTTGGAAGTCCATGTACGGAAGCATCTACAGGACCTTGGAATAGGAAATGGCTTCATGAACTTCACACCCAAAGCATGAGCAATGAAAGAAAAAAATATAAATGGGACCTCTTCAAAAGTAAAGCCTTTTGAAATGCAAAGGAGTTTATCAGGAAAGTGAAAAGAGGGAAGCGGACTTGGCCCAGTGGTTAGGGCGTCCGTCTACTGCATGGGAGGTCCGGGGTTCAAACCTCGGGCCTCCTTGACTCGTGTGGAGTTGGCCCACGTGCAGTGCTGATGTGCGCAAGGAGTGCCCTGCCACGCAGGGGTGTCCCCCGCGTAGGGGAGCCCCACGCGCAAGGAGTGCAGCCCATACGGAGAGCTGCCCAGCGTGAAAGAAAGTGCAGCCTGCTCAGGAATGGCACAGCACACACGGAGAGCTGACACAGCAAGAAGATGCAACAAGAAGAGACACAGAGTCCCATGCCACTGACAACAACAGAAGCGGACAAAAAACACACAGCAAATAGACACAGAGAGAACAGACAACTGGGGCGGGGAAGGGAGAGAAATAAATAAATAAATCTTAAAAAAAAAAAGTGAAAAGAGAGCCTATCCAATGGGAGAAAATATTTGGTAACCATATGTGATGGTTAGGCTGTTGTGTCAACTCTGCCAGGTATTTGTGCCCAATTGTTTAGTCAAGCATGCACTGGGCTAATTGTACAGTTTCTTATAATAGTCTTTTATGATCCTATTTATTTATGTGGGGTTAGTCATAATATTCCCTCTTTCAGTTCTGGTTGTATTTCTTTTCATATTCTTTTTTTTCTTTGTTAGACTACCTGGGGTTTGTTGATTTTATTGATCTTCTCAAAGAACAAGCTTTTTGTTTTGTTGATTTTCTCTATTCATTTTTGTTCTTGATTTCATTTATTTCTGCTCAAATCTTATTATTTCTGTGTGTTTGCTTTGGGATTAGTTTGCGGTTCTTTTTCTAGTTCCTCTCAGTGTTCACTGTGGTTTTTTATTTTAGCTATTTTTCATATTATATAGGCATTCACGGCTATGAAATCACCCTCTCAGCACTGCCTTCACTGTATCTCATAAGTTTTGGTAAGCTGTATTCTTGCTTTCATTCTTTTTGAGTTACCTTCTAATTAATCTTGCAAGTTATTTTACCCACTTATTATTGACGAATGTGTTGTTTAGCCTCTAACCTGGAGAAAGATCCATGAGCACCTGAGAAAAATGTATAACTTGCTGATTTGGGGTACAATGCTCTATAAACATCTGTCAAGTCCAGCTTGTTTGTCATATTGTTGATGTTCAGTTTCCTTGTTGATATTCTGTCTAGTTGTTCTATCAATTGTGTGAGTTGTGAGTTGTGTGTTGAGTCTTCCAACTATTATTGTAGAGGTGTTCATTTCTCCTTGCAGTTTTGCCAGAGTTTGCTTCCTATGTTTGGGCTTCATGTATTTTGGTTACATGCATAGATATTTATGATTTACATTTTCCTGGTGGAAAGTCCATTTTATTAATATATAATGACTTTCTGCATATCTTATCACTTTTTGCTTTTTTTTGGGTGGGAATTTGGCCTATAATGCCCATGCCTGTCCTTTAATTTAGTATGATCTTTTTTTAATTGAAAATGTCTTAAAAATAAATAACTTTATACATATTAATAAGGCATACAATTCATCCAAAGTGTATGATCATTGGTATTTGGTAGAATCACATAGTTGTGTATTAATCACTTCAATCATTATTACAGCACTTTCATTATTTCAATAATAATAGTAACAAACAAAAAACAAAAAAATTCTTTACCTCTCAATCTCTGTTTTCCCCGCTCTACATAGGTGCTATTTCTGGCTACTCTTGCACAACTATTTATTTATTAAGCAGTTTTACTGAGATATATTCACATGCCACATAGTCTATCCAAAGTGTATAACCAGTGGATTTTAGTACAATTACAATGTTGTGCATTCATTATCATAGAAAATCTTTTTCCAATAAGAAACACTCCACGTCCCTTAGCATGCCTTCCCATCCCTACATAGCCACCAGTCTAATATCATCTTTATAAATTGATTTACATTCACATTTTATAGAAATGGATTCATATGATGTGTTACACAATTTATTTAGTTCATAGTAGCACAGTCATAATACAGTTTTTGTCTTTTCGGTCTTCACTTACTTCACTCAACACAATGTCCTCCAGGTTCATCCATATTATCATATGCTTTGTGACTTCATTTCTTCTTACAGATGCATAATATCCCATTGTGTGAATACATTAGAGTTGTCTATTCATTCATTGGTTGATGGGCACCTAGCTTGTTTCTAAATTTTGGCAATTGTGAATAATGCTGCTGTGAACATCAGTGTGCAGATGTCTGTTTGTGTCATTGCTCTCAGTTCTTCTGGCTAAATACCCAGAAAGGTATTGCAGGGGTCTTGTGGCAAATCTATATTCAACCTTTTTAGGAACTGCCAAACAGTCCTCCACAGTGGCTGTACCATTCTATGTTCCCACCAACAATGAAAAGTGTTCCTATCTTCCCACATCTTCTCCAACACTTGTAGTTCTCTTTCTTTTTAATAGTGGCCACTTTGATAGGTGTGACATGATATCTCATAGTTTTGATTTGCATTTCCCTACTTGCTAGTCATGTTGAACATTTTTTCATATGTTTTATTGCCATTTGTATTTCTTCTTTGGAAAAATGCATAATCAAGTGTTTTGCCCATTTTTAAATCAGGACATTTGTCTTTTTAGTGTTCAGTTGTAACATCTCCTTATATATTATGGATATTGAACCTTTATCAGACTTGTGATTTCCAAACGTTTTCTTCCATTGAGTTCACTGCCTTTTCACCTTTTGACAAATCCTGTGAGGTGCAAAAGTGTTTAATTTTTAGGAGGTACCTTCTATCTATTTTTTCTTTTGTTGCACATGCTTTGGTTGTAAAGTCCGAATAACCACACCTACCACAAGGTCTTGAAGATGCTTCCCTACATTTCTTCTAGTAGTTTTATGGTTTTGGGTTTTACATTTAGGTCTTTGGCCCATTTTGAGTTGATTCTTTTATAGGGAGTGAGATAGGGGTCCACTTTAATTCATTTAGTTATATGGATATCCAGTTCCCTCAGCACCATTTGTTGAAGAGACTGTTCTGCCCATTAACATGGACTTGGTAGGTTTGTCAAAAACCAATTGGCCATCGAGGTGAGGGTTTATTTCTGGATTCTCAATTCCATTCCATTGATCAATGTGTCTATTTTTATGCCAGTACCATGCTGTTTTGACCACTGTAGCACTGTAATATGTTTCAAGGCCAGGTATTGAAATTCCTCTCATGTTGCTCTTCTTTTTTAGAATGCTTTTGGCTATCTGGGTGCACTTTCCTTTCCAAATGAATTTGGTAATCCACATCTCCTACTCATCTAGAAGATTTTTTTCATAGCCTGTTTCTGCCTGTCCTCTAGCTATTTTTCTGAGAGAGAAGAAAGTCCTGTGACTTTCTAGTCTGCCATCTTCCTGGAAGTCTCACTTTTTCAGTATTTAAAGTCTGTTTTACACAGCACCAGTATAGCTAGCCCTGCTCTCTTTTGGTTACTGTTTGTATGAAATATCTTTTTCCAACCTTTTCTGAAGCTTCAGAGGGGGACTCCCCAGGGCAGACAAGGGGAGATGTGCCCCGCTGACTGAGTGGTCTCAGACTCTGCCTTTGGGGGCCTGGCTTTGACTCCTGAAAGGACCTGAGACTAGACACTTAGATCTGCTGATTTTGAATGAGGAAAAGGGAAAGAAAACCTGTCTCTCAGTGACCAGGTACCTTTGTGCACAGACCAAGGTATTACCTTGGTGGTGGGGAAGTTCTGATGAGCCTGGGGTTGACTGTGTGTGCATGAGATGTGTGACATACTACGTGAAGCAAGTGCAGTGTCCCAATTCACATTTTCCTTCTCCCATGAGGGGAAGGGATGTAGGCGATCGAAGTGGAAAGATTTGACAAGAAACCCAGACAAGACTCAGAATGGGGAAAACGGGCTGTCTGCTGGCCAGAAAAGAGGAAAGGGGGTATTTATAGGGTCCCCTGGGAACATACCTCCAGATCATCCATTAGGGAGGATGTTGAAACATTGACACAATAATGATCGGGCCAGGGAAAGGATAAAAAGAAATTGATTAAATATTGCTGTTACATTTGGGCCAAGGGAAGCAATTAATACCACCCAATGTGTTTTGGACAAAATACGGAGCAGATGAGGATTGGCTATGTGCCAAACTTGTAATTTGAAACATGAAAGCTAGAACTCCAGACCCAGAAACCAAGTCTGTAAAAGCTAAAACCTGGGACCCTCTATTGAGCCTTCTTCTGCCCTATGTTTCTCTCTCCTCCCAGGACAGGAACTGGCAAATTTGGAAAGACAAACCCAAGCCCCCAGGGAGGCAAAGGGTCAATCAGTGCCAATTGCCCCACCCCTTATGACCCACTAGCATTTAAGGAAGGAATTGGAACAATGGAGGAAGGACATACAGGACTTTCTGTTCTCCAAGGCCCCTGAAGAAAAGAATGTGAGGGAACATATTCCCATTGAGCCTCTATACCCCTTGAGAGAAGTACCAATTGGGCTAGGAGAAATCGGTTATGTAAATGCCCCACTGACAAGTACAGAAGACAGAAAACTTTTTAAAGGAGATGAAGTCATTAATGCCAGATCCAGCAGGGCTAGCTGAGCACAAGTGGATTAATTCCTAGGCCCTAGTTTATTTTTATATATGCAGTCTGAACATATATCTATATTGAATATCCTCTTTACAGTAGAAGAAAGGGGAAGGGTGAGGAGGGAGGCTATGAAGGCTGGGGAAAGGCAGTAGGCGCCTGGACCGAGGGTAATGGCAGGAGAGCAAAAGTTCCCTTAACTGGGATAATAATGGTCAGGGTGATGAGCATAAATAAAGGATCTCAGAGACCTCATTATTCAGGGGATACAATTGGCCATACCTAAATCCCAAAATTTAAAGAAGGCCTTTGAGGTGAATCAAGAAAATGACAACACTCCCTCTGCTTACCTGCAAAATTGAGGGACCATGTGAGGATCTATTCAGGAATGGACCCTGGTGACTCTGTGCCCCAGGGAATGCTAAAGATCTGCTATGTAAAGGGGTGTTGGCCTGATATTCAGAATAAGATCCAGGAAATGAATAGATGGCTGTTGGGATGGATAAACCACTGGAGGAGTTATGGAGAGAGTCTCAGAAAGTGTTTGGGAGATGGGAGGGGGAAAAGCAGAATCAGAAAACCAAAGTCATGATGAGCACGGTCGACCACATGGTCCAAGAAGATTACAAGCAAGGCAGGGAGGAGGCAGGCAGAGCCAGCTGGGTTAGCGTGGATAAAGGGACTGAGAGAGTGCAGGACTCTGCAGGGTGTTATCACTGTAGCAAACCTGGTCATTTTAAGAGGGAGTGTCCAAATTTACAGAAACAAGGTCGGGTCATACTCTTGATGAAAGAGGGTGGATACATTCTGGTTTGGTTCAATGTGGCTGGGTCTGGCAGTCATTTGGCTCTAAACAAGTAAGAATCATTCACACCATCCTTTTCACTTTCAGACATGCAGCAATAGTAGGATGACACTTGGACTCAGGAAAAAAATGAGCCCCAGGGAGTTTAGATGGCCGCCTGAGGGCATGGGATACTCCATGTGACTGGTCTGGGAGCAGGGTCAGGGTCCCCCAGAGTCCTCCATATCTAACTGTGACTCCTTGGGCCTCTGAGGGGGTGCCCCATGGTGGACAGCTGCAGCTTGGCCCAGGAGGCTGCTTTAGCCCTCCTCAGAAGGGCCGTGTTTGTAGCTAAAAGCTCAGAACATCCAGCATTTGTTAAGTGCTTGGTTGCGGACACTGCCCTCTCCATCCCTGTCACCCCTGCCCAGGGCCACTCACCAAACCCCCAGGCTCAGCTCATTAGAGGCCTCCACACCTCTGATGTACAGGTTCGGGTACATTCATGGCAGGTGCTGGCTAAGGGGTGAAGTGGGTGGGTAAACAGGCCCATATCTGCGTTTTAACCCCGCCCTCCATCTCACCCGGTGACCCAGCACCCAGGAAGGCACTTCCTGGTGGCCTTCTCTTCTTTATCTGTGGGCATAGAGCTTCCCAGGAACCGGGCAAGCGCTGGTCTTGATCTTGTAAATAAGGGTAGGGTGGACCATTTTGGTGCGTGCGTGGGGAGAGAGAATGCGTGGGTGACTGAGGTGAAGGGCGGTGTGCAGACATGGGGGTCGGTGTGCGGAGTGCGGGCGCCAGACAGCGAGGCGGTGTCCGGGGTCGTGGCCCCAGGGTGGGGTCGTGGCGGAGGGGAGGCTGGGCGGGGACGGATCTGGGCCGCGGTGAAGGAGCGACCCGGGGCACTGGTGGGGCGGGGCGGGCGCAGGGGGGCAGTGGCGGCAGTAGCAGATGGGTCGCAGCCAGTTGTGCGAGTAGGGCTGAGACCTGGCGGGGACTGGGGTTGAAGGCCTGGGTGCTTGGGACAGGGATGCGGTGGGACTAGCGGCGTGGAGAGGTGCACCGGGCTTCAGGCTCCGGACCCGGGACTTGGCGCACGGTGAAGGGACTGACCGCCGTGGTCGCAGGCGAGGTGGTCCTATTCCGGGTTTCCACCTTGCTCTCAGATCCCAGATCAGGAGGGATTCCCACCTCATGCTCCCTGCGAATGTTCCCATCTTGCCCTCAGTGACACTCGGCTCACCCCCCAGATCTGGCTGCACCAGATTCGCTGGGGAGAGGAGGGCAGGCAGGACCCCCATGCTTCCCCATGACCCCCTGCACCCCCTGTAGTGAGCCCTGAGCCCTCTCCCATCTCAGCCCTCCGGCAGGTGCATGTGCTCCCATTCCCAGGTCAAGGACAGGACTGGGCTGTGGGTGGGCAATCCAGAAGGGACTGAAGACTGCCTGACCCTGCTGGACAGCCCATCATTCCCCTCTGACCCTGGCAGGTGGCTGGTCCCGCACTCCTCTCTGCTGCCCGCCATGGCCTGGAGACTGCCCAGCGCCGCCAGCCTGGCACACTTCTGCAGGAAGCTGAACCGGCTGAAGACACTGGAGGAGTCCACCATGGAGACGTCACCGAGTCGCAGCCTGTCCATGCTGGACCTGATCCTACTGGGACTGGGCGGCATGGTGGGCGTGGGCCTCTATGTGCTCACGGGCACTGTGGCAAGGCAGATGGCCGGTCCAGCTGTGCTTGTGTCCTACATGGTGGCCGCCGTGGCCGCCCTGCTGGTGGCCCTGTGCTATGCAGAGTTTGGACCCCGCGTACCTGGTCCGGGTTCTGCCTACCTCTTCACCTACGTGTCCATGGGCGAGCTGTGGGCCTTCCTTGTTGGATGGACCTTACTGCTTGTGGTCCTCCTCCATAGCGCCCTGGCAGCGCAGGCCTGCAGTGGCTACCTGGACGCCATGTTTGGTCACCAAATTCACTCTTTCACTGAGACCCACATAAGCACTTGGCAGGTGCCCTTCCTGGCCCGGTACCCAGACTTCCTGGCCCCTGGCATCATTCTTCTTGCCTTCGCCTTTGTCTCCTGTGGAGCCCGTGTCTTCTCTTGGCTCAACCACACCTTCACGGTCGTCAGCCTCTGTGTCATCCTCTTTATCATCATCCTGGGCTTCTCCCTGGCCAGGCTGCAAAACTGGAGTGCTGAGGAGGGCGGCTTTGCACCCTTTGGCTTCTCAGGCATCATGGCTGGCGCTGCCATCTGCTTCTACGCCTTCGAGGGCTTCGGGATCATCACCGCCTCTAGCAAGAAAGCCCGAAACCTGCAGAAGGCCGTGCCCATGGCTGTCGCCATCTCTATCATTCTGGTGACCACAGCCTACATCCTGGTCTCCACCGTGCTTACCCTCATGGTTCCCTGGCACAGCCTCGACCCAGACTCGGCACTCGCTGATGCCTTCTACCAGCGGGGCTATAGCTGGGCCGGCTTCATTGTGACAGCGGGCTCCATCTGTGGTGAGGAAGCTGCACCTTGCAGGGTGGGAACTGGGTGGGGTGGTGGGGAGAGAGGCAACCCCATATCCTGGGCTTCCCAAGTTGATCCCTGATGTGTAACTGTTCCAGGAGGGCTCTGATGATTAGAGAATCCCCCACCCCCACTCACCACCTTCCCCAAATTCTCCAATGGGCCTGTGACTGAAGCAGGGAGGTAACTGAGCACCCCACACGCAGCCAGGCTCACTCACCATTGCTGACGGGCCCCTCACTCCTGCCCCTCTGCTGCAGCCATGATCACAGTCCTGCTCAGCAAGGTCTTCTCCCTGCCACGCATTGTCTGCACCATGGCGGCCGACGGGCTCTTCTTCCAGGTATTTGCCCGCGTGCACCCCAGGACCCAGGTCCCCGTGGTGGGCACCCTAGTGTTTGGGGTCCTCACGGCCCTCCTGGCACTGGTGCTGGACTTCGATGCTCTGGTGCAGTTCATCTCCTTCGGGGCACTGCTCATCTACATCTTCGTGGCCGCCAGCACCATAAGGCTGCACTTCCAGAAGACCTCTCCACCCAGGTCCCTGGGCTCAGCCAGTGCCGAGCCTGAGGCCAACCCCTCAGGGCCCCTCCAGCCAGTGAGCGATGAGCATGCCTCAGGTCCCAAGCCGGGGAAGTTGCAGCCAGCCCTGAGGCCCTACCTGGGCTTCCTGGGTGAGTGCAGTCATGGAACTGCCGTGACTTGGGCGCTTGGCCTCCTGGTGGCCTCTGCCATCACCCTGAGCGGCGTGCTTATCTTTGGGGACTCGGCCCTGCACCTCCCACGCTGGGGCTACATCCTGCTGCTCCTGCTCAGCGGAGTTACCTTTCTGCTCAGTCTTGCTGTCCTGGTGGCCCACCAGCAGGAGCGCGTACAGGATACCTTCCAGGTACCGCCCCAACCCACCCCCTCCACCCCTTGCTCGTAGTCCACCTGGCTCCACGGCCATCTTCTGCCTCTGCAGAATGAACGAGGAGAGCTTGGAGGCCTGGGGACACACTGCATCCACCACCACCCTTTCTTTCTGCACAGGGGTTGGGCACATGCCTCCCAAATCTCTCAAGGGGTAAAAGGAGGCCCTTGGCCAGCAGATCTTCCCCACAGCTCAGCCGTTGTCTCCTCAGGTACCCCTGGTGCCCCTGACGCCAGCTTTGAGTATCCTCCTCAACATCTGCCTCATGCTGAATCTAAGCTACGTGACCTGGCTGTGCTTTTTCGTCTGGCTGCTGATTGGTGAGTTTGGGTGAGGTGGGGCATGGGAGGCCGGGATGCTGAGCAGGTGGTGGGAAGAGGGCCAGGCGGGCCGGACCTGCCTCTCACACCCCTTTCACCGCTGCAGGACTCCCTGTGTATTTCGGCTACGGAATCTGGCACAGCAAGGAGAACCAGCGGGAGCCATAGGTGTAGGCTAGCGTGCACACACCATATGGTGTTGCCCAGTGCAGCCTGGAGGAGACAGTGCAGGCTGTGCAGCCACCTGCCCAGGAGCCTGACTACACGGAGCAGCCCGTCAGGTTGAGGCTGGTCCGTGGCCTGCCAGTGCCTGTGCCCCTTCTGTCCTGGGCAGCTTGGGCTGGTGTGGGTTGGGGAGCCTCTGGCCCTCAGGCCCTCAGCTGACACAGTGCCAAATTCCGGGTCCTCAGGGATTGGGCCATGGCCAGCGGTGGTGATGTGGACTCTTGCCCAGCACCTTCAAAGGGATTGTGACATGCTGCGGCAGGTCTGCCCTCTGACATCTCATGGTAGCATTCATTCCAGATAGTTCTGTCTGGGGGTCTTTGTCCTCCCAAGTGTGGGTGTCCCAGGCTATTGGGGGGGTTAGCTGCCCCGACAGGTTCCTAGGCACCACCTGGGGCAGCAGTGAATTCCAGATGCACTGGGTGCCTGTCCTCAGGGCTCTCAGGAAGCCCAGTGGGCAGGGTGGGGCTGGTCTGGGGGTTACCAAGGACTCACATGAAAGATCCCCAGTGTGCTTCAGTGACCACCAATACAGCCCCTCTGCCCTCCCCTCCCCTCCCAGCCCTCCTGTCCCTAACATGGCGCCCCAGGGAAGAGGCCGATTATCTGAAGCTGAGCAGGTGCTACCCCCACCTCCATTCTGCAGACGAGCCCCAAAGGTGGATGAGACCTGCCCTGGGTGACCTCTTGCTACCTTGCCTGGGCTCAGGCTGCACAGACCCCGAGGAAGGAGAGTTCAAAGGTGGAGTCCACAGCAGCCAGTGGGGGCACCTGTGGGAGATGGTGACAGAGGCTGGGAGAACAGCCTGCCACCAGCAACCAGAGTTGTGGGTGCCCCAGGCTCTCCCTGTCTCCATGATTTCACAGCAGGTCTCTGTATGGAAACACATGGCTCTGGGTTCCCACATCAGGGAACACCTGCCAAGATTAAAGTAGGGAGGGTGGGAGGGTGGTAGTGGGGGAGGGAAAGAGAGTCTTCCTGGGGGTGTGAGGTTGCTGGTCTTTTGTCCCTGAGGTCCCCCACCCTTCAAGACCCCTGACCCAGGAGGAACAGCTCCAGGCCTCAGACATGAGCTGGTGGTGGGACCAGAGCCCCGACCCCTGGTGTCACCACCTGGCTGGGGGTGGAGGCAGGTGCTAGGCTCGTCTAAGGCCTCTGGGCAGCCTGCTGTGGGGTTGGGAAAATCAGCTGGGTCCACACAGGGTGAGCTGTCACTCTCGGGGCCTTTGCCTGCAGGTAAGGACAGTGGACCAGGGCTCTGGCCTCCGTCCTCCCAGGGAGCACAGCAGCCCAGCACAGTGGCCTCAGCACCCAGCTGGCCCACAGCTTACCTCCTCGTACTTGTTCCTCCAGGAGAAATGGGCTTCTCCATCCACATACAGCAGCAGCAGGTCACAGAGGAAGGTGACCTTGGGAGAGGCAGGGCAGACCCACATCTAGCTCCCCAACCCAACCTGCACCCCAAGACACCACCCGCAAGCACACAGGGCACTCGTGCATGTAGGCACCACAGCCACAGCCATGGGGAGCAGGTGGCGGCCACTCACCCTACCCAGACAAGCTGCTCCAGTGCCCAAAGTGAGGGTCATGGGAATGAGCCCAAACCTCCCTCCCTGAGAGAGAGAGAAACCCGGCTGAGCCAGCCTCAGGTCATACCTGTGGCCCCACGCCTCCAGCCCTGTCTCCCCCACTGGGCCCCTCTGGCCCCTACCCGCCAAGTGACCAGGATGTCAAAACAGCCTGAGTCCCAAAGAGGGGCCAAGGAAGGCTTTAGAAGAAATGACCTCTGAGCTGACACTGAAGATTGTGAAGTTCAGCAAGTAATAAAGCTGGGGAGGGATGAGGGAGGAGTATATGCAAAGGCTGAATGAAAAGCAGGAGAGAGAACTGGGAGCCACGGAAGGGTGGTGAGCAATGGTATGCAGAGTGGGGTATGACCCCTGCCTCATTGTTTGCACTCATTGTCTGCTCTCTGTGTCTGTTCGTTGTGCACTCGTCTTTTAGGAGGCACCAGAAATGGAACCCTGGATTGTGCTTGTGTGAGGGAGGCACCCAATCACTTGGGACACCTCTGCTCCCACTTATTCTGTCTCTCAATGTGTTTATTCATTGTGCCTCTTCGTTGAATTGTCTTTTGAGAGCTCACCATGCCAGCCCATCACATCACACTGCTGTCTTGCCTGTCTTCTGTAGGAAGCATCAGGAACTGAACCTGGGACCTCCTATGTGGTAGGTGGGCATGCAACTGCCTGAGTCATATCTTCTTCCCTGTTGAGAGATTTTTGAAGACTGAGTCAATCTCTTTAAATGTGATTGGTTTGTTAACTTCTTGTATTTCTTGTGGTGTCAGTGTAGGTAGTTTGTGCATTTCTAGGAATTTTTCCATTTCATCTAGGTTGCCTAGTTCATTGGCATATATTTTTTCATATCATCTTACAATCTTTTTGTTTCTGTGGGGTCAGTTGTCACTTCCCCTCCTTTTTCTCTGATTTTATTTATTTACATCTTCTCTCTTTTTTTTCTCTTTTGGTCTATCTAGGGGTTTGTCAATTTTAATGATCTCAAAAAACCAGCTTTTGATTTTGTTGATTGTCTCCATTTCTTGTTCTCAGAACCATTTATTTCTGCACTAATCTTTATTACTTTTTTCCTTCTGCTTGCATTGGGAATGGTTTGCTCTTCTTTTCTAGTTTCTCATTGTTTGGTTAGATCATTGATTTCAGCTTTTTCTTTTCTTTTTTAAATATAGGTCTATAATGCCATAAATTACCCTCTCAGAATTTGTTAAGTTCTGCTCTTGTTTTCATTCATTTGAATATATTTTTCATAATTTCACTTATAACTTCTTCTCTGACCCACTGATTATTTAGGTGTGTCTTTTGTTCAGCCCCAAACATTGGCAAATTTACCTCTTTCCTGTCAGTTATTTGAGTTTCATTCCATTCTAACATGCGAAGGTGCTTTATATAATTTCAGTCTTTTTGTATTTGTTGAGGAATGCCTTGTGCTAACATGTGGCCTATCCTGGAGAAAGACCCATGAACACTTGAAAGAATGCATAATCTGCTGAGTTTGTTGCAATTTTGTGTATATTTTGGGTCTAGCTTGTTTATCATATTGTTCAGGTTTCCTGTTTCCTTGTTGATCTTCTTTCTAGGTGTTCTAATGATGTGAGTGGGGTGTTGAAGTCAACAAGGATTATTGTAGGGATGTCTGTTTCTCCCTTCAGTTTTGCCAGAGTTCACCTGATGTATTTTGGGACATCCCTGATAGGTACATATATATTTATGGCTGCTATTACTTCATGGTGGATTGTCCCTTTTATTCATATGTAATGGTCATGTGTAGCTCTGCTATTTTGAGGCAGCAAGAAGCAGAGTACCTTTGGGGATTAGGTGGTGAATAAAAACTTCTGCATCCTAAAAAAAATCCTGTATCTCATCTGGGGCTTTGATATATTCCTTTGCTTGGGACATTTCTTCAATTTTCATAGTATGCCTTGTAATTTTTTGCTGATATCTAGACATCTGGTTAGGATGGTGAGTTTACTCAAATGCTCAATTTCTCTCTTTCACGGGGATTTGGTGGCAGGAGGTTGTGTCTTACTGCTGTTCTTTGATTCTTGATTCAACCTGTTCTAGGTCTTTAGGATTCTCAGTTAGTTGCTCAAATCTGGGCACTGGAGCCAGTATTGGGTTGCAGACCCGCTTCCAAGGGCCTTGAGGAGGGACTCTGTAAAGGCCACAAAAGCCTCATGTATTTATTTACTTTCAATTACCTTATGTGAAATTCCTTGGTGTGCCAGAAGATGGTGCTCATCGACAACCCTCTCAGTTCAGAGACTGGTTGTGTGTTGGCTGCAACATGAACTGCATCAATGTGATAGAGGATCCTGGAGACTAAGTGCCTCATAATTCAAACTTGCTCAAAGGTAGTTCTGCAACCTTTGCTGGCATCCCCTTCTCTTCCCAGGTAGGAAATCATTCCTCTCCCCTCTGCATCCTCAGCAACCAGACTCTGAACAGAGAGGAAAACTAAGGGGGTTCGATCTCTGTAGCCCACGTCGACTTCCAAGGCAAACAACGGTGTGGTCCCACCCAGCCCGGAAGGACTCCTGGGATAAAGCAGACCAAATCTGTGGAAACCGTAGCATTGATCTGGATTAAGTGGCCACGGTAGTTGCTGAGGGCAGGGAGAGGGAAGAAGAAATAAGATATGGAGGCATTTTTGGGACTTGGAGTAGTCCTAAAAGATATTGCAGGAACAGATGCTGGACATTATATATCCTGCAATAACCCACTGAACGGACTGGGGGAGAGTGTAAACTACAATGTAAGCTATAATCCATGCTGTGCAGCAGTGCTCAAAAATGTATTCACCAAATGCAATGAATGTGCCACAATGATGAAAGAGGTTGTTGACATGGGAGGACTGGGGGGGGGGGGGTGTGGGTTGGGATATGTGGGAACCTCTTACATTTTTTAATGTAACATTTTTTGTGATGTATGTAACTTTCAAAAAAAAAGATATAATAAAAAATAAAGAAAAAACAAAATCTGACTCAGGGAAGCAACATGGCTCAGTGGTTGAGCACTTGCTTTCCACACTTGAGGTTCCAGGTTCAGTCTCCAGTCCCCGTACGTTAACAACAACAAAAAATGCTGATCCAGTCTTACACTGTGGTCCCTCTCCCTCTCCTTTCCTAGGGAGGTGGATCCCTGGTCCCACTTGGCTGTAGCCACCGGCCTCGAGGCCTGAGAATTCAAAGTGTCTATACGGTGGTGGAACATGCCACCAGTTACAGCTGCAGCTTTTAACTCAGTTTTGCTATCATGATTCTTTTCCTTTGCCCCTTTTTCTTCAGGGTGGTGTCCAGCCTTCCTGTGGTGTCCTAAACCCTACAACATTTTTTTCCCCCAGCCTTTTCTGACTGTCCTCTAGCTATTTTTCTGGGATAGAAGAGAGGCCAGTATTTTTCTGGTCTGCCAGCTTCCTGGAAGTTGGTTCCTCACTGGTTTCTGAAGTGACCAGCTGAGTAGAATCTTCAGCTGGCACTTCTCTTTCTGTTCCTTCATTGCCTTCTGAAGAATGATGTATTTGAGAGTGAACAGGATCTTCTGATTCTTCCTTTACTGTCACAGCTTCCATTTCTAGGGAAATTCCAGAATCTTCCATTGATTCAGCTTTCACTTTGATGGGGCACAACTTCCACACAGAGACAGGACTGACCTTTCAGCATATGCTACCATCATCGGAACACCTAGGTACTTCTTTGGCTCCAGGAAATGTTTCTTATTGATAAATGAAATCCTTGCTTTGTTCTCCAAAATCCATTGTCTGTTTTTATGGTAGTACCATGCTGTTCTGACCACTGTAGCTTTCTTTCAAGGTTAGTCAGTGAAATTCTTCCACATCACTCTTTTTTTTTTAAGAATGCTTTTGGCTATTAGGGTGCAGTCTTCCTTCCCAATGAATATGGCAATTGCCTTTTCTATTTCTGTAAAGTAGGCTGTTGGACTTTTGATTGGTATTGCATTGAATCTATAAAATCAGTTTGGGTAGGATTGCCATCTGCACAATATTTAGCCATCCAATCCATGAGCATGGGATGTCTTTCCATTTCTTTAGGTCTTCTTTGATTGCTTCCAGCATTGTTTTGTAGTTTTCTAAGTACAGATCCTGTACATCTTTGGTGTAACTGATTCCTAGGTATTTGAGTCTTTCTGTTGTTATTGTTAATGGAATTTTCCCCCTGAATTCTTCCTCCAGTTGTTCAATACTAGTGTGTAAAAACATTATTGATTTTTGTGTGGTGATATCATATCCTGCCACTTGACTGAACTCATCTATTAGAGGGAAAGCTTTCAACATTTTCCCACTGAATACAATGTTGGCTGTGGGTTTTTTCAAATATGCCTTTTATCATATTGAGGATTTTTTTTTTATTCCTACCTTTCAGAGTGTTTTCATCCAGAAAGGATGCTGGATTTTGTAGAATGCCTTTTCTGCATCAGTTGCAATCATGTGGTTTTTCCCTTCCATTTGTTAATGTTATTGCATTGATTTTTAAAAAATTGAACCATCCTTGCATACCAGGAATAAATCACACTTGGTTGTGATGTGTTAGTCTTTTGGTGTGCTGTTCGATCCAATTTGCAAGTATTGTTTTGAGAATTTTTTCATCCATGTTCATTAGAGTGATTGGTGTGTGATTTTCTTATAGGGTCTTTATCTGGCTTTGGTATCAGAGTGACCATGGCTTCATAAAATGATTTCGGTAATTTTCCCTCAGTTTCAATTTTTTGTAAGTGTCTAAACAGGATGGATGTTAATTCTTCTCAGAACACTTGGTAGAATCCACCTGTGAGGTCTTCTGGTCCTAAACATATCTTTGTTGAGAGATTTTTGATGACAGATTAAATCTCTTTAAATGAGATTGGTTTGTTAAGTTCTTGTATTTCTTGTAACATAAGTGTTGTTACAAGTTGTGCATTTCTAGGAATTTGTCCATTTCACCTAGGTTGTCTAATTTGTTGGCATCCAGGTTCTCATAATATCCTGATATCCTTTTAATTTCTGTGGGGCCATAACTCCCCCCCTTTCCTTTCTGATTGTATTTATTTCCATTTTCTCTCTTTTTTTTCTTGGTTAGTCTAGCTAGGGGTTTGCCATTTTTATTGATCTTCTCAAAGAATCAGCTTTTGGTTTTGTTGACTTTCTCAATTTTTTTGTTTGTTCTCATTTTCATTTATTTCTGCTCTAATCTTTATTATATCATTTGTTCTGCTTTCTTTGGGATTGGTTTGCTTTTCCTTTTCTAGTTTCTCTAGATGTTCCGTTAAATTTTTGAGTTTAGCTTTCTTCCTCTTTAAATGAATCTTTGGTGCTATAAATTTCCATCTCAAGAATGCCTTCGCTGTATCCCTTAAGTTTTAATAAGTTGTGTTCTCATTTTCATTTGTTTCAATATATTTACCAATTTCACTTACAATTTTTTCTTTGACACACTGACTATTTAGAAGTGAGTCGTTCAGGCTCCACACGTTTGCTACTTTACTTTTTTCCTGTTATTGATTTCCAGTTTTATTCCAATATGATCTGAGAAGGTGCATTGTAGAATTTCAATCTTTTTATATTTTTTGAGAGCTACAGTGTGACCCAACATGTGGTCTATCCTGGAGAAAGATGGGCACTTGAGAGGAATGCATAACCTGCTGAGTTTGTGTGCAACATTCTGTATATGTCTGTTAAGTCTAACTCATTGATCATATTATTCAAGTTCTCTGTTTCCTTGCTGATTTTCTGTCTAGTTGTTCTAATTCCATCTAATCATTTTGGTATCTCCAACCATTATTGCAGAGATATCTATTTCTCTCTTCCATTTTGCCAGAGTTTGTCTCATGTATTTTGGGGCATCATGGTTAGATTCATAGATATTTATGACTGTTATATCTTTGTGGTGAATTGTCCCTTTTATTAATATATAATGACCTTCTGTATCTCATAGCTTTTTTGCATTTAAAGTCTGTTTTGTGCAATATTAGTATAGCTACTCTTGCTCATTTTTGGTTACTGTTTTCATGGAGAATATTTTTCCAATCTTTCACTTTCAGCTGGTTTTTTATCCCTGGGTCTTAGGTGAGTCTCTTGTAAGCAGCACATGGATAGCTCATGTTTTCTTATCCATTCTGTCAGCCTATATCCTTTGATTGGGGATTGGGGAGTTTAATCCATTCACATTCAAAGTATTACTGTAAATGCAGTATTTACTTCCTCCATTTTCTTCTTTGGCTTTCATGTGATATCATAGTTTTGCCTGTCTTTTTACACTTTTGGTTATTCTTTCTGGTACTCTTTCATCTATACTCTTTCCAGACCTCTCTCTCCTTTGTTTTTCTTTTAGGTTCTAAGGCTTCCTTTAGTATTTCCTGCAAAGGCGGGTTGTTTTTTATGAACTCTCTTAGTTTATGTTTGTTTGTGACTATTTTATATTCACTTTCATATTTGACGGACAATTTTGCTGGATAGAGAATTCTTGGCTGGCAGTTTTTCTTTTCCAGTATCCTAATTATAACTTACAACTGTCTTCTCATCTCCTTTGTTTCTGATGAGAAATCCATGCTAAGTCACACTGGACATCCTTTCTATGTGATGGTTTGCTTCTCTCTTGCTGCTCTTCAAAATTTTCTCTTGATATTTGACATTGGACATTCTGGGTAGTGTGTGTCTTGGAGTAAGTCTATTCAGATTTATTCTGATTTAGGTATGGTGTGCTCCTTGGACACATAAGTTCATTTCTTTTGTGGGAGTGGGGAAATTTTCTGCCATTATTTCCACAAATACATTTTCCACTCCTTTTCTCTTCTCCTCTTCTGGAACTCACATGACATGTATGTTATTGCATTTCATGTTGCCATTCAACTCCCTGAGCCCCTGCTCAAGTTTTCCATTCTTTTCTCCAGTTTCAATTATTCTGTCTTCAGTATCACTTATTCTTTCTTCTGTCACTTCAAGTCTGCTGTTATATGCTTCAATGTGTTTTCTTTTTATCTCACCTATTGTGTCTTTCATTCCCATGAGCTCTGGGTCTTCTAAATTGAGGATTTCAAATTTTTCCTTGCGCTCGCTCAATATCTTCTTGATGTCATTTATCTCTTTAGCCATGTTGTTTTTTTCAATTCATTGATTTGGTTTTGCAAATGTCCGTGCTATTGTTAATTAGTTCACTAAAATCATGCATCTTTTTTGGTGCTTTGAATGTATTCTTTTTCTTAGGCCGTGTCTTCCATTTTCTTAGTATGCTCATCATTTTTTTTACTGATTCTAGGCTTCTGATTAGGATGGTAGTTTAGTTAGATGCTCAATTTCTTTCTCTTCTGTAGGAGTTTAGTGTTGGGAGGCTGTGTGTTACTGCTGCTCTTTGATTCTTGGTTCAACCTGGATCGTTAGGATTGTCCCTTTTAGCTGCTCAAAACTGGGCTCTTGACCCAGGAATGGGCTGCAGACCTGCTTCCTAGACCCTTTATGTCCACTTCCTTGGTCTTCCAGAAGATGGCATACTTTAGCGGCCCTCCCAGATCAGGGTCTGCTGGGACTGTGTCAACTGCAAAACTGACAGGATTGTCCTGTTAGAGGTTCCTGCCTGGAGGCTAAGAGACTTGAAATTCACACCTTCTCAGAGACAGTCCTTCAGCCTTCATTAGTCGCCCCCTACCTCTTCCCAGGTAGGAAATAATTCCACTCCTATCTGCATCCTCAACAATCAGTCCTGGTTGGTATAGAAGGAGATTTTGAGGGTTGTATCTCTTTAGCCCACTCCAGCTCCCAAGGCAGACAATGACATGGCCCACTCAGCCTGGAAGGGCTCATGGGACAAAGCAGACCAAGTGTGTGGTCAGAAGCTGAGTCAACTTTAGGCTGTGTCCCCCTCTCTCCCCTTTCCTGGGGAGGTGTGTCCTCAACAATCAGTCCTGGCTAGAAGAGAGGAGATTGCGATGGTAGGAGCTCTCCAGTCCTGTGCTGTCTCCCAGGGCAGACAACAGCATGGCCCCACCTGGGCTGGAAGGGCTGGTGGGACATAACAGACCCAGTTTGTAGATCAGAAACTGAGTCAGCCTTAGGATGCCTCCCTCTGTATTCCCTTTTCTGGGGCAATGGATCCCTGGAGCCCCATTTTTTTTTTAATTGATTTTGTAAAAATATTACATTAAAAAAAATATGAGGTCCCATTCAACCCCACCACCCCCACCCCACCACTCCCCCCACAGCAACCCTCACTCCCATCATCATGACACATCCATTGCATTTGGTAAGCTCATCTCTGGGCATCTCAGCACCTCATGGTCAATGGTCCACATCATAGCCCATACTCTCCCCCATTCCATCCAGTGGGCCCTGGGAGGATTTACAGTGTCTGGTGATTGCCCCTGAAGCACCATCCAGGGCAACTCCAAGTCCCAAAGGCGCCTCCACCTCTCATCTCTTCCTGCCATTCCCCATACCCATCAGCCACCATGTCCACTTTTCCCACTCCAATGCCACCTTTTCTCTGTGGACCTTGGATTGGTTGTGTCCGTTGCACCTCTATGTCAAGAGGAGGCTCAGATTCCACATGGATACTGGATGCAATCCTCCTGCTTTCAGTTGTAGGCACTCTAGGCTCCCTGGTGTGGTGGTTGTCCTTCTTCAACTCCATCTTAGCTGAGTGAGGTGAGTCCAATAAATCCGATTGTAGGAGCTGAAGTCTGTTGAGGCTCAGGGCCTGGCTATCATATTGTCAGTCCAGAGATTCAAATCCCCTAAATATATCTTAAACCCCAACACCAACTACAATTCCAGTAAAGTAGCATGAAAGTCTTATGAAAAGAGATCCCATCTGAGTCCAGTTTCATCACGCAGAAACACCAGCTCCAAAGAAGGGCCACCTGACATGGCAGTGAACCCCATCTGCCATGACCATAGAACCCGTGGGTCTCTTTAGCCCTCAAAGGAACCAATACCTGGGGATTGTATCTACTTTATCTGTCTCATTAGACTCTGTTCAGTTGTGCATAAGGGCAATCCTTCTAACAGAATCCAGACTCTTTTTTAGAGACTTGTAGCCATATAAACTCATTTCTCCTTTCCATTTCCCCCTTACATTAGGTCAAACAGCATTTTAAAGTCATGTTATTTTATGTAGACAGGGGTATTCTGCTGATCCACATTGAACCTTCCATTCAAGGTCATTTTTCAGTTGCATCATCAGTTGGTAGTTGATAGTGATCCCTCGGTGCCAGGGAGGCTCATCCCTGGGTGTCATGTCCCATGCTGGGGGGAAGGCATTGCATTTACATGCTGAGTTTGGCTTCAAGACTGGCCACATTTGAGTAACACGGAGGCTGTCAGGAGGGAATTCCCAGGCACAGTGCTGCTCTAGGCCTTATTCTTATTTCAGGCATATAGGCTCACAAGCATAGTCATTAATATCAGGGGCTCACTGTTGGACCCTCATTCCTTCCTGGTCCTTGCCGCTGCACCTGGGGGACTGCCGCTGCTCCCCTAGGGACCACAACAGAGCACCCCCTGCCAGTAACCCAGTAGCCGGCTCAGAGGCCTAGGAATTCTAGAGTGTCTTTAGTGTGGGGGAGTGTGCTAGCAGCTGCTGGTTTCAACTCAGTTTTGCTATCATCGCGATTGCCCTCCTTTGTCCCTCTCTCTTCCGGGCAGTGTCAAACCCTTGCCTGGTATCCTAAACCCTAGATCTTTTTCCAGCCTGTTTTAGCCTGTCTTCTAGCTATTTTAATGGCAAAATAGAGAGTTCTGTGTTTCTAATCTACAATCCTCCTGGAAGTCCCACTATTTCTTCAAATATTGTCTGTACCCCCTTTCTCTTTCTTCTAGTAGGGTCCCCACAATGAGTATATTTGGTCCCTTGATGTTGTTCAAGAAGACTCTTGGGCTCTGTTCACTTTTCTTCATTCTTTTATGTTTCTGCATCTCAAACTTAATCATTTACATTTATCTTCAGGGTTACTGATTTTCTTTTGAGTGCTCCAATCTCCTATTGAACCCCAGTAGGAAATTCCTTTTCATTGTGACCTTCAGCTCTTGTTTAGGTCCTCTTGATAATTTCTCTTTATTGGAATTCTCTATGTTCATCTAGTTTTTCTCGTTTCCTTTAGCTCTTGGAGTATATTAGGACTATTTTCAAAAGGCTGTGACTGGTATTTCCAAGAGCTGGTTTCCTCATTGGTGATTTCTAATTTTTTTATCCTGGTCCTTTGCACAAGCTATCACTTCCTGCTTATGTTTTGCAATCTTTTTGTTACAATCTGGGCAATTTTATATTTTAAGGTGCTAACTCTGGAATTTAGAGACTGAAGAATCTATTCCTTATGTTTGTGTTCAGGTAGTGTGGTGACAGAGATTTCCTTGATCACCAGGAGTTATCAAAAACAACAACAAAAAACCTTTTCCATCTTTGCAGATTGGCGTGTGTGAGTGCTGTTCTTCAGAGCCTGGATGTTCTGAGTATAAAGAATACCCAAAGCAAAAGTGTAGGGTCCTCCCCAGTCTTTTTTGCAGTGTCTCTTGTCCTGGGCATACACGTGTAACCCTAGGAATTTTCCCATTTACATGGAGATGAATAGCCTTATTCTGCTAGGAAACAAATGTTTCCTCATGGTCCCAGGTGGGACACATTATGTCCCATGACCTGTAGTCCTTTGCACCAGGCGACTGCAAACTGACCCTTCTCCTATAGTGTTCTATAGGAGAGCTCTGTGCAGGGCAATATCTGGGATGGTAAGCCTGCAATGAGTGCCCAAGTTCACCCTTCAAGCTATTTTCAGGCACAATGGAATGGACACGCATGCACCCTAGTATATGCATACAGGTCATACTGTTGCCTTCAGAACTGGAACCAGAGACCTGATTGGGAACATGGGCTGGTTCCTTGCTGAGCTGGTCAGGGGATGAGGGAAGGGCCAGCAAGGATGCCATGAAACCCTACCATTTTTACCTTTTTCTTGGTTTGCTGCTCTATTGTAACCATTCAAAATTTTCCAGGACTTTGAAAAAGATGTTTCTCCCAGTTCTTGCTTGTTGATTAAAGCTTCAGTAGAGGTACAGAGCCCTGCCTAGAGTGTCTCATTCTACCATCCACCTTGTGGGGACAAGTCAAAGGGGGGGGGCAGAGGAAGGGGTTTAGACATGGGGGGTAGGGTGCACAGAGAGGCAACCAGCACCTAGCACCTGTGGGTAAGGGGCTGTACAAAGGAGATCACAGGGCCCAAGAAGAGAGAGCTCTTAGAGAAGGCCAAGAGTACACCAAAGGGCCCAGTAAAGAGTAGTCTCAGCTGGGACAGTGTGACAGACAGGGAGAAGTGAGATCCCCTATGTGTGAGTCACAGTCCTTTTGGCAGTGAGGGGGAACAGGGGAACAATATGCTGTCACTGTGGCTACCCAGGCCACTCCCCTATGGCCTTGTGGGCTGTATGCTGCCCAGTGCTGGTAGCACATGTGTGTAGACCTAGAACTGAAGGACTCCCTAGAGATGGCCTGCAGGGAGGGAGTGCTGAGTTCTCATTATGGGGGCTCTGCCACATTCCCCAATAGAACAGCAACAATCTCCAAAGTGCAAGGGTAGTGACCAGTGAAGAAGGATGTCCCAGTGATGGACTTTTGATATTGATGATTATGCTTATGAAATTTCAGCTTGACCTAGTGTTGCAGGGTGCCTAAGAGTTACCTCCCGAGAGCCTACATGTTGCTTAAATATGTCTACTCTCTGAGCCAAACTCAGCGTATATCTCATTACCTTCCCCCCAGCATGGGACATGACTCCCAAGGATGGGCCTCAAGGGATTACTACTGTAGCAGTTCAATATGGTTATGAATTCCAGAAATGGATATTGGATTATGTTTATAATCTGATCTGTACCTGGGCATGATTGAGTTATGACTTGAGTGTTGAGTTGCTGCCTCTTTATGGGTAGGGACTCACAGATAAAAGGCATGGCAAAGAACAGAGTTGAGGGATTCTGATGTTGAAGTTTTGATGTTGGAGTTTGATGCTGAAAACTTAAGCTGGAACTAAGCTTGCAGAGGAAAGAGAAGTTAGCCCCAGGAAAAAGGGAATCTTGAACCCAGAGAGAAGCAAGACCCTCTAAGGGAGGAATCCAGAAAGCCTGAACCCTCACAGCCGTCAGCAGCCATGTTGCTCCAACAAGTGAAAGTAGACTTTTGTGAGAGAGGTAACTTATGCTTTATGATCTGGTATCTGTAGGCTCCTACCCCAAATAAATACCCTTTATGAAAACCAAGCATTTACTGGTGTTTTGCATCAGCATCCCTTTGGCTGACTAATACAACTACGAAGCACTGGCAGGTGAAGCAAATGGAAAAAGACCTTGTCTTGCAGGAGAATCCCACCCACCAGACATGTGGGTTCAAAGCCCCCTCTCACCTGAGAGGTGGAGTAGGCATTGCCATCCCAGGGTCCTCAGGACGAGGGAATAAAATATGGACTACAGTGTAATTACTGGTATTCTACTATAGAATTATTGTGATTCTACCGGTGAAAGAAATTATATCATTGATGTGGATAAGTGGCCACTGAAGTTGCTGGAGGCAGGGAGAGGAAAAGGAGGTTTGATATGGGGACATTTTTGGGATGTGAAGTTGTCCTGAATGATATTGCAGGGGCAGATGCAGGACATTATATGTCCTGCCATAACCTACTGAATAGACTGAGAGAGAGTGTAAACTACAATGTAAACTATAATCCATACTCCGTAGCAGCGCTCCAAAGTGTATTCATCCAATGCAATGAACGTACCACACTAATGAAAGAAGTTGATATGGGAAAAATGGGGGGTGTGAGGAGTGTGACATATAGAAACCTTCTGTTTTTTTTTAATGTAACAATTTCTGTTATCTATGTATCTTAAAAATAAATTAAATATATATTAAAATAAAACCTGCTCCTGAGGGCCCTAGGAACATCTGGACAGCATAGGCAGACCAAAGGACCTCATGAAACCAGCACACCCTCAGCAGGCTCTATCTGGAGATATAGGAAAAAGTATTTCCCTCTCATTTATCCTTATTTATAAATCCCGTAACTATGATTCTTCTCCTTTTTTGAACCTATAATTTTTCATATTAATTGTTTGGGATATTTGTCAGAGACTTAAAGACTTTTGTACTGTTCCTGTGCTGGTAGAGTCTGAAACCCAGCAGATACATGGCCAACTTCTACACTCCAGGTCTTCAGGCCTGCACTGGACAATGAACACAATGATGATGGACCAACCCCTGCCCAAAAGGAAGGAGTATCTTCAACTGCAAACAGCTCCTCTGCCCCATAACATCTATGTCTCTTCTCAGACTGAAGTAGTCAGAAAGCACATCAAAAGATTGAGGAATGAACAAAAATAAGGGAAGAGTGTAACTGCTGACTAAAGCAGATTTATTGTTACTGTAATGAGTATCTTATTAACTAACATGTAACTCTGATATAAAAAATAAATTCTTATGGGCACACATATAGCTCAGTAGTTGACCATGTACAAGGTCCTATGTACAAAGTCCCAGGTCCTATGTACAGGGCCCTATGTATGAAGTCCAGGATTCAATTCCCAGTCCCTCCAAGCAAACAAAAATAAATAAAAATAAAATAAAAAAATAATAAATTGGGAAATGAATTTGGCCCAACGGATAGGGCATCCACCTACCACATGGGAGGTCCAAGGTTCAAATCCAGGGCCTCCTGACCCACGCGCAAGGAGTGCACCCTGTAAGGAGAGCCACCCAGCACAAAAGAGGCACAGCCTGCCCAGGAGTGGAGCTGCACTCATGGAGAGATGACGCAACAAAAAGAGACAACAGATTCCCAATGCTACTGACAAGAATACAAGCAGACAAAGAAGAACACACAGTGAATGGACACAGAGAGCAGACAACTGGGGGAGGGGATGAAAGGGGAGAGAAATAAATAAAAAATAAATCTTTAAAATAATAATAGGGAAGTGGACTTGGCCCAGTGGTTAGGGCTTCCGTCTACCACATGGGAAGTCCGCGGTTCAAACCCTGGGCCTCCCTGACCCATGTGCAGCTGGCCCATGCACAGTGCTGATGCGCACAAGGAGTGCCATGCCACACAGGGGTGTCCCCCATGTAGGGGAGCCCCACATGCAAGGAGTGCACCCCGTAAGGAGAGCTGCCCAGTGCAAAAGAAAGTGCAGCCTGCCCAGGAATGGCGCCGCACACATGGAGAACTGACATAACAAGATGACATAACAAAAAGAAACACAGATTCCTGTGCCGCTGAGAACAGAAGTGGATAAAGAACATGCAGCAAATACTGTCGTGGTCCCTAGGGGAGCAGCGACAGTCTCCCAGGTACAGTGGTGGGGACCGGGAGGGAGTGAGGGTTCAACAGTGAGCCCCTGATACTAATGACTATGCTTGTGAGCTGATAAACCCAAAATAATAACAAGGCCTAGAGCAACTTTGTGCCTGGGAATTTCCTTCTGTCAGCCTTCATGTTACTCAAATGTGGCCAGTCTCAAAGCCAAACTCAGCATGTAAATGCAATGCCTTCCCCCCAGCGTGGGACATGACACCCGGGGATGAGCCTCCCTGGCAACGAGGGACCACTATCAACTACCAACTGATGATGCAACTGGAAAATGACCTTATACGGAAGGTTCAATGCGGATCAGCAGAATATCCATGTCTACATAAAATACCATGACTTTAAAATGCTGTTTGACCTAAAGTAAGGGGGAAATGGAAAGGAGAAATGAGTTTATATGGCTACGAGTTTCTAAAAAAGAGTCTGGAGGCTGGCAGAAGGTTTGCCCTCATGCACAACTGAGCAGAGTCAGAGAGACAGATAAAGCAGATACAACCCCCAGATATTGGTTCCTTTGAGGGCTAAAGAGACCCATGGGAGTTATGGTCATGGCCGATGGGGTTAACTACCAGGGCAGATGGCCCCTCTTTGGAAATGGTGTTTATGTGTGATGAATCTGGACTCAGATGGGATCTCCCTTCATAAGACTTTCATGCTAATGTGCTGGAGGTGCAGTTAATGTTGGGGTTTAAGATATATTTAGGGGATTTGAATCTCTGGACTGACAATGTGATAGCCAGATCCTGAGCCTCAACAGACTCCAGCACCTACAATCTGATTTATTGGACTTACCACACTCAGCTAAGATGGAGGTGAAGAAGGACAACCACCACACCATGGAGCCTAGAGTGATTACAACTGAAAATGGGAGGATTGCATCCAGCATCCAGGTGGAATCTGAGCCTCCTCTTGACATAAAGGTGCAATGGACACAACCAATCCAGTGTCCACATAGAAGAGGTGGCATTGGATTGGGAAAAGTGGACATAATGGACAAAGGGTATGGGGAAAGGCAGGAAGAGATGAGAGGTGGAGGCGTCTTCGGGACATGGAGCTGCCCTGGATGGTGCTTCAGAGGTAATCACCGGACATTGTAAATCCTCACAGGGCCTACATGATGGAATAGAGGAGAGTATGGGCCATGATGTGAACCAATGTATATGAGGTGCAGAGGTGCCCAAAGATGTACTTACCAAATCCAATGGATGTGTCATGAAGATGGGAACGAGTGTTGTTGGGGGGGCGGAGAGGGGGGGTGGGGGGGTGGGGTTGAATGGGACCTCACATATATATTTTTAATGTAATATTATTACAAAGTCAATAAAAAATAAAAAAATTAATAAAAAAAAAAAAAAAAAAAAAAAAAAGAACATGCAGCAAATAGACACCGAGAACAGACAACTGGGGTGGGGGGGAGAAGGGGAGAGAAATAAATAAATAAATAAATAAATAAATAAATAAATAAATAAATCTTTAAAAAAAAGAATAAATTACCACACAAGACAGAGAATAAAAATAAAATAAAAAGACAGCTTAAGTGAATTGCAAACCATTTTGTTTTGATCATTTCTTAACTTTAAGAAACAGAGTAATTTAAAAACAGAATGACAAGATGACAACCATTCAGAACCATCTGAAATGGCAGGCTCTGCCTTGTTGGTGTCTCCAGCTTCTCCCCTAATTGGCACAGGGATTTAACAACAGAAAATATAACTGAGGCTGCCTTGTAGACTTTTATAGAATTAGAGTCATTTGTACTCTGCTCTCATGTCAAGAGTAGTGGCAGATTCTACTGGTACATGTGAGCTTCTTAAAAAATGAGATTCTTTGGACAATGAAAATTTATGTTAGTAGCAATTTAATTCTTTGTAAGTAATTCACCAGGTATTATTACTGCTAAGGAGAAGGAGGAAGAAAAGGCCTTCTGGAAATCTTGCTTATTTCTTGTAAGATTTCTGTCACTGTGGGTTAAAGGAAGTGGCATATGAGTTTGGGGAAGTTAAATGGAACAGCCTTCTGTGTTTATCTCTACTTAACTTCATAAAAAATAATCTAGGGAAGAGGATGTGGCTCAAGTGATTGAGCCCCTGTCTACCATATGGGAGGCCCCACGTTTGATTCCAGTGGCCTCCTGGTGAAGGCAAACTGGCCCGTACCACAGAAAGCTGATGACCCTCACCACAGACAGCTGGCGCAGCAAGATGATGAAATAAAGGGGAACAAGTAGACACAGGAGAAAGTGCAGGAAACAGACAGAGAGCAGATGGCAAGCGCAAATGGCAAGGGGGGAATAAATTGTAAAAAAAAAAGTCTACAATTTACAGGGGAAAAAAACCAATGTGTGTCACCATTAGGAAATTATCAGTCACTTCTCGGGTGACAAGCCTACCTACTCAGGGTCTAGAAATTCCAGTGCAATGTTGACAGGATTCATGAATCCAGGGCTGCAGAGCTGGAAACCACAGGAAGGGCTCCATGAGGAGTCATGTGACAGTTCACACAAATCCATGTAGTCAGGCCAAGGGTTAGGATGCTAACCAAGAGAGAAATAAAGATTTGCCATTTTCTTCACAAGAAGATTGTGATGGTTTTTCTTTGAATCAAAAACTATACAGGATGTTGTAGCACTTTGATATTATTTATGTACTACAGAAATAGATATGGATTGTGTTTGTAAACTGGTCTGCTCCTCTGGGCATATTAGATTGTATTAGATTCACAGGTTTCAATTTTTACTTTATTAAATCAAGATTAGGGCTTTCTTTTGACCATGTCATTAGGGTGACTCGGTTTGATTTGCCACCCCCACCCACTTTGTGGGCTACACAAACAGATTTTCAATCAAAGACAGGGAAGTAGATACACAGAGAAGGAGAACACAGTTTCATTTTGGATGCTGGAGTCCTGGGGAGAGAGTCAAATAGTTCATCTTATAGTTTGCAATGAAGAGACCAGAGGTCTGAACAGCTGGAAAGCCCAGAAAGAAACAAGGCCTGGAAAGTGAGATGAGCCTTATGCTGGCCTGTCTGAGATCAGAAGAAGCTGGGACCATGGAGCCTAAGGAGGAAGAGGAAGGCTGAACCCTAGCAGAGACCAGAGTCATCTTGCTCCAACATGTGGCAACAGACTTTGGCGAAGGAAGTAACTTATTCTTTATGGCCCATAACTGTAAGATTCTACCCCAAATAAATACCCTTTATAAAAGCCAACATGGTTTCCTGCAGCTGGGAGTAGGGTGGAGATGAAGGAACTCTTGAAGTGATTAAAAATTTCTATATTTTAATTATGATAGTAAGTAGATGGGTGCACACAGTAATTAGAATTCATTGAACTGTATACTTAAATTGGTACTTTCCATTATGTGTAAATTACACCACAATAAAATTTATTTTTAATGGAAAAAAATAAAGCCAACATGGGAAGTGGATGTGGCTCAGGTGACTTGCTCCCACCTACCACATGGGAAGTCACTGGTTGGGATCCCCGTGCCTCTTAAAGAAGACAGCAAGCTGGCTCAGTGGGCAGGCATGGGCAGCTGATAGAGCAAGAGGTACAAGAAAAAACATAATGAGAGACACAACAGACTAGGGAGCAGAGCTTTCAGGTGCCACCTAAAAGATGATAGCAAGCTGACGTGATGGACAGGTGTGGCAAGCTGATGCAACAAGATGACTCAAAAAAAAAATGCGGGGAGGAAAAGCATGAGAGATACAAGAAAAGCAGGAAGTAGAGGTGGCTCAAATGAATAGATACCTCCTTCCCACATCAGAGGTCCCAGGTTTGGCTTTTGGTACCTCCTAAAGAAACAAGGAAGGGAAACAAACACAGCAAGTGAAAAACAAGGGGGTAGAGAGAAATAAATAAATGTTAGGAAAGAAAAAAAGAAAACGAAATAAAAGAAACTATGCAATAAGTAATACAGTACTCACTTTGGCAGCACATACACTAAAACTGGAGCGATGCAGAGAAGATTAGCATGGCCCCTATGTAAGGATGACATGCAAATTTGTGAAGTGTTCATACTTTTTATTTACCACTGAGATTTTTATCAACTTTAACTGTTCTCAAAGCAGCCACTCAAAGCTGAAATAGCATAGTAAAGAAGCAGTGTAACATAGGAAGCTGGGAGAGAGTAATTTTAATATGCTGATTATCTGGCTTAGACATCTGATTCTCTTTGTTTGGACTTGAAGACAGATGAAGGAAAAGCCTTGTTTTGGAAAAATCAAGCTGAATCAGTAATATTAAGTCATCTAAGACTATCCAGTAAAGGACTCTTGTCCAATGTCATTGATAGTTTGCTTTGGATGACAGTGGACTCTAGAGTGGAAGCCTCTAGCAATACTTAATTTTTTCATGCTTGGTCTGTGTTGCTTCAAACCACAAAGCTTGATCTTCAAATACTAGAAAAGCCTAGTGTTGTTCTATAGGAACTTTACCAAATCAAGAGTAATAAGAAGCACTTTCAACTCTTTACAATTTATCTGAGGCTTCAAGAAATACCAAGAACAACATGTTCAGAGCATGTCTTTCTCTGTCAGAACCTAAATTGAACTCTGTTCAATTTGGGTTTAGCAAAATGCAACTCCCCAGTCTCCAATGGAAGCCATTAGACTGGCTTGTTAGTTATATATATATTATATATGTGTACCATATTCGTAAAACTGTAAAAATTTTGAAAGTAAAATTCTACCAAGGGAAGCTATCAGTAGCACCATTTATCAAGAGAGATAAATAGAAAGGTTAATTTTAAACTGTATAAATGAAATCTGTAGATTCTGTGGAATTTTTGGACTGTTTTAATTCAACTAAGAGAGTATTTAGGTACAAAACAGAATTTCCAGATATAATGACTCGGAGGGAACTTCCCAGACTGAACCCCGTACAGTCAGCCACTCCTACAAAGTGTGACCATGCTCCGAGGTTTTACAGGGGCATGGGAAGTTATGAGAATTAGTGGCTGTGAAAGGGCTTTGCACACGCCTGTGTGGGAAAACACATGTTAGTGCCCAGCTGTGAACCACTTTAAGACCCAGATCCGCCCTAGAGGGCAAGACTTGTTGGCCCCTCTTGCAAACTCACGTGATGCACCCCCAGTGAGGACTTCCAGAAGAGAAGCTGAGACGGGGGCTCCAGGAGAAAGAGGGAAGAATTAAATGTACCCTTCCGGAGACTCAAGGACCTGAGAAGTTACGGATGCCTTGAAGAATCATGAGAGCTTTCCAGGCAGCAAAGGGGGAGGACAGGCATGGGAACAGGGAGGTCTGCGGGCTAGAGGTTCCACCACGCATCTGGGCTGCGGTAAAGTGAGTGATGCTGGAGGTACTGGGATGATGGTCCTGGCGTGACCGCAGCAAGACCAAGGAGTGTGACCTTTTCTGGTGGACTGGAGCAGTCCAGTACCAGATGTGGGTTGGAAACAGGTTGGACTGGCAAATTGGGGGGCAGCATACGGCAGCAGGCTGAGGCAGGGGAGAGGATGAGGCAGGAGATCCCATAGGGGTCATTTCAGGAACCAAAGAATTACACATACACACAAACACACACACAATTTGCTGGAAGGACAAATAAAGTTTCTAAGCTGACACTTAGTTCACCCCCATCAAAAATTCCCTGCTCCATTTCTTTTTATGTTCCCTGGGAGAGTGTGTTTTCACCCCCACAGAGAAAAGAAGCCTCTTATCTTGGTTGTTTCAAGCACAACCAGAATTAGCAGGACCAGAAGGGAAATAAATGTGGAAATACAGAAAAAAAAAAAAAACCTAAAGTAAATGAAGATGAAAAAGGAGGACAAGGCAAAATATAGATTTCTTACTCTTCCTACCACTGTTAGATCATTCAAGGCATGGGTTTCACAATGGCAGCTGTAAAGTGTCTGGGTTTGAACACGCCCAGCCCCCAGTGGGACAAATTCTTCATGTAATAGCTCATGCCTTGTTCTGGCAGATTCTGGAGTGCAGTCTGGGAGGCAGAAGGGTCAGGCAGCCTAGCTGGGGCTTCCAGGGAGTGGTGTTTGGGAAACAGGTAGGTGTGGGGTTCAGTTGTCTACTCTCTGTGTTTATTTGTTTTGCATTCTTCTGTGTGTCTGCTTGTCTTCCTTTTAGGTGGCACCAGAATCAACTCTGAGACCTTCTGGAGTGGGAGAGAGGTGCTCGATGTCTTCTGCCACTTCAGTTCCCTGTTCTACCTTTGTCTCTTTTTTTGTTGCATCATCTTGCTGCATCAGCTCTCTGCTCAGGCCAGCTTGCTGCCCAGACCAGCACTCCTGCAGGGCCAGCACTCTGCGTGGGCTAGCACTAGGCATGAACCAGCTCTCCACTGAGTCCAGCATGCTGCACAGGTCCCAGGAATCAAACCCTGGACATCCCATATGGTAGATGGGAGCCCAATCGCTTGAGCCACATCCACTTCCCCCAATAACTATTTTTGGAATTCGTAAACAATGCCAAACTGCTGCAGGAAACTTCTCATAATACGAGGTGTCTTAGTTTGATAAAGGCTGCTAATACAAAGTACCAGAAATGGTGGGATTCAGGATGTTTTCCACTTTGGTCATTGTAATGGGAATTTTATTAGGGTAAAAACTTACAGTTCTGTAGCAGTTTGGTATGATTAATGAATTCCAAGGTAGATATGAATTATGATTGTGAATTGATGTGTTCCTCTGGGCATATCAGATTGTATTATATTCAGAGGTTTCACTTTTACTTGATTCAATGATGATCAAGGCTTTGATTTGGCCATAGCAATAGGACATGGAAATTGACATAGAGAAGCAGATGTGGCTTAAGTGATTAAGCTCATGCCTAACACATGGGAGGTTCCGGGTTCAGTTCCTTGTGCCTCCTAATTCAGTGGGTTCCACTGGATTTCAGCCACTTCTTCCCATGGCTTTCCATGTCTGTCTGAACTTCATTCCATTTATAAAGGACTCCAGTAATAGGATTAAGGTAGAAGGCTGATCATCTCAGGGATGAAATTGGTGTTAATATAAATATAGAATGTTTTTTCAGGCTCTAAAACAAAAGTACATCACTAGTACAGGGTGTTAATAATAAGTATTTGGAGTGTACTAGTCAGCCAAAGGGGAGCACTGAACTCGGCAGATATGCAGCCAACTCCTACTCTCCACTTCTTCAGGACTGCCCTGGACAGTGAACATGATGATGATGGACCAGCCCCAGCCCAAAAGAAAGGACTATGTTAAACTGCAAGCAAAATAATTCCATTCTTCTGTCCTATTCCCTTCTCAGCTGAAATAGAGTGGAAAACATCTCCAATCCCACATGATTGAGAAATGAACAAAAATATAGGGGGAGTTTAACTGCTGACTGAAACAGAGTTATTGTTATTGTAGTTAATATCTTGTGATAACTGAGTAATAAGTAACTTTGATAAAAAAATAAATTGTAAAATAAAAAAAATTAAAAAAAAAAACAAAATCAATTCAGAAATCCATTTTTTAAGATTCTGTTTCTCGAGAACCACACCCAGTACCAAACGTGCATTAGGCAGGGTTCTCTAGGGAAACAGAACCAACAGGAGATATCTGTAAATATGAGATTTCATAAAATCACCTCATCTGACAGTGGGGATACACAAGCCCAAACTCCATAGAGCAGGCCACAAGCTGGGAACTCCACTGAAAGTTTTTAATGAATTCCCCAAGTGAAGCTGACTGACTGAAGTAGAGATGGAAATCCTCTCTTCTGACTGCTGAAAACTTCTTTTAAGGCCTTCAGCTGATTGGAGGAGCTATCTCTCGTTACTGAAGGCAATCTCTTCAGTGGTTGTAGATGTAATCAGCCATAGATACTATCAATTTACCGATGATTTAAGCTCAAAAACTGTCTTGAAATTAACAATTAGGCCAATGCTTGCATGACCAAACAACTGGGCACCATTACCTGACCAAGGTCACACATGAAACTAACCATCACAGGGACAGAAAAGTATATGAAGAAATAATGGCTGAAAACTTCCCAAACCTGATGAAAGAAATGCAAGATAGGAAATCTAATGAAAGATGTGCAGGATTCTCAAGGAACTTTAACAGGACAGATTACAAGAGACCTTTACCAAGACTCATTTTAGGAAGATGTCAGATTCCAGAGACAAAGGTACAAGAGATAAGTAACTTGTCATATTCAAGGGATTCTCCAATAAGATTAACAGTAAATTTCTCATCAAAAATCATGAAGACCGGAAGACAGTGGAATGGCATATTTAAACTCCTTATATGAAAAATTTGTCAGCCATGAATTCCTATCTGGCAAAATTATCTTTCAAAAGTGATGGATGAACGACATGACATGGCAGTGGCACAAGGATAGACACACTGACCAGTGGAACCGAATTGAGAGTTCTGATACAGATCCTCGTATATACAGTCATCTGATATTCTACAAGGCATTCAAACCCACTCAACTGGGAGAGAATGGTCTCTTCAACAAATGGTGCCTAGAGAATTGGGTATCCATATGCAAAAGAAGGAAAGAGGATTACCATCTCACACCTTATACAAAAATCAACTCAAGATGGCTGAAAGACCTAAATATAAGAGCCAAGACCATAAAAACCTTAGAAAAATAATGTAGGGAAGCATCTACAGGACCTTGTAATAGGAAATGGCTTCATGAACTTCATACCCAAAGCATGATCAGCAAAAGAACAAATAGATAAATGGGATTTTCTCAAAATTAAAGCATTTTGCACCTCTAAGGAATTTGTCAAGAAAGTGAAAAGAGGGCCTACACAATGGGTGAAAATATTTGGTAACCATATATCTGAAAGGAGACTTATATCCTACATATATGAAGAACTCCTATATCTCAAAAATAAAAAAACAACCCATTTGAAAAATGGGAAAAATATTTGAACAGATGCTTCTCCAAAGAAGAAATACAAATTGCTAAAAAGCACATGGAAAAAAAAGCTCAAAATTACTAGGTATTAGGGAAATGCAAATCAAAAAACTACAACGAGATACCATCTTACTCCCATAAGACTGGCAGCTATCAAAAAACAGAAGACTACAAGTGCTGGAGAAGATGTGGAGGAATGGAAACAATCATCCACTGCTGGTGGGAATGCAGAAGGATCCAGCCATTCTAGAGGACAGTTTGGCGGTTTTTCAAAAAGTTAGCTATACCAGGCCCTGAGACTCAACAGACTTCAGCTCCTACACTCTGGCTTATTGGACTTACCCCACTCAGCTAACATGGAGTTGAAGAAGGTCAACCACCACACCAGGGAGCCAAGAGTACCTACATCTGAAAGCAGGAGGAGTGCATCCAGCATCCATGTGGAATCTAAGGCCCCTCTTGATATAGATGTGGGGTGGACACAACCATTCCAAGGTCCACAGGATGGAGGAATAGAGTATGGATTAGAGGACTTACTAATATTCTATTCATGAACTATTGTGATTAGTAATAGAAGAAAATGTGTCATTGGTATGGAGAAAGTGACCATGGTGGCTGCTGGGGGTAGGGAATGGGAGGAAGAGATGAGATGTGGGGGCATTTTCAGGACTTGGAGTTGTCCTGGGTGGTGCTGCAGGGACAGTTACTGGACATTGTATGTGCTCCCATGGCTCACTGGGTGGAATGTGGGAGAGTGTGGGCTATGATGTGGACCATTGACCATGAGGTGCAGCAGTGTTCAGAGATGTATTCACTAAATGCAATGAATGTCTCATGATGATGGAGGAGATTGTTGTTATGGGGGGGAGGAGTGGGATGTGGGAGGTGGGGGGTATATGGGGACCTCATTTTTTTTATGTAATAGTAAAAAAATAAATAAAGACAAAAAATAAAAATAAAGTAAACTTTAAAAAAAGTTAGCTATAGATTTGCCATATGATCCAGGAATTCCGCTGCTGGGTATATACTGAGGAACTGAAAATAAGGACAAAAACCGATATATGCACACCAATATTCATAGCAGCATTATTCACTATTGCCAAAAGTGGGAATCAACCCAAATGTCCATCAACAGATGAATAGAAAAATAAAATGTGGCATATACATACAATGGAATATAACTCAGCTACAAGAAGGAATACAGTACAAATGCACATGATAACATGGATGAATCTTGAGAACCTTAAGTTGAGTGAAGCAAGCCAGGCATTGAAGGACAAATACTACATGACCTCTCTGATATGAAGCAAGCAAACCAAGATGTCTCAGAGAACTAGAGACTGGAAGATAGACTTAATGGAATTTTTTTGGGGGGAGAGAAAGGTTGCAAGCTGAAGCCTACATAGGTGAAGTCTATGATAAGCTGGAGGTATGTATTCTTACAGGGAGGAGGTAAGATGGTGCATAGGGATACCATTGGGTGGAACTTTGTGGGCTTGAGGGGGACTAGGGATGGAAGGATGGGTTAGATGGCCCAAAGAGTTGGGGGGAGGGCTGGCGGGAAGAGTTGAATATGAGAGAATCTCAGGTAAATGGTTGACACTATAAGGTTCAGAAAACTCTTTAGAAAATATAATAAGGAAGGATTACATGTTAAGGTGCTTAGGAGGGTGGCATCTGGCACAGGAGCAGGCTGGTAGAGATTGTATGAGTGCTCAGTTTGTCATAGTGTCTTAAATCATTGGCTGGAGACCATACAATGAGTGTGAAAGTGTACCCACATCCTGGGGAGACCTGATGTTCTCAAACGGAGAGAATTGTGTCCCTTGAGAGAATCGGTGGCTCCCAATGGGTTAAGGCAGTCTAGTATGTCAAGCCCTCAGCATTGTTGCAAGTATCTGTAAATCTGGTCCCTCAAGTAGTGAAGATTGATGTCACTGTGGGCCCCAAGGGCATGGGGAGAGAGGTAAAGAATAGATGGAAGCAGGGCAACTGGAGGGCAAACGGAAGTGCTCCACAAGATCGTGTAACGATGGATATAGGACATGTTAACGTACACCAAAAATGTGTACAAGTCTATAAGCTAAAATGTAAATCATAATGTAAAACATCAGGAAACTAAAAATTTAGAAATTTGTACAGTCTAAAATATAAACTGGAATGTAAACCAAAATGGAACTCTATGTGAAACCTGTGTTTCAAAATCTATACATCAGCTGCAGCAAATGTAACATGGACATGTAAAAAGATATTGCTGCGGAAAGGGGAAAGGGTTTGATATTGGATATATGGGAGTCCTCTATATTGTATATGTGAATTACTGTGATCTAAAACTTTTTTGAAGACAAAATTAAAAATTAGAAAAAAATTTTTTTTTAAGGAATGGATGTAGACACTGAGGAAGAAATGAAAGAAAGTACCTCACCATTGTACATACAGGGCAACACATTACAGTGATGAAAGGTAAAACGTTAAAAAATCTCTATAATATTGTTCATTTTTATTAATACACCAATTTATTTTTACTTTATCTTAGTATTTCTAAATTAGTATTTATACTTTCTAATCTTTAAACCCATCACTATATTTCCTTTTCTTATTAATTGAATTTGGCAATATATTAGCCAAAGTGGATACAACCCCAGGTACTGGTTCTCCTGAGGGCTACGGAGACCCACAGGTATATGGTCATGGCAGATAGCTCTGGAGCTCAGTACCATGTCAGTGGGCCCTACTTTGGATTTTGTGTCCCTGAGTGTGATGGAGTTGGGCTCAGATGTGACCCTTCTACACCTGCCTCTTCTGTCACTTTTAATGAACCCTTGGCTGGTGCTAGCACTGGTGTATACTCAGAAGACTTGAATCTCTGGACTGTTCATGTGCCAGCTGTACCCTGAGACTCAATAGAATTGCAACTCCTATCCTCTGGTTCATTGTACTTACACAGGTCAGCTAACAGGGAGATGAAGATGGTCAGTAGCCACACCAGGGAACTGAGAGTGCCTACAACTGCAAGCAGGAAAATTGCATCCATCATCCATGTGGAATCTAAGCCCCCTCTCAATATAGAGGTGGAGTGGACATCACCATGCCAGGGCCCACAGAATGGAGGAATAAAATATGGATTAGAGTGGACTACTGATATTCTACTATAAAACTTTTGTGACTACTAATAGAAGAAATTGTATCACTGACAGGGAAAAAGTGGCCACACAGTTGGTGAGGGCAGGAAGTGGGAAGAAGAGATGTGATGAGGGGGCATTTTGGGGACTTTGGAGTTGCCCTAAATGGTATGGAAGGGTCAGATGCTGGACATTATATATATCCTGCCAAAACCCACTGAATATATTGGGGTAGAGTGTGAACTACAGAGTAAACTATTATCCACGTGGTGCAGCAGTGCTCCAAAATGTGTTCACCGAGTGCAATGGGTGTGCCACAATGAAGGACGAGGTTGTTGGTGTGGGAGGAGTGGGGTGGGGCGGGTATACAGGAACCTCTTATATTTTTTAATGTAACATTTTTTAACCTTATATCCGTGAATGTCTTAACTTCTCCATTTGTTTTTTAAGGAGGTACTGGAGTTTGAACCTAGAAACTCATACATGAGAAGCAGGCACTCAAACACTGAGCTACACCTGCTTCCCAATGAGAGATGATTTTTTTCACTTGATTCTTTTTAGGATGTACCAAGATTGAACCTGACACCTCATACATGGGAAGCAGGTGTTCAACCACTTGAGCTACATCTGCTTCCCTCCATCACCTTTTTTTAAATAACACTTTTTAAATTAAAGTTAATAGATCACATAGAATGTTATATTAAAAAAAAACATAAGAGGTTCCCATATAACCCACACCCCACTCCCCCACCCCCATCAGGTTTGTAAATTGAATTTTTTAAAGATACATACATCACAAAAAAGGTTACATTATAAAAAATATAAGAGGTACCTGTATGTCCTAAAAAATAAAAGGAGTAATTAAGACCTTTACAGATAAAAGCTGAAAGAGTTCATTACCATTAATCAGCCTTGCAATAAATGCTAAAGGGAGTCCTTGAAGCTGAAATAAAAGGACACTAGACAGTAGTTCAGAGCCATACAAAGAAGTTAAAACATCACTAAGAGTAATTACACAGGTAAATATAAAGTCCTGTATTATTGTTCTTTTGGTTTGCTACTGCTTCCCCTCATATGAATTAAGAGGCAACTATATAAAATAACATTTTAAATCTATGCTAAGAATACAACATATTAAGATGTAATATGAGACCATAACAATATAAAGAGGAGGGATGGCAGTATAGAGTAGTAAAGAGAGTATGTATACTACTGAAACTAGCTTGGTACTGGTCAAACTACGTTGTTCCTAGTTTAAGATGTTCATTGTAAATAGAAAGATAGCCACTAATAAAGCAACTAAAATTATATACAAGGGGAAAAGAGAAGTGGATTGAAAAAGCAATTAAATACAAAAAAGGGGAGAAGATGGGGCTCAAGCACTTGGGCATCCACCTCCCAGATGGGTGGTCCCCGGTTCAGTTCCTGGTGCCTCCTAAAGAAAAAACAAACAATGAGCAGACAAGGGGGAAAAAACAACAATGAGCAAACAGACAAGGGAGACATCACAGGGGTGGGGTGGGGAGAGAATTTTAAAAAGGCAGTAATGGAATAATTGTGGAACAAAAACATATAAGACACAGAAAACAAATGGTTGAATGACAGGAGTAAAGCCTTCCTGCTCAGTTACTACCTTGAATGTCCATAGATTCAGATGTGGCTAAAGTGGTTGAGCTCTGGCCTCCCACATGAGGCTCCAGATTTGGTTCCTGGTGCCTCCTGAAAAAAACAAAAACAAACAAGTGAAACAATTGAAAAAAACAACTCAGGGGAGGTGGGGCAAGATGGCATACGAGTAAGTACACCATCATCATCTCTCCTGCAAAGACTGGCTGTGTGGTGAGGGAATTCTGCCAGAGCAGGCTGTTTTGGGAACCTACAGGGCAGGAGATGTCTGGACATTGATCTGGAGAGACTACAGCAGAATTAGTGCTTGCTCAAGGTAGAATTGTGGGTTTCTAACACTGAACTCAGAAGCGTGGGAAGGTAAATCCCTTCCCCCTAAGGCTGAGAGCGTAGCGCTCCCCGAGAACTGCCTGTCATGTGGGAGCATTCCCAATCCCCATGTTCCCCAAACACGTGAACCCCAAGCCCATGTTCCCTGAACCCCGGCAACCCACGTTTCACAGACCTACATACCCCGAGTCCACATTCTCCCGGGGCTCTGTTTACTGAGCCCAGCACTCCTGGAAATCCTGCATTGCCCTACTCCTCCAGTTGTGGACTAACTCTGGAAGTGGGAGGGTTTAGGTGGGAGGTGCAGAGGGGCCCAAGGAGTGCAGGTTCAATTTTCTGGCCCCCCCCGCCTTTTATTGAGTTTGGAGGAGTATATCAGCTGACTTGGGGAGAGCCTAGGAAGAGAGTAGAGGCAAATCTGCTGAGAAAGTTCAATTTTCTAAACATCCTGGCATAGGAAACTTGGTCTGGGGAAGGTGGAGTCAGAAAATAAACTAGCCCCCCTGTAGCACACCTAAGGGAGAGGGACAGTAAGTAGGACACACTTTGGAGTGTTCCAATAGCATATTTAGTGTTCGAGGCAAGGGGTGGGTGCTCTCTCTCTCAAGAAATTAAGAGACATTATTTTCTGTTGGTTCACCAGGGACCCATTTGAATTTCCTATAGGAGCCCTAACACAGCCTTCCTGCTGCCCTGGGAGAGAGGGAAGTGAGGAAGGGAGAAAGGGGGAAGGTCAGATGTCTAGAAGTTTTATTCAAATGCAAAGAGGATTCCCTGCCTGAAGCTTTATCTGGTCTTTTTGTTGGTTTGTCTTCTTGTTTTCTTTCCTCCTTATCTCCCCCACAGCCTTTTTTCCTTTTTTTCCCTTTGTCTTTTTCTTGCTTGCTTTTAAAAAGAATTTTTTAATTTTTTCCTTTTTTTTCAACTTTTTTCTTTTTTTATATTAGGTGCTGCAGACAACATTTCTTATTTGCTGTGCTTCTTCACCCTCAATTTCCTCTTTTCTGTGTATACTGCTTTTGGCTACCAACACTATCCACTTTCCTTTACATCATTCTATCTTCCATCATTTATTGTTTCTCTTACATTCCACCTCTCTTTCTTTAGCCCCCAATATTTCTGAATTTTTATCTCTAATACCTCTAATCTGTTTTCTAGCTTTTATTCACTCTTTATATTACTGTCCTTTCTTTTCTCTTTCCCTCTCTTCTGCCCACACTGGTATTTATTTATTTATTTATTTATGCAATGAATGTGCCACAATGATTGATCTTTTAATTCATACAATATTCCCCCCCCCCATATTCAGTTTACTGTCTTATTAAAGGTACTGCATTTTTTTTTGTGTGGTTATAACCATGAACAGCTTATGTGAGTTCAATATCCATTCTCCTAGATCTCACATTTTACTTCTGCTAATGTTCACTATCAATACTATTATTATATATTATTGTCTCACACCTTTTGCTTTCTCTGACCCTAATATTTTTCTTCAAAGGAACGTAGACAACAAGGAAACAGAATAAGAATGAAGTGACAAAGAGAAGACTTAACACGCACACAAAAACAATTAATTAAACCCTGAGATGAAGAAACTAATCAACTGAATAAACCCAATAAGATAAAATGATGACCAGATAGCAACAAAAAACTACAGACCATACCAATAATCAGGAAAACATGGCCCATTCCAATGAACAAACTAAAAACTAGGAAGAGAAGTGGAACACTGAGCAAATAATTCAAGCTCTCAAAACATGTATCATGGACCAATTCAATGAAGTGAAGGAAGAGATTAACCATATTAAGAAAACACTTGGAGAGCATACAGAAGAAATTGTAACCATGCACAGAAAGATAACAGATATGATGGGGATCAACAGCACAATCCAAGGAATCAAAAATAAACACTCAGCAAAATAACAGCTGATTTGAAGAAGCAGAGGAAAGAATTAATGATGTGGAAGACAGTACATCTGAAATCAAACAGATAGTATAGTTGGTAGATAAAATGATACAAAAAATCCAGCAGGGACTTAGGGACCTGAATGACAATGCAAAACACACAACCATACACATCATAGGTATCCCAGATGAAGAAGCAAAGGGAAAGGTGACAGAAGGGGTGTTGAAGGAAATAATAGCTGAAAAATTCCCAAACCTACTGAAGGAAATGTGTGTACATGTCCAGGAATGCAACCCAAACAGCATAAATCCCAACAGGCCTACCCAAAACATACACTTGCCAAATTATCCAATGGTCATGACAAAGACAAAATACTGAAGACAGCAGAGAAAAGAGAACCATCACATACAAAGGAGGCTCCATAAGATTAAGTGCTGATTTCTCATCTGAAACCATGGAGGCAAGAAGGCAGTGGTATACATAGTCAAGGTACTAAAAGAAAAACATTTTCAGACAAGAATTCTCTATCCAGCAATGATGGCATTCAAAAATTACAGAGAGTTCAAAGTATTCACAGATAAACAGAAACTAAGAAAGTATGCCAACAAGAAACCTGCCCTTCAGGAACCACTAAAGGGAGTTCTGCAGGAGAAAAGAAAAAAACAGGAGAGACAGAGTTGGAGGAGAGTATAAATGCCAACTAAAATGACAAAAAGTGAAAAAAAATCAAACAACATATGACAAATACAAATCCAAAGAAAATATTGCTAATACAAGTAATTCCTTGCAAGTAATAATGCTGAATGTCAATGGACTAAACTCACCTATTAAGAGACACAGAATGGAACACTGGATAAGGAAATATGCCCCATCTATATGCTGTCTACCAGAAACACATCTTAGACCCAGGTATTCAAGGAGATTGAAGGTAATGGCTGGAAAACAATCTTACAAGCAAATAATAACCAAAAAAGGGCAGGAGTAGCTATGTTAATATCAGACAAATAGACTTTCAATGCAAAACTATTGTGAGAGTCAAAGATGGACACTACATATTAGTGAAAGGGATAGTCTTTCAAGAAGAAAAATAATCATAAACATTTATGCCCCTATCAAGGGCACCTCCAAATATGTGAGGCAAACCCTGGAGAAATTAAGTGAAGGAATACATGCCTCTACAATTATAGTGGGGGACTTTAGCACACCATTATCACCATTGAACAGAACATCTCAAAAGAGAATCAATAAAGGAACAAAGACTTTGAAGAACATAGATCTGAACCTAATAGACATATACAGAATATTACACCCATATACAGCAGGATATATATTCTTCTCAAGTGCACATGGATCATTCTCCAAGATAGACCACATGGTAAGCCACAGAGAAAGTCTCAATGAATTCAGAACAATTGAAACTATACAAAATAATTTCTCTGACCACAGTGAATTGAAGCTGGAAATCTGCAAGGGCCAGAGAACCAGGTTAGGCACAAAGATATGGAAGATGAGCAACGCATTCTTAGACAAAGAGTGGGTCAAGGAGGAAATCTCAAAAGAAATCAGTAGTTACCTTGAAACCACATCAAACATATGAGATGCATCAAAAGCTGTACTGAGAGGGAAATTCATAGCCATAAATTCATTCATCAAAAAGGCAGAAAAGCTAAAATTGAAGAACTGCACAATTGGAGGAATTCATAAACAAAACAAAAAACTAACCCCAAAGAAAGAAGAAAGAAAGAAATAACAAAGATCAGAGCAGAACTAAATGAAGTAGAAAATAAGAACGCACTAAAAAAAAAAAATAAATAAAAGCAAGAGCTGGTTCTTTGAGATCAATAAAATTAACAAATCTTTAGCTAGCATAACAAAGAAAAAAGAGAGAAGATGCAAATACACAAAATAAGAAATGAGAAAGGAGATATCACCACTGACCCCACAGAAATAAAGACTACCATAAAAGGATACTTTGAAAACCTATATCAACAAGAAGGACAATTTAGAGGAAATCCTAGAAACACATAAGCAGCCTACATAGATGAAAGAAGAAATTGATGATCTCAACAAACCAATCACAAGTAAAGAGATAAGATCAGTCACTAAAAACCTCCCAACTAAGAAGAGCCCTGGGCCAGGCGGTTTCACAGGTGAATTATACCAAACATATGGAAAGAACTAACACCAAAAGTGCTAAACTCTTCCAAAATATCAGACTAGAAGGAACATTACCTAACTCATTCTCTGATGCCAACATTACCCTACTATCACAGCCAAACATAGACAACACAAAATAAGGAAAATTACAGCCAATGTCTCTAATAAACCTAGATGGTAAAATCCTCCACAAAATACTTGCTAATCCTATTCAACAACACATCAAATGAATTATACACCATGACCAAGTGGGTTTCATCCCTGTATGCAAAGAAGGTTCAATATAAGAAAACCAGTCAACATAATACACCATATAAACAGGTCAGGGAAAAAAATCACATGATCTTATCTATAGATGCAGAAAAAGCATTTCACAATATACAGCACCCTTTCCTGATAAAAACACTGGAAAAGATAGAATAGAAGGAAACTTTCTGAACATGATTGAAGGAATATTTGAAAAACCCACAGCTGACATCATTTACAATGGTGAAATCCTAAAATCCTTCTCTCTAAGATCAGGAATGAGACAGGGATGCCCACAACACCGCTTTGATTTAACATTGTGTTAGAAATACTTGCTCAAGTACTGAGGCATGAAACAGATATAAAAGGCATCCAAAATGGAAAGGAAGAAGTCAAAATTTCACTATTTGCAGATGACATCATCCTATACATAGAAAGCCCTGAGAAATATACAACCAAGCTTCTAGAACTTATAAATGAGTTCAGTAGACACGCAGGTTATATGATCAATGCACAAAAATCAGTATCATTTCTGTACACCAATAATGAGCAATCTAGGAGGAAATCAAGAAACAAATACCATTTATAATAGTAAATAAAAAAAATCAAATACCTAGGAATAGATATAATTAAAGATGTAAAAGACTTGCACACAGAAAACTACACAACACTGTTTAAGGAAGTCAGAGAAGACCTAAATTAATGGAAGAATATTCCCTGTTCATGGATAGGAAGACTAAATATCATTAAGATGTCTATTCTACCAAAACTGATCTACAGATTCAATGCAATCCCAATAAAAATCAACCCAACATTTTTTACTGAACTAGAAAAACTATGAAATTTATTTGGAAGGGAAAGATAACCAGAATAGGCAAAGACATATTGAAAAAGAAAATGAAATGGGAGGAACCACACCACCTGACTTTAAAACATTCTACAAAGCTATAGTGGTCAAAATGGCATGGTATTGGCACAACTAGGGACAAACTGACTAATGGAACCAAATGGAGAGCTCTGATATTTGTCCTCGCATATATAATCATCTCATATTCGAAAAGACCACCAAGCCCCCTCAACTGGGAGAGAATGGCCTCTTTAGCAAATGGTACTTGGAGAACTGGATATCCATATGCAAAAGAATGAGAGAGGATTACCATCTCACACTTTATACAAAAACCAACTCAAGATGGATCAAAGATCTAAATATAAGAGCCAACACCATAAAGACCTTGGAAGACAATGTAGGGAAGCATCTACAGGAGCTTGGAATAGAAAATAGCTTCATGAACACACACAAAGCATGAGCAGTGAAAGAAAAACATAATATAGGACCTCCTCAAAATTAAAGTCTTTTGCAGCTCAAAGGAGTTTATCAAGAAAGAGAAAAAAAAGAGCCTACCAAATGGGAGAAAATATTTGGTAACCATATGTAATGGTTAGGCTACTGTGTCAACTTGGTGAGGTAATTGCGCCCAATTGTTTGGTCAAGCAAGCACTGGGCTAATTGTAATGCAAGGGCATTTGTGGACTTTAATCACCATTGACTTCATTGCAGTGATAAATCATAGATAGCTGATTACAATTACATCAACCAGGGAGATTGTCATCAGCAATGAATGATGCTTGACCCAACCAGTCGAATGTCTTAAAAGGGGAAGAGATTCCAGCATTGAGAGAGAATTTCCCAGCTTGTCTTTGGACAGACATCATCTCCCAGAACTTGTCAACAACCTTCACTGGACTTTCATTGGCATCCCTGGTTGCAGCCTGCCTGCAGAACCTGGACTTGTGTATCCCCATGGCTGTGCGAGAGACTCTTATAAAATCGCATACTATTGACAGATATCTCTTATTGATTCTGTTTCTCTGGAGAACCCTGACTAATACACCATATATCTGATAGGAGCCTAATATCAAACATCAGTAAAGAAATCCTATAACTCAAAAATAAAAAGATAAATAACCCATTCAAAAAATGGGCAAGAGATTTGAACAAATACTTCTCCAAAGAAGAAATACAAATGGTTAAAAAGCACATGAAAAGATGTTCAACATCACTAACTATTAAGGAAAAGCAAATCAAAAGTACCATGAGATGCCATCTTACACTCATTAGACTGGTGGCTATTAAAAAAACGGAGGACTATTAGTGTTGGAGAGGATGTGGAGGAATGGGAACACTCATCCCCTGCTGGTGGGAATGAAGAAGGAACCAGCCATTCTGGAGGGCAGTTTAATGGTTCCTCAAAGAACTAGCTATAGATTTGCCATATGATCCAGCACTTTCACTGCTGCATAAATACCCAGAAGAACTGACAACATGGACACAAACTGATGCATGCACACCAGAGTTCATATCGGCATTATTCACTATTGCCAAAAGTTGGGATCAATCCAAATACCCATCAATAGATGAATGAATAAAGAAAATGTGGTATACAGATACAGTGGGATACTACTCAGCCATACAAAAGAATACAGTACTAACACATGAGATAATGGATGAATCTTGAGGACCTTATGTTGAGTGAAGCAAGCCAGGCATTGAAGGACAAATACCACATGACCTCTCTGATATGAATTAACCAATTCAAGCTGTCTCAGAGAGCTAGAGACTGGACGATAGGCTTACAGGAAATGACGGGGGGAGAGGAAGGTTGTGAGCTGATGCCTACATGGGTGAAATCTCTGATAAAGTGGAGGTAAATAGTTGTGCAGTGAAGGGATAAGTTGGGGGCATAGGGATACAAATGGGTGGAGCTTTGCAGGCTTGAGGGAGGCTGGAGTTCAGAGGATGGGTCAGATAATCCATGAAATTGGGGGGAGAGTTTGGGGGAGCAGGTGAACATGGGAGTTTGTCAGGTACATGGTGGAAATTATAATATTGAGAAAATCCTTTAGAAAATATAATAAGGAAGTGCTACTTGTTTAAGGTGTTTGACGGGGCACATCTGGCACAGAGTGTTCCTGGGGCAGGCTTCTAGGGAGTGTGGGGTGCTTATCATGTCTATTGGGTTATGTCAGTGAGTCGAGACACATACAATGAGCAGGAAAGTGTTGTACCCCCATGCTGGGGAGGCCTGATATTCTCAAACGGAGGAGAGGGTGTCTCTTGAGAGCAATGGTTGCTCCCAATGGGGGTGGACAGACTAGAGTGTCAAGCCCTCAACACTGTTGTGAGTATCTATGAATCTTGTCTATCAAGCAGTGAAGCTTGGTTGTCACTGTGGAACTTGAAGGGAGGGTGAGAGAGGAATAGAAGAGATGGAAGAGAGGGTAACTAGGGGACAATGGAAGTGTGCCACAAGATTGTGCAATGATGGATATAAGCCATGCTAAATTTCACCAAAAATTTATAAAAGTCTCTATTCTAAAATGTAAACCATAATGTAAACCATAATGAAATAAATGATTTAGAAAAGTGTATAGTCTAAAATATAAACCATAATGTAAGCCATAATGGAATCATGGTTAGTAGCTATGTTTCAATATCTGTATATCAGCTATAGCAAATATAACATCCACATGTAAAAAATTCATTGTTGGGGAAGGGGGAAAGGGTTTGATGTTGGGCATATGGGAGTCCCCTATACTGTATATGTGACTTTACTGTGATCTAAAACTTTTTAGAAGCCAAAATTAAAAATTAAAAAAAGGGATGCAGATACTGAGGAAGGAATGGAAGAGAATGCCTTGCCAGTGTACATACAGGGCAACACCTATTACTGTGATGAAAGGCAAAATGCCAAAAAAATGTTTTATGATATTTTCTGTTTTTTAATACCCCAAACTATTTTTACTTTATTTTAGTTTTCTTAATTATTATGTATTCTATTTCTAATCTTTAAACTTGTCAATACTATTTAGTTTTCCTACTAATTGAGTTGGCAATATATTAGGCTTTATTTTTTAAGAAGTTTTGGATCACAGAGGGGTTCAACTATGGCAGGGAAGGAGCACTGGCATGGAGTATCATTGATCAGGGATGCATGGGTTGAAGGGAATTCTCCAGGACGTGCATATAGGGCATATATATATGTTCGGAGGTTCGTTGTGTATTGTCATAGTGGATAGAGTTACACGTGAAAACTGAGGGAGTGCTGAGTTACCATCTGGGGGAGTTCTGTCACATTCCCCCATGGGACAGCAACAATCCCCCAAGTGCAATGGCAAAGATCAATGAAGAAGGGTGGTCCAATGATGGGCCCTTGATACTGATGGTTATGTTTATAAGCCTGAGTGCTTGAAGTTCCAACTAGGCCTACAGTTGCAAGGTGCCTAAGAGTTACCTCCTGAGAACGTCCATCATGCTCAAATGGGGCCACTCTCTAAGCCAAACTCAGCTTGTAAATGCATTACCTTCCCCCCAGTGTGGGACATGACTCCTGGGGATGAGTCTCCCTGGCATTGAGGGATTACTACTAATCACCAATTGGTAATGCAACTAGAAAAAGACCTTGAATAACAAGGGGAAATGGTAAAGACAAATAAGTTTCTATGGCTAAGAGGCTTCAAAATGAGTCGGGAGGTCATCAGAGGGGTTGCACGTACATGCGTTTCAGCAGGATCCTAGAGACAGCCAAATTATAGATACAACCCCAGGTACTGGTGCTCCTGAGGGCTATGGAGACACACAGGTTCTACAGTCATGGCAGATGGCTCTGGAGTTCAGCATCTTGCCAGGGGACCCGATTTGGAATTTGTGCTCCTGAGTGTGATGCAGTTGGACTCAGATGAGACCTCGTACACATACTTCTGTCACTTTTACTGAACTGGTGGTTGGTGCTGATGTTGGTGTATTTGCAGAAGACTTGAATCTCTGGACTGGCTATGTGCCAGTTGGGCTCTGAACCTCAGCAGAGTTCAACACCTACTCTCCAGTTTGTTGGACTTACCCAGTTCTGCTAACAGGGAGGTAAAGATGGTCAACCACCATACCAGGGAACCAAGAGTGTTTAACTGCAAGCAGGATAATCACATACATCAGCCATGTGGGATCTAAGCTCCCTCTCAATTTAGAGGTGGAGTGAACATCATCATCCAAGGGTCAACAGGACAGAGTGATAAAATATGGATTAGAGTGGACTTACTGGTATTCTACTATAGAGCTGTTGTGACTCTAACAATATTAGAAATTGTATCATTGATGTGCAGACAGTGGCCACAGGAGTTGCTGAGGGCACAGAGAGGGAAGAAGAGGTGTGATGTGGGGGCATTTTTGGGACTTAGAGTTGTCCTGAAGGATATTGCAGGGACAGATGCAGGACATTATATATCCTGCCATAACCCAGTGAATGGACTGGGAAAGTGTGTAAATGACAATATAAGTTACAATCCATGTGGCATAGCAGTGCTCCAAAACGTATTCACCAAATGCAGTGAATGTGCCACAATGATGAAATACGCTGTTGCTGTGGGAGGAGTGGGGTGGGGTGTTGGGTATATGGGAACATCATATTTTTAATGTAACTTTTTTGTGATCTATGTATCTGTTAAAAAAAAAGGTTAAAAAATTTTTTCATTACTAGAATACCTAAACAGAAAACCAATAACGGAATAGAGGACTTGATCAACGTATTAACCATTTAGATGTAATGGACATATTTAATACACTCCACAGAACTAGAGCAGAATATACACTCTTCTCAAAGGCCCCTGGGATCTTTTCCAGGATACACCACAGACATATTAGGACATAAATCAAATCTTTTAAAATATTGAAATCATACCAAGTATCTTCTTAGACCCTAAAGGAATAAAGCTAGCAATCCATAATAGATAGAGAATTGTAAAATTTACAAATATGTGGAAATTAAATGTCACACTATTAACCAATCAATGGGTCAAAGAATAAGTCACAAGGAAAATTAGGAAATATCTTGAGATGAATGAAAATGAAACAAAACAAAACAATATAACAATGTACCAAAATACATGAGATGCAGGGAAGGCAATACTCAGAGGGAAATTTATAGCTCTAAATATCTACATTGAAAAAGGAAGTTCACAAATCAATAATTTAACTTCAGGAAGCAGATGTGGTTCAAGCACACCACATGGGAGATCCCAGGTTGAGTTCCCAGGGCCTCTTAAAGAAGACGAGCAAAATAGTGAGCTGACGCACCAGGCTGGTGCAGCAAGCTGACACAACAAGCTAATACAATGAGGGGACATAATGAGAGACACAATAAACATGGAGCAGAGGTAGTTCAAGTGATTAGGCACCTTGCTCCCTGATAGGAGGACCTGAGTTCACTTCCCAGTGCCTAAAAAGAAGAGAAGCAGACAAAGAGATCACACAATAGAGACACAGAGCAGGCAGCGAGTGCAAACAATGAGGGGGGATAATAAATAAATAAATAAATAAATAAATAAATAAATAAATAAATAAATAAATAAATATTCTAACTTCACACCTAAAGAAACAGAAAAACAAGAGCAAACTAAACCCAAAGTTAGTAGAAGGAAAGACACAATAAAGAGTAGAGTGGAGATAAATGAAAAACTAAAAATAACAGAAGCAACATTTCAGAGTTTGGTTTTTGAAAATATCAACAAAATTGACAAACCTTTACCCAGACTGACAAAAAGAGAGAGAACACAAATAATTAAAACCAGGAATGAAAATGCACACATTACTATAATCTTAAAGATGGCATATAAAAGGGTACTAGGAACAATTATAGGCCAACAAATTTAAAAATCTGGATGAAATGCACCAATTCCTTGAAACATACAAATTACCTAATCTGTCATGAGAATGGGAAATCTCAACAGACCTATAACAAGTACAGACTGGATCAGTAATTTTAAAAACCTCACAACAAAGAAAAGGCAATTACCAGAAGGTTTCAGAGCTGAATTCTACTAAGCATTTAAAATAGATTTAACACCAATTTTTATCCAATTGTTAAAAAAACAGAAGAGGAGGGATTATTTCCTATGTCAGTCTATCATGCTAGCATTAGTCTGCTACCAAAGATAAAGATAACAAAGAAAAAGCAAATTACAGACCAATATCCTTATGAATATAGATGAAAAATCCTCAACAAAACACTGGCAAATGGAATATAACAGCATATTCAAAGGATTACACACCGTAACCAAGTGGAATTTTTTGGCTCAACATAAATACATCAAGGCAACACCACACTAACAGAAGAGGGAAAAAATACATGATCATTTCAATTTGTACAAAAATGGCACTCGACAGCATTCAACAGTCTTTCATGATTAAAAAAATCACTCTGAAAACCAGGAGTAGAAGGGACCTCTCAAAAACAAAATAAAACAAAACCATTTAAAAAAGATGGAACCTCTCTCAACATGATAAAGGAGATTTATGAAAAACCCACAGTAAATATACTCAATGGGGAAACACTGAAAGCTTTCCCCATAAGATCAGAAATAAGACAAGTACATCTGCTGTGACCACTGTTATTCAACATTCTACTGGAAATTCTAACCAGGTTAATTAGGCAAATTGGAAAGGAAGAAATCAGACTATCTCTATTCACAGATGATATGATTCTATAGGTAGGAAATCCTAAATCCACAAGAAAGCTCCTAGACCAAATAGACAAAATTAGCAAAATTGGAGTATACAAGATAAACACACACAAGTCAGCAGGGTTTTTAAATACCAGTAGTGGACAATCTGTTAAGGAAATCATTAAAACAATTCCATTTATGACAGCAACTAAAAAAATAAAACACTGAGGTGTGACAGTTTGAAGCTGTGGGGATTCCAGAAAATCATATCCTTAGGGTAATTTGTTTCTGTAGGGGTAGGAATCTTGGATTGGATGCAGTTGGGGGGCCTTTGATTGGATTAATTCAAAGAGGTGTGACCCAGGGTGGGTCTTGGCCTTCTTGCTGGATTCTTTTAGAAAAGAAGGACTGAAAGCAGCAGACACACAAAAAAAGGTGGCAGAGACAGAAAAACACTGCCAGGCTGAGAGAGAGGTCCCAGAGATTGGAGGCTGGAATCCGTGGAGCATAGAGTATCAGAAAGAGAGACCCAAGACAGGCTCAAAGAGAAGAGGCCTGGAAGAGAAGGGAGATACAAGCCATAGGTCCGATCACTCACAGTTGAGGTCAGGGAGAAACTAAGCATGGAGGAGAGGGCAGAGACCCAGACAAGCAGATGACTCCATGTGTCTTCCCATGTGGAAGGAGTCCAAGGTCTCCAGCAGCCAACTTTCAGTGAGACAGCATCTTTGATGATGCCTTGATTTGGATATTTTCATAGCCTAAGGACTGTGTGCTTTTAGCCTAATAAATTCCCATTATAAAAGTCAACCCATTTCTGGAATATTGCTCCCAGCAGTCTTTAGCAACCTAAAACATTAGGCATAAATTTTACCAAGGTGAAAGATTTGTACACTGAAAACTAAAATCAATGCTCAAATAAATAAAACAAGATCTAAATTTAACCAAGGAGGTGAAAGACTTGTACACTGAAAACTAAAGAACATTGCTCAAAGGAATTAAACATGGAAAGATATCCCATGTTCATGGATTGGAGGTCTGAATATTGTTAAGATGTCAAAAATGCCTAAAACAATTTAAAATTCAAATGCACTCCCTATGAAAATTCCAGCATTCTTTTTTGCAGGATTGGAAAATCTGATACACAAATTTATATGGAATTTTAAGGGACCTGGACAAGCCAAATCAGTCATTGGAGAACTGAAATGTCACACAAAACATACTACAAACCTAGAGTAATTAAGTGGTGCTGCCATAAAGATAGACATACAGGTAAATGGAATAGAATTGTGAGTCCTGAAATAAATCCACCCATTCTACAGTCATTTGATTTTTAACAATGGTGCGAACTCCATTCAACTGAGAAAGAATAGTTTCTTCAACAAATGGTTCTGGGACAACTGGAAATTCATATGAAAAGAATGAAAGTGTGCCCCTATCTCTCACCATACACAGAAAATTCAAAATGGATCAATGACCTAAATAGCAGAGCAAATACTATAAAACTCTTACAAGAAAACATAGGAAATATTTTCAGGGCCTGGAAAAAGGAACTGGAGTTTTAGATTTTACACCTAAATCACAAGAAACAAAAGAAAAAATAGATAAAATGGGCTTTACCAAATTTAAAATATTTTCTGAATTGTATTATGTATTATTTTCAAAAAAGTGAAATCATAACTTACAGAATGGTAGATAATATTTGCCAGCTATATATCTGATAAGGGTTTAATATCCAAAATATGAAGAATTCCTACAACTCAGCAAGATAAAGACAAACAGCCCAATTTAAAAATAGGCCAAGGATTTGAATAGATATTTTTCCAAAAAAGAAATTCAAATGGTGTTTAAGTTTCCCCACTGCTAAAGCAAACACCTTACAATGGGTTGGCTTAAACTATGGGAATTTATTGACCCACAGTTTTGAGGTTAGAAGTCCAAAATAAGGCATCACACAGGTGATACTTCCGCCCAGAAGACAGCAGTGCTCTTATGTTGGTGCCTGTGGTCCTCGGTCCATGGCTCTTCTCTCACAGCTATTCCCATGGCAACCTCTCCTGGCTTCTCTCTTCTCTTCTGGGTTCCACTGATGTTCAGCTCCTGGCTGCATCCTCTGGCTTTTTCTGTCTGTGGGGCCTTCCCTATAAGGCCTTCAGTAATAGGAATAACATCCATCCTGATTCAGCTGGCCTACGCCTTAATGAAGTAACCTCATCCAAAAATCCTATTTACAAAGGTTCACACACACAGTAATGGATGACGTGTAAGAACATATTTTCTGGGGTACATAGCTCCCAACTACTACAAGTAAGTATATGAAAAGACACTCAACTTTATTAGTAATTAGAGAAAAGCAAAGTAAAACTACAGTGAGACTTCTGAGAAGATGGAGGATTAGAGAGGCAGAGGACTCACTTTTCTCCCAGAAAAATAGCTAAAGGATGGCAGAAACTGTCTGGAAAACTATTGTAGGGCTTAGGATACCAGGGGAAGGCTAGACACCACCCAGAAGAGAGATGGATAAAAAAGGGAGTTTCACCTGCCTGAAAAGCTCCCATGAGTTAAGCTGCAGAAGCAGCTACTGGCAACCATTTCACCCCCCCTTGGAGCAAAGAGCAGTGGGTCCTCTGGCTCCTGGCCAGTGGCTACAGACTAAGGGGGTTGCACAGGTCCTCTTCCTCAAGAAAGGGGAAAGGGAGGGATGCAGCCTACAGCAAATTCAGATTTTGGTTAGCAAACTTTTCTTCTGGATCCCAGGGTTCATGCATTTCCAGGATGGGTGGCTCCAAGACATTGTTTACCCTGACAGCTGGCAGTGAGGGAAAGATAACCTGTCTTCTCAAACACCTTCACCACCTCCCTGGACTGGGTGCTGAGGCCATAGGGGGAATGAAGGTGTGGATGACCAAAAGAGTAGAGCAGCTTCTGAGAAAGTTTGATTTGCTAGGCTTGGCTGTCAAAGCCCTCCCTGAGGGTCAATGTCTCTGCACCAGTGAATGCAGTCACCCCTAGTACATGGGGTCTGAGCAGAGAGGTTTGGCGAAGAGCACCATCTCCTGGCAAACCAGGAAAGTTCAGGAAGGAAGGGGGAAATTAATTAACTAATTAATTAATTAAGGAGGAATCTCGTGTCATTACTGCCCCCTCTTCAAGGCCCTTGGAAACTAGCCTGCACGCCATTAATAGATCCATAGGCCTGGTTTAAGCAATTAAACATGGGCCATCCTAAAGATCTAGGACATGTTGGATCCAGAATCAAAGAACATTGGTAGAAGTACATAGCTACATAACAGTAAATCCTTAGGCAAGAGAGTAAAACTGACCATCAGAGGAAATTAACCTTTATAACCAGTTTCCTAGCCATCAGCAAAAATTTACAAGCCACAGTATGAGAAAGGAAGATATGGCTCAAGCAGAGGAACAAATCAAAGCTCCACATGAGACACAGGACTTGAAACAACTAAGCAATAAGGTTAATACATATGTCCGAAATCAAATCAGAGAGTTGAAGGACAACATGGCAAAAGAATTAATGAAGAAGACACTGAAAAAAAAGTAATAAATAAATGAGAAGACACTGGGTGAGTACAAAGAAGGTTTTGAACGTTTGAAGAGAAAAATAACAGAGATTATTGGAACGAAAGACAATAGGTGTGATTAAAAATACAATAGAGGACAACCAGCAACCTGGAGGCAGAGTAAGTAGGTGCTAGAGTCAGCTCCTTCTGCAAGGCAGTTAGTAATCATCCAGAGCTATCTAAAGAACCTGTTTGGGGGTTCCAGGAGAGCAGAAAAGCATCCTGCAACATGCTCAAAAGAATGGACGGAGAATACTGCCCATCTGCCGATGAGATCCGTAAGTAGAGCACTGCACACCCTGGAGGCCAGTGCCCATCCTCCACTGGCAGCACAAGACACCTCAGGTGCTATTCCATGGCTGGAATTGGAAGCTCCACTTCCCAAAACTGGCGGAGGAAGAGACAATTGGGCCCCATCTTCACTTACTGGTTGGTAAATTTGGCAGGCTAAAGGATAATCTTAAGAACAGCTAAAGTTTGAACCTGTCCAAATCAGAAAGAGGCTGGTAGCTGCATTTTAACTCTGCCCATGCCACTAGGGAAAGTGGGACAGACTGAAAATCACAGTGCTGGTAGGGACTGGCTTCTTTCACCCAGATCAGTTTGCAACCCCACCTCTGGCAGAGAGGAAGCTGGTGAGCCATGCACCACCCTCTCTGGGTAACTGCAGATACGTTTGTGGCAACTGTGGTCATTTTAGACCTTCAAAGCATAGATTGCTCCCCACGCCTGCAGCTTTATCCCCACCATAGGCAGAGGAGAAAGAGGCGTGAAGCTTCATCAGTCTCTCTGGGCAACTACAACCAAGGCCTGCACAACTTGGATTATTACACACAAATGTGGCTCTGTGCCTACTCCCAGCAAAGGAGAAACTTGGGAGAAGCCACATCCTTCCCTGGGGCAATGAGGGCAGCTTGAGCCTCCCTAGCTTACAGCACCAACTACATCCTTGTCTCCTACAACACAACCAACAAGGGAGAAAGGGCAAGAAAACTCCAAACTAAAGAGTGGTGAAAATAAAATATGACAGATAAAACCCAAATATTTAGGAATAAACTTAATCAACAATGTAAAGCACTTGAATTAAAAAACACTACAAGTCACAGTGAAAAGGTCTTTTACCCTAAATAATTGGAAGAACGTTCTATGCTCGTGGATTGAGCATTAAGATCCCAATTCTACTCAAATTGATATACAGATGCAATGCAATCCCAACAGAAATTCCACCAGCACTTTAAAAATAAATGTAAAGCATAATTATCAAATTTACTTTGAAGGGTAAGGAGTCCTGAATAGCCAGAAACATCTCAAAAAGGAAAAGCAAAGTTGGAGGACTCTCACAGTTTTTAAATCATATTACGTAGGTACAGTGGTAAATTACCATGGTACAGGCATAAAGACAGACATATAGACCAATGGAACCAAATTGATGGTTTAGAAACAGACCATCCCATCTAGAATCAAGTGATTTTTGACAAGCCTGTCAACCAACTAGCTCAGGCAGAATAGTCCATTCAACAAATGATGCTGGGAGAATTGGATATCCATAGCCAAAAGAAGGAAAGAGGACCCCTATTTCATACCTTATACAAAAATTAACCCAAAACGGAACAAAAACCTAAATAAAAAATCAAGAACCACAAATCTAAATATAAAAGCCACAACCATAAACTTTCTAGAAGAAAATGTAGGAAAATATCCTCAAGACCTGGTGGTAGGTGGTGATTTTAAAGGAGGAATAGGAGGACTGAGATGCACTACTGATACTTAATGTACATAGAAGTTTTAATTAACTTTGTTGTAAAAGTGTGGAAATGTATAGTGTTGATGGTAACACATTATAGTAAGTAATGGCTGGTTTATAAATGGGAATGTGGCTATAAAGGGTAGTCTAAGGATGTAAACGCCTATTGACAGAAAGTTGGAGGATAGTCTAGGGACTGATTAACACAGTAAACCCAGAGGTAGATGAGAATTGTGGTTGATGGTACAGAAATAAAGAGTGTCCTTTGTGAGCTAGAGCAGATGTATAACACTATTGTAGGGTGGTGGGAAAGTGGAGAAGCATGGGAAAAGTACAGCTGGAGTGACCTATGGACTGTGGTTAGCAGTAATAATGTAGGGAAGCGGACTTGGCCCAATGGATAGGGTGTCTGTCTACCACATGGGAGGCCTGCAGTTCAAACCCTGGGCCTGCTTGACCTGTGTGGAGGTGGCCCCCATGCAGTGCTGATGCACACAAGGAGTGCCGTGCCATGCAGGGGTGTCCCCCGCACAGGGGAGCCCCACGCGCAAAGAGTGTGCCCCTTAAGGAGAGCTTACCAGCACGAAGGAAAGTGCAGCCTGCCCAGGAATGGCACCACACACAGGGAAACCTGACGCAACAAGATGATGCAACAGAAAGAGACACAGATTCTCATGCCTCTAACAACAACAGGGGCAGACAGAAGAACATGTAGCGAATGAACATGGAGAACAGACAACTGGGGCAGGTGGGGTGAAAGGGGAGAAAAATAAATAAAAATAAATCTCTGAAAAAAAAAAAGAAAGAGTAATTATGTAATATTCATGCATCAATGCCAAAGATGTACTATGTTGATAATGGGGGAACATAGGAAAAGTATGCCAAATGTATGCTGTGGATCTTGTAATAATCTGATGATATCTCATAATCTCTAACACATGTTCCACCATGGTGTGTTGTGTTGATAGAGGGGTGTTGTATGGGAATTCTACATATGTGTTCGATTGTTTAGTACATTTACAACTTCTGTCGTAAAAGTATATTTTAAAAATAATAATAGGGTAGGTTGGGGGCGAAATACACCAAATGTAAAATAAGGACTATAGTTAGTAGTAAGATTTTGATGATATTCTTTCATAATTTGTAACAAAAGCTAACAACAAGGAAAGGTATTGGTGGTGGTTGATGTATGGGATCCCTGTATGATGATATGCATGTTTGCATTGTAAGTTCACAACTTTTACAATACACTTTTTGTTTATGTTCATTGATAATTGATATAAAAGTAATAGTAATAATAGGGTGGGTTGGGGAAAATACACATAAATTAATATACTTTTATTAGTAGTAATATTTTGGGGATGCTCTTTAATTGTTAGTTTAAAATATTTCACAACAATGCAAGGTATTGGTGGTCAGGTGAGGAAGGAGAGCCCTGCATGTTGTGATCAACGTTTGTTTTGTAAGTTCACAACTATTACTCTACAATTATTGTTTATGTATGAGTGATATACTTCAAAATGTTTTAAATAAAAAAATACAAATGAGGCATATAAGCACAGATTTGAAATCACAGAAGAAAGAATCAGCTATGTAGAGGACAGAACAGCTGAAATTGAAAACAGAAATGAATAGCATGAGAAGAATGGAAAAGGTTGAGGCGGGCTAAGGGAGTTGAATGGTACCATGAAGCACACCAATAGATATGTCATGGAAGTTTCAGAAGGAGAAGAGAAGGGAAAAGGGGCAGAAACAGTGTTTGAGAAAATAACAGCCAAGTATTTCCCAACTCTCATGAAAGATATGAATATACATGTCCAAGAAACACAACATTCTCAAATCAGAATAAATCCAAATAGAACTATTCCAAGACATATAATATCCAACATGTCAAATGCCAAGGATAAAGAGAAAATTCTGAAAGCAGCAATGGAGAAGCAAAACACTACATACAAGGGATGCCCCATAAGACTTAGTATGGATTTCTCCTCAGAAAAAAATTGAGGGCTGAGGCAATGGTATGATATAATTAATATATTGAAGGAGAAAAATTGCCAGCCATGAATACTTTTTCTGGAAAAACTGTCCTTCTAATATGACAATGAATTTTAAATATTCACAGATAAAAAGAAACTAAATGAGTTTGTAAACAAGTGTTTCTGCAGAAAACACTAAAGGTAGTACTGCAACTGGAGAAGAAAAGAAAGGAGACAGAGACATGGAGGAGAGTGTAGAAGGCAAGACTGAAAGAAAGGGTAACCAAAAGTGTAAAAACACAGACAAAAAAATAAGATGTGACATATGAAATTCAAAGATTAAATGGTTGAAGTAAGTAAAGCCTTTACAATAATAACACTGAGTGTTGATGAATTAAAGTCCTCCATCAAAAGACACAAACTAACAGAATTGATTTTTTATTTTAAATGAGCCATCCATATGCTGTCTGGAGGAGACACAACTTAGAACCAAGAAAGCAAATGGGCTGAAAGTGAAAGGTTGGAAAAAGATATTTCACACAAACAGTAACCAAAAGAGAGTAGGGGTAGCTATATAAGTGCTAAGCAAAACAGACTTAAGTGCAAAAAAAGTGAGATTTTTTGGAAAAATGGCAGACTAGAAAGACATGGGACTTTCTTCTCTCCCAGGAAAATAGCTAGAGGATAGGCAGAAACGGGCTGTAAAAAAATCTTCTAGATGGGGAACATATGTAGATCAACTAATTGAGTGCCTGCTCTCTACATGGGAGTTCCCATATTTAGTTCCTCAGTCTCCTTAAAACAGCAAAGCAATTCCAAAGAAAGCAGAAGGAAAGAAATAATGAAGCTTAGAGCAGAAATAAGTGATATTGAGAGAAAAAACACCAATAGAGAAAATCAACAGTACCAAAGCTGGTTCTTTGAGAAGATCAATACAATTGAGAAAACAATAGCTAGACTTAAAAAAAAAAAAAAAAAAGAAGAAGAAAAAGACACAAATAAATACAATAAAAAATGAAAGCAGGGAAGTTACAACTGACCTTACCAAAATAAAAAGGATCATAAGAAAAATATGAGAAACTATATGGCAACAAATGAAACAATGTAGTGAAGTGGACTTGGCCCAGTGGTTAGGGCATCTGTCTACCACATGGGAGGTTCGTGGTTCAAACCCTGGGCCTCCTTGACCCATGTGGAGCTGGCCCTTGTGCAGTGCTGATGCACGCAAGGAGTTCCCTGTCATGCAGGGGTGTCCACCGCATAGGGGAGCCCCACACCAAGGAGTGTGCTCCATAAGGAGAGCCACCCAGTGCGAAAGAAAGTGCAGCCTGCCCAAGAATGGCGCCACACACAGGGAGAGCTGACACAACAAGATGACACAACAAAAAGAAACACAGATTCCTGTGCCACTGACAAAAACAGAAGTGGACAAAGAAGAACATGCAGCAAATAGACACACAGAGCAGACAGCTGGGGTAGGGGAAGGGAAGAGAGATAAATAAATAAATAAATAAATACATACATACATACATACATACATACATACTAAAAGTGCAGATGAAATGGACAAATGCCTAGAAATGCACAATCTACACTCGCCCTACAAGTAATGCAAGAACTTAACAAACTAATCACATTTAAAAAAATTGTATTTGCATTAAAAATCTCCAACAAAGAAAAACCCAGAACTAGATGGCTTCACAGTTGAATTCTACCAAGTATTCTGAAAAGAATTAACACCAATCCTGTCTCACTCCTCCAAAAAATTGAAGAGTAGGGAAAATTACCCTATACATTTTATGAAGCCAACATCACCCTAATACCAAAGCCATGTAAGGACACTACAAGAAAAGAAAATTACAGACCAATCTCTTTAATGAACATAGAAGCAAAAATTCTCCAGAAAATCTTGCAAGAAAAATCCAACAGTATATCAAAGACTTATACATCCTGAATTTATTCCTTGTGTGTAAGTGGAATTTATTTCTTGTGTGTAAGAATGGTTCAACACAAGAAAACCAACCAACATAATATACTGCATCAACAAATTGAAGGAAAAAAAACACATAATCATCTCAATCAATGCAGAAAGAGCATTCAATAATATGCAGCATCATTTTTGACAGAAACAATTCAAAAGTCAGGAATAGAAGGAAAATTCCTTAATATCATAAAAGGCATATCTGAAAAACCCACAGCCAACATCGTACTCAATGGTAAAAGGTTGAAAGCTTTCCCTCTAAGGTTGGGAACAAGAGAAGGATGCCCACTGTTAGCATGGTCATTCAACATTGTACTAGAAGATTCTAGCTAAAGCAATTAGACAAGAAAAAGAAATTAAAGGCATCCAAATAGGAAAAAAGGAACTAAAACTCTCACGAATTGCATATGACATGATCCTATACTTAGAAAATTATGAAATGTCTATGACAAAACTACTTGAGCTAATAAATGAGATCCACAAAGTGGCAGGATACAAGATGAACACACAAAAATCAGTAATGTTTCTGTACACTAGTATTGGACAATCTGAGGAGAAAATCGGGGGGGGGGGGAATTCCATTTACAAAAGAAACAAAAAGACTCAAATATCTAGGAATCAATTTAGCCATAGAAGTACAGGACCTATATTCAGAAAAGTATAAAACAATACCAAATGCAATCAATGAACACCTAAACAAATGGAATGATATTCCATGTTCATGGATTGGAAGACTAAATACCGTGAAGACATCAATCCTGGGCAAACTGATTTATAACTTCAACACAATCCCAATCAAAATTCCAACAGCCTAATTTACAGAAATAAAAAATAAAATTACCAAATCCATTTGGAAGGGAAAGTGCACCCAAACAGTCAAAAGCATTATAAAAAAAGAAGAGCAACATGAGTGGGATTTGAAACATACTATAAAGCTACAGTGGTCAAAACAGCATGGTACTCATGTAAAGACAGACACATTGATCAATGGAATAGAATTGAGAATCCAGAAAAAAACCCTCACCTTGATGGAAAATTGGTTTTTGACAAACCTACCAAGTCCATGTTAATGGGCAAAACAGTCTCTTCAACAGATGGTGCTAAGAAAACTGGATATCCATAACTGAAAGAATGAAAGGGGACCCCATTCTCACTCCCTATAAAAGAATCAACTCAAAATGGATGAACTACTTAAATAAAAAACCCAGGACCATAAAACTACTAGAAGAATTGTAGGGAAATATCTTGAAGGCCTTGTGGTAGGTGTGGTTATTTGGAATTTACAACCAAAGCTTGTGCAACAAAGGAAAAAATAGATAAAGGTACCTCCTAAAAGTTAAACACTTTTGCACCTCACAGGACTAGTCCAAAGGTGAAAAGGCGGGGAACTCAATGGAAGAAAATATTTGCAAATCACAAGTCTGATAAAGGTTCAATATCTGTGATATATAAAGAGATGTTAAAACTCAACTAAAAGACAAATGACCTGATTAAAAAATGGACAAAAGACTTGAATATGCATTTGTCCAGAGAAGAAATACAAATGGCAATAAAACATATCAAAAATGTTCAACATGACTAGCAATTAGGGAAATGCAAATCAAAACTATGAGATATCATGTCACACCTATCAGAGTGACCATTATTAAAAAGACAGAGAACTACAAGTGCTGGAGAAGATGTGGAAAGGTAAGAACACTTATTCACTGTTGGTGGGAAATGTAGAATGGTACAGCCACTGTGCAGGAATGTTTGGCATTTCCTAAAGAAGTTGAATATAGATTTGCCACATGACCCTGTAATACCATTTCTTCCCTTTAATGAACATAGAAGCAAAAATTCTCAAGAAAAAACTTCTAAGTCAAATCCAACAGTATATCAAAGACATACATCATGACCAAGTGGAATTTATTCCTTGTATGCAAGGATGGTTCAACATAAGAAAACATGACATGAACAGACATCTGCACACCAATGTTCACAGCAGCATTTTTCATGATTGCCAAAATTTAGAAACAACCTATGTGTCCATCAACCAATGAATGGATAAACAACTCTGGTGCAGCCACACAATGGAATATTATGCATCTTTGAGAAAAAATGAAGTTGCAAATCATATGATAATATGGATGAACCTGGAGGACATTGTGTTGAATGAGGTAAGTACAGACTGAAAAGACAAATACTGTATGAAAACTGTGCTACTATGAACTAAATAAATTGTGTAACACATCATATGAATCCATTTCTATAAAATATAAATGTAAATCAATTTATAAAGATGAAATTAGTCTGGTGGTTATGAAGGGATGGGGAAGGCATGCTCAGGGATGTGGAGTGTTTCTTATTGGAAAAAGATTTTCTGTGATAATGAATGCACAACATTGTAACTGTACTAAAATCCACTGGATATACACTTTGGATAGACTATTTGGCATGTGAATATATCTCAGTAAAACTGCTTAATAAATAAATAGTTGTCCAAGAATAGCCAGAAATAGCAGCTATGTAGAGCAGGGGAAACAGAGAGATTGAGAGGTAAAGAATTTTGTTGTTTTTTGTCTTTTTTTGTTTTTTATTATTATTAAAATAATGAAAATGTAGTAATAATGACTGAAGTGAAGAATACACAACTGTGATTCTACCAAATACCATTGACTGTACACTTTGGAAGAATTGTATGCTTTATTAATATGTATAAAATTATTTGTTTCCTAAAAAAAGAACATTTTAAATTTTAAAAAGATAATACTAAAATTAAAGTTCAGTCATGGCCATTATAGGCCAAATCCCCGCCCCCAAAGCAAACAGTGATAAGATATGCAGAAAGTCATTATGTATTAATCAAATGGACATTCCACCAGGAAGATGTAAAGCATAAATATCTATGCATGTAACCAAAATACATGAACCCCAAATACATGAAGCAAACTCTGGCAAAACTGTAAGGAGAAAGGGATATCTCTATAAAAATAGTTGGCAGCCTCAACACACAACTCACATCAGTTGCTAGAACAACTTAACAACTAAACAGAATACCAAAAAGGAAACTGAACATTAACAATATGACAAATAAGTAGGACTTGACAGATGTATACAGAACATTGCACCCCCAATCAGCAGGCTGTATGTTTTTCTCAGGTGTTCATGGATCTTTCTCCAGGTTAGCGGGTAAACAGCACATTCCTAAATAATAAGTGGGCTAAAGAAGAAATTGCAAGAGAAAGTAGTTGCTATCTCAAAATGAATGAAAACAAGAACACAACTTATCAAAACTAATGAGATACAGTGAAGGAGGTGCTGAGAGGGAAATTTATAGCTGAAATGCCTATATTATACAAGAAGAAGGAGCTAAAATTTAAAAAACTAAGTGAGCACCAAGAGGAAATAGGGAAAGAACCATAAACTAATCCCAAAGCAAACAGAAAGAAAAAAATAACAAAGATTTGAGCAGAAATTAATGAAATCAAGAACAAAAACAAACAATAGAGAAAATTAACAAAACAAAAAGCATGTTCTTTAAGGAGATCAATAAAATTGACAAACTTTAGCTAGTCTAACAAAGAAAAATACGAAAGAAGATGAAAATAAATACAAACAGAACTGAAAGAAGCATATTATGACTGAAACCACAGAAATAAATAGGATAATAAGAAAGTATTATGAGAAACTATATACAACAAACTAGAAAACCTTGATGATACAGGCAAATTCCTAAAAATGCACAAACAACCTACGCTGACTCTACAAGAAATACAGGAACTCAGGAAACCAATCATAGGTAAGGAGAATGAATGATTGAATCCATCATGAAAAAACTTCCAACAAAGAAAAACCCAGGACCAAATGGCATCACCAGTGATTCTGCCACGCATCGAAAAGAATCAATACCAATCCTGGGGAATCGGATGTGGCTCAAGCACTTGGGTGCCCGTCTAACATGTAGGAGTTCCAGGGTTCAATCCTGGTGCCTCCTAAAAGAAGACAAGCAGACTTCACCCCCACAGCAACTATCAGATGCCACAAGACAAAAGAAGCTGCAGCCCAGAGGGAGTGGATGTGGCTCAGGTCATTGGGCATTCCGCCTCTCAGGCAGGAGGTCCCAAGTTCATCTCTCAATGCCTCCTGAGAAGGTGAGCAAACAATGAGCAGAGAGACAACAGAACCACCTGGGGGAGGGGGAAATAAATAAAATAAACAAATAAATCTAAAAGCAAAGTACAATTCCTGTTTAAATGGCACCAGCCATTTTATCCAGGTTGCGAGCCTCTTCTTGCAAGATCATTGATAAAATTCTTTTCTCCTCCACAATCGGGTGAGTTTTTGTTCTCTTACAGGTGCAGCTTCCTTTCTAATAAGTTTGAGAGCTCGACTGGGATCTAAAGCTTCTGAGGGGTCCTCCAGGGCAGACGAGGGGAAGGTGCGCCCCGCTGAGTGAATGGTCTTGGACTCCACCGTTGGGGGCCTGGCTTTGACAGGTGGAAGGACCTGAGACAAGATGCTTAGATCTGCTGATTGTGGAAGAGGAAAGGGGAAAGAAAACCTGTCTCTCAGTGACCAGGTACCTTTGTGCACAGACCAAGGTATTGCCTTGGTGGTGGGGAAGTTCTGATGAGGCTGAGGTTGACTGTGTGTGCATGAGATGTGCGACATACTGTGTGAAGCAAGTGCAGTATCCCAACTCACGTTTTCCTTCTCCCATGAGGGAAAGGGATGGAGACGATCGAAGTGGAAAGATTTGACAGGAAGAAACCTGGACAAGACTCAGAATGGGGAAAAGGAGCTGTCAGCTGGCAAGAAAAGAGGAAAGGGGGTACCTGTAGGGTCCCCTGGGGACATACCTCCAGATCGTCCAGTAGGGAGGATGTTGAAACATTGGAAAAATAATGATTGGACCAAGGGAAAGGATAAAAGGAAACTGATTAAATATTGCTGTTACATTTGGGCCAAGGGAAGCATCTTACTGCCCAATGTATTTTGGACAAAATACAGAGCAAATGAGGATTTGCTATGTGCCGACCTTGTAATTTGAAACATGAAAGCTAAAACTCTGGACCCAGAAACGAAGTCTATAAAAGCTAAAACCTGAGACCCTCTATTGAGCCTTTTCTGCCCTATATTTCCCTCCCCTCCTGGGGCAGAAACTGGCTGATTCAGAAAGTCCAACAGAACCTACCCAAACCCCCATGGATACAGAGGGCCAATGGGTGCCAACCTCACCACCGCTTATGACCCACCAGCAGTTAAAGAAGAAATTGGAACAATGGAGGAAGGACATACTGGACTTTCTGTTCCCCAAGACCCCTGAAGAAAAGAGGGTGAGGGAACATATTCCCACTGAGCCTCTATACCCCTTGAGAGAAGTACCAATTGGGCTAGGAGAAATCGGTTATGTAACTGCCCCACTGACAAGTACAGAAGTCAGAAACTTTTTAAAAGAGATGAAGTCATTAATGCCAGATCCAGCAGGGCTAGCTGAGCACAAGTGGATCAATTCTTAGGCCCTAGTTTATTTTTATATATGCGGTCTGGACTTATGTTTATACTGAATATCCTCTTTATGGAAGAAGGGGAAGGGTGAGGAGGGCGGTGCTGAAGGAATGGGAAAGGCAGCAGGTGCCTGGACACGGGGTAATGGCAGGAGAGCAAAAGTTCCCCTAACTGGGATAATAATGATCAGGGTGATGAGCACAAATGAAGGACAGGGAGTGGGGTAGACGTCATCCTGGCAGGAGATGGAAACCCGTCTGAGAAATTCCTCAGACAAATTTCGGGGGGCCGCAGAGGGTTCCAAGTGCCACAATCTTCTCTGGAAGTGCATCTTCCCATTGCCAGAGGTGGAGCCAGACAGGCTGTAGCTGCCCTGAGACCCAGGAGCCCCAGCCACATAGAAAACACACAGAAAGTTATGAGCGAAGAGGATGATGCATTCTGGTTTGGTTCGATGTGGCAGGGTCTGGCGGTCATTTGGCTCTAAACAAGTGAGAGTCATTCACACCATCCTTTCCACTTGTCATGCAGCAAGAGTAGGATGACACTTGGACTCAGAAAAAAATGAGCCCCAGGGAGCTTGGGATGGCCGCCTGAGGGCATGGGAGAGGGACTAGTCCAGGAGCAGAGTCCTCCAGCCTCACTGCGACTCCATGGGCCTCTGAAGGGCGGTGTCTGTAGCTAGAAGCTCAGAACATCCAGCATTTGTTAAGAGCTTGGTCGCAGGAACTCCCCTCCCCATCCCTGCCATCCCACCCAGGGCCACTCACCAAACCCCCAGACTCAACTCATTAGAGGCCTCCACACCTCTCACGCACAGGTTCGGGTTCATCCACCTGCAGTTGTGAAGTGGGTGAGGTACAAAGGCCTTTATCTGGGTCTTAACCCCGCCCCCCACCTCCAGCGCACCCCGTGATCCAGCGCCCGAACAGGCGCTTCCTGGTGGACTTTGCTTCTTTATCTGTGAACACAGAGCTTCCCAGGAACCTGGTGAGCGCTGGTCTTCATCTTGTAAAGGGTAGGGTGGCCCACTTTAATGCGTGCGCGGGGTCGCTGCGGTGAAGGGCAGTGTGTAGACCCGGGGGATCGGTGGGCGGAGTCCGGGCCCGGAACAGTGAGGCGATGTTCGGGGTCGGGTCCCCTAGGTGGGGTAGCGGGGATGCATCCGGCCCAGGGGAGGGGAGCGACCCTGCACACAACAGGGAGGGGGAGGTGGGGCGGGCTTTGAGGGGCGGCGGCGGCAGCAGGTGGGTGGCAGCCTGTGCGGGTTAGGGCTGAGACCCGGCGAGGGGTTGGGAGATGAAGACCCGGGTACTAGGGACAGGGACACGGTGGAATTGGCGGCGCGGAGTGTTGCGCCGGGCGTCAGCTTCTTCACCCGGGACTTGGTGCAGGGTGAGGGACTGACCGCCACTGTCAGAGGCGAGGTGGTCCGTATGGGCGACGCCCCGGATGATAGAGCCACTCCTATTCCGGATTTCCACCTTGCTCTCAGATCCCAGATCAGGAGGGTTTCCCACCTCATGCTCCCTGCGAATGTTCCCACCTTGCCCTCAGTGATACTCGGCTCACCCCCCAGGTCTGGCTGCACCAGATTCGCTGGAGAAAGGAGGAGGGCAGGCAGGACCCCCGTGCTTCCCCGTGACCCCCTGCACCCCCTGCAGCCAGCCCTGAGCCCTCCCCAGCTCAGCCCTCCAGCAGGTGCATGTGCTCCCATCCCCAGGTCAGAGACAGGGACTGGGCTGTGGGTGGGCAATCCAGAAGGGACTGAAGATGCCTGACCCCCGCCCCCCCCTGCAGCCCGTCATTCCCCTCTGACCCTAGCAGGTGGCTGGGACCGCACTCCTCTCTGCTTCCCACCATGGCCTGGAGACTGCCCAGTGCCGCCAGCCTGGCACACTTCTGCAGGAAGTTGAACTGGCTGAAGCCACTGGAGGAGTCTACCACGGAGATGTCACTGAGTCGCAGCCTGTCCACACTGGACCTGACCCTTCTGGGAGTGGGTGGCATGGTGGGCGTGGGCCTCTATGTGCTCACGGGCACTGTGGCAAGGCAGATGGCCGGTCCGGCCGTGCTTGTGTCTTACATGGTGGCCGGCGTGGCCGCCCTGCTGGCGGCCCTGTGCTACACAGAGTTTGGAGCCCGTGTACCTGGTCCGGGCTCTGCCTACCTCTTCGCCTACGTGTCTGTGGGCGAGGTGTGGGCCTTCGTCATTGGCTGGAACTTACTTCTCCAGGGCCTCCTCAGAGGCGCCACTGTGGCATGGGCCTGCAGTCTACCTGGATGCCATGGTCAGTCACGAAATTCGCTACTTCACTGAGACCCACATAAGCACCTGGCAGGTGCCCTTCCTGGCCCCGTAGCCAGACTTCCTGGCCGCCAGCATCATTCTTCTTGCCTCCATCTTTCTTTCCTGCAGAGCTGGTGTCTCCTCCTGGCTCAAGTACACCTTCTCAGCCATCAGCCTCGGCATCATCCTCTTTATCATCATCCTGGGCTTCTCCCTGGCCAGCCTGGAAAACTGGAGCACCGAGGAGGGTGGCTTTGCGCCCTTCGGCTTCTCAGGCATCATGGCTGGCAGCACCATCTGCTTCTATGCCTTTGTGGGCTTCGATGTCATCACCGCCTCCAGCAAGAAAGCCCGGAACCCTCAGAAGGCCGTGCCCATGTTCTCTGCCATCTTTCTAGGCCTGGCGGCCACGGCCTACACCCTGGTCTCCACCGTGCTTACCCTCATGGTTCCCTGGCACAGCCTTGACCCAGACTCGGTGCCCGCTGATGCTTTCTACTGGCGGGGCGACAGCTGGGCCGGCTTCATCGTGGTAGTGGGCTCCTTCTGGGTGGGAACTGGGTGGGGTGATGGGGAGAGAGGCAACCCTCTGTCCTGGGCTTCCGGGGTTGACCCCTGCTGTGTAACTGTCCCAGGAGGGCTCTGATTATGAGAGAATCCTCCACTCCCACTCGCCACCTTCCCCAAATTCTTCAACGGACCTGTGACTGACACTGGGTGGGAGGTAACTGAGCACCCACACCCAGCCAGACTCATACACCCTTGCTGACGAGCCCCTCACTCCCACCCCTCTGCCACAGCAATGATCACGGTCCTGCTCAGGAATCTCTTCTTCCTGCCACACTTGTTCTATGCCATGGCGGCCGACGGACTGTTCTTCCAGGTGTTTGCCCGCATGAACCCCAGGACCCAGGTCTCCAGGATGGGCACCCTGCTGTTTAGGGTCCTCATGGCCCTCCTGGCACTGGTGCTGGACTGTGATGCACTGGTGCAGTTCATGTCCCTCAGGGCGCTGCTCACCTACATCTTCGTGGCTGCCAGCACCATAAGGCTGAGCTTCCAGAAGACCTCTCCACCCAGGTCTCTGCACCCAGCCAGCCCTGAATCTGAGGCCAACTCCTCAGTGCACCTCCAGCCGGTGAGTGATGAGCATGCCTCAGGTCCCAAGCCTGGGCAGCTGTGGCCGGCCCTGAGGCCCTACCTAGGCTTCCTGGGTGAGTGCGGCCATGGAAGAGCCGTGGCTTGGTCGCTCGGCCTCCTGCTGGCCTCTGCCATCACTCTGAGCGGCGTGCTCATCTTTGGGGACTGGGCCCTGCACCTCCCATGCTGGGGCTACATCCTGGCCCTGCTCAGCGGGGTCACCTTTCTGCTCAGTCTCGCTGTCCTGGTGGCCCACCAGCAGGAGCAGCTACAGGATACCTTCCAGGTACCGCCCTAACCCACCCCCTCTACCACCTTGCTCGTTTTCCAGTTGGCTCCATGGCCGGCTTCTGCCGCGGCAGAATGGAGGGGGAGAGCTTGGAGGGCTGGGGATGCCACTGAATCAAACCCCCTTTCTTTCTGCATGGGGCGTGGGCACATGCCTCCCAAATCTCCCAAGGAGTAAAAGGAGGCCCTCGGCCAGGCGATCTTCCTCACAGCTCTGCCGTTGTCCCCTCAGGTACCTCTGGTGCCCCTGACACCAGCTTTGAGTATCCTCCTCAACATCTACCTCATGCTAAATCTAGGCTACCTGACCTGGCTGTGCTTTTTCGTTTGGCTGCTGATTGGTGAGCTGGAGTGAGGTGGGGCATGGGAGGTCGGGATGCTGAGCAGGTGGTAGAAAGAGGGCCAGGCGAGCTGGACCTGCCTCTCAGACCCTCCCACTGCTGCAGGACTCCCCGTGTATTTCAGCTACGGCATCCGGAGCAGCACAGAGAACCTGCGGGAGCCACAGGAGTAGGCTAGCATGCACACACCATATGGTGTTGCCCAGTGCAGCCTGGAGGAGATGGTGCAGGCTGTGCAGCCCCCTGCCCAGGAGCCTGACCTCACGGAGCAGCCCGTCAGGCCGTGAGGCCACCCCATGGCCTGCCAGTGCCCGTGCCCCTTCTGTCCTGGGCAGCCTGGGCTGGTGTGGGTCGGGGAGCCTCCGGCCGTCAGGCCCTGAGTTGACAGTGCCAAGTTCTGGGTCATCGGGGATCAGGCCATGGCCAGCTGTGGTGCGGTGGACTCTTGCCCAGTACCTTCGAAAGGATTGTGACACACAGGGGCAGGTCTGCATCTCTGACATCTCATGGTAGCATTCCTTCTAGATAGTTCTTCCATCTGGGGGGCCTGGGCCTCCCAACTATAGGTGCCCCAGGCTATGGGGGGCAGGTGCCCAGACAGGTTCCTAGGCACTGCCTGGGGCAGCAGTGAATTCCGGATGCACTGGGTGCCTGTCCTCAGGGCTCCCAGGAAGCCCAGTGGGCAGGGTGGGGCTGGGCTGGGGGTTACCAAGGACACACATAAAAGGTCCCCAAAGCCCATGAGTGACCACCAATGTAGCCCTTCTGCCCTCTCCTCCCCTCCCAGCCCTCCTGTCCCTAACATGGCACCCCAGGGAAGGGGCCGATTATCTGAAGCTGAGCAGGTGCTATCCCCCAACTCCATTCTGCAGATGAGCCCCAAAGCTAGATGAGACCTGCCCCAGATGGCCTCTTGCGACATTGCCTGTACTTAGGCTGCACGGATCCCAAGGAAGGAGAGTTCAAAGGTGGAGTCCACAACACCTAGTGGGGGCACCTGTGGGAGACAGGGGAGGAGGGGCACCTGTGGGAGATGGTGACAGAGGCTGGGAGAACAGCCTACCACCAGCAACCAGAGCTGTGGGGGCCCCAGGCTCTCCCTGTCTCCATGGTTTCACAGCAGGTCTCTGTATGGAAACACATGGCTCTGGGTTCCCACATCAGGGAGCACCTGCCAAGATTAGAGTAGGGAGGGTGGGAGGGGGGTGGTGGGGGAGGGAAAGAGTCTTCCTGGGGGTGTGAGGTTGCTGGTCTTTCATCCCTGAGGTTGCCCCCTTCCAGACCCCTGACCCAGGAGGGAACAGTCCCAAGCCTTAGGCATGAGCTGGTGGTGGGAACAGAGCCCTGACCCTGGTGTCACCACCTGGCTGGGGGTGGAGGCAGTGCTTGGCCCATCTAAGGGCTCTGGGCAGCCTGCTGTGGCATTGTGAAAATCAGCTGGGTCCACATGGGGTGAGCTGTCACACTCGGGGCCTTTGCCTGCAGGTAAGGACAGTGGATCAGGGCTCTGGCCTCTGTCCTCCCAGGGAGCACAGAAGCCTGGCACAGCAGCCTCAGCACCCAGCTGGCCTGCAGCCCACCTCCTCCTACTTGTTACTCCAGGAGAAATGGGCTTCTCCATCCACATACAGCAGCAGCAGGTCACAGAGGAAAGTGACCTTGAAAGAGGCAGGGCATACCCACGTCTAGCTCCCCAACCCAACCTGTACCTCAAGACACCACCCGCAAGCACAGGGCGCTTGTGCACGCAGGTACCGCAGCCACAGACACGGGGAGCAGGTCGTGGCCACTCACCGTGCCCAGACAAGCTGCTCCAGTGCCCAGAGTGAGGGTCGTGGGAATGAGCCCGAACCTCCCTGCCTGAGAGAGAGAGAAACCCGGCTGAGCCAGCCTCAGGTCATACCTGTGGCCCCATGCCTCCAGCCTGTCTCCCCCACTTGGCCCCTACCCGCCCAGTGACCAGGATGTCGAAGCAGCCTGGGGTCGGCAGGAGCCCTGAGGAGGGGCCAAGGAAAGCTTTAGAATAAATGACCTCTGAGGTGACACCTGAAGATTGTGAAGTTCAGCAAATGATAGAGCTGGGGTGGGATGAGGGAGGAGTATATACAAAGGCTGAATGAAAAGCAGGAGAGAGAACTGGGAGCCACGGAAGGGTGCTGAGCAAGGGTGTGCAGAGTGGGGTATGACCCCTGCCTCATCGTTTGCGCTCATTGTCTGCTCTCTGTGTCTGTTTGTTGTGCACTTGTCTTTTTTCAGGAGGCACCAGAAATCGAATCCTGGATCGTGCATGTGGGAGGGAGGCACCCAATCACTTGGGACATCTCTGCTTGCACTTATTGTGTCTCTCAATGTGTTTCCTCATTGTGCTCTTCGTTGAATTGTCTTGTGAGAGCTCGCCATGCCAGCCTATCATGTCAACTTGCTGTCTTGCCTGTCTTCTGTAGGAAGTACCTGGAACTGAACCTGGGACCTTCTATGTGGTAGGTGGGCACACAACTGCCTGAGTCACATCTGCTTCCCGGCTGGGAGATTTTTAAAGACTGAGTAAATCTCTTTAAATCTGATTGGCTTGTTAACTTCTTGTATTTCTTGTAGTGTCAGTGTATGTAGTTTGTGCATTTCTAGGAATTTGCCCATTTCATTTAGGTTGCCTAGTTCATTGGCATATAGTTTCTCATAATATCCTCTTACAATCTTTTTGTTTCTGTGGGGTCAGTGTTAACTTCCCCTCTTTCATTTCTGATTTTATTTATTTACATCTTCTCTCTTTTTTTCCTCTGTTAGTCTACCTAGGGGTTTGTCAATTTTATTGATCTCAAAAAAACAAGCTTTCGGTTTTGTTGATTTTCTCCATTTCTTGTTCTCAGAACCATTTATTTCTGCTCTAATTTATATTACTTTTTTCCTTCTGCTCGCATTGGGAATGGTTTGCTCTTCTTTTCTAGTTTCTCATTGTTTGGTTAGATCTTTGATTAAAGTTTTTACTTTTTTATTTTTTTTAATATAGGTCTATAGAGTTAAAAATTACCCTCTCAGAATTGCCTATGCTGTACGTTTTGGTAAGTTCTGTTCTTGTTTTCATTCATCTGAATACATTTTTCATAATTTCACTTATAACTTCTTCTCTGATCCACTGATTATTTATGTGTGTCTTTTGTTCAGCCCCAAACATTTGCATATTTACCTTTCCTGTCAGTTATTTGAGTTTCGTTCCATTCTAACATGCGAAGATGCTTTATATAATTTCAGTCTTTTTGTCTTTATTGAGAAATGCCTTGTGCTAACATGTGGTCTATCCTGGAGAAAGACTCATGAGCACTTGAAAGAAATGTATAATCTGCTGAGTTTGTTGCAATTTTGTGTATATTTTGGGTCTAACTTGTTTATCATGTTGTTCAGGTTTCCTGTTTCCTTGTTGATCTTCTTTCTAGGTGTTCTAATGATGTGAGTGGGGTGTTGGAGTCAACAAGGATTATTATAGGGATGTCTGTTTCTCCCTTCAGTTTTGCCAGAGTTCACCTGATGTATTTTGGGACATCCCTGATAGGTACATATATATTTATGGCTGTTATTTCTTCATGGTGGATTGTCCCTTTTATTAATATGTAATGGTCATGTGTATCTATGTTATGTTGAGGCAGCAAGAAGCAGAGTACCTTTGGGGAGTGGGTGGCAAATAAAAACTTCTGCATCCTAAAAAAAAAATCCTGTGTCTCATCTGGGGCTTTGATATATTCCTTTGCTTGGGACATTTCTTCAATTTTCATAGTATGCCTTGTAATTTTTTGCTGATATCTAGACAGCTGGTTAGGATGGTGAGTTTACTCAAATGCTCAATTTCTCTCTTTCACGGGGATTTGGTGGTGGGAGATTAGGTGTTACTGCTGTTCTTTGATTCTTGATTCAAACTGTTCTATGTCTTTAGAATTCTCAGTTAGTTGCTCAAATTTGGGCACTAGAACCAGTATTGGGTTGCAGACCCACTTCCAATGGACTTGGGGAGAGACTCTGTAAAGGCCACGAAAGCCCCATGTATTTATTTACTTTCAATTACCTTTTGTGAATTTCCTTGGTCTGCCAGAAGGTGGCACTGATCGACAGCCCTCTCAACTCAGAGACTGGTTGTGTCTTGGCTGCAACAGGAACTGAATCAACATGATAGAGGATCCTACCTGGAGACTAAGTGCTTCATGATTCAAACTTGCTCAAAGGTAGTTCTGCAACCTTTGCTGGCAGCCCCCTTTCTTCCCAGGTAGGAAATAATTGCTCTCCCCTCTGCATCCTCAACAACTAGCCTTGGTCAGCAGTGAGGAAGACTGAGAGGATTGAATCTCTAACCCCTGTCCACTCCCAAGGCAAACAACGGTGTGGTCCCTCCCAGCCCGGAATGACTCCTGGGATAAAGCAGACCAAATTTGTGGAAACTGTAGCACTGATCCTGAGAAAGTGGCCACGATGGTTGCTGAGGGCAGGGAGAGAGAAGAAGAGATGAGATGTGGGAGCATTTTCAGGACTTGGAGTTGTCCTAAATGATATTGCAGGGACAGATGCTGGACATTATGTATCCTGCCATAAACCACTGAACGGACTGGGGGAGCGTGGAAACTACAATGTAAGCTATAATCCATGCTGTGCAGCAGTGCTCCAAAATGTATTCACCAAATGCAATGAATGTGCCACACTGATGAAAGAGGTTTTTGACATGGGAGGATTGGGGGGTGAGGGGTGGGATATGTGGGAACCTCTTATATTTTTTAATGTAACATTTTTTGTGATCTATGTATCTTACAAAAAAAGGGATTTAATAAAAAAAAGAAAGAAAAAAAACAAAAACAAAAACTGAGTCAGGGAAGCTAACATGGCTTAATGGTTGAGTACTCGCTTTCCACACATGAGGTTCCAGATTCAATCTCCAGCCCCTGTACCTTAAGAAAATAAAAAAAAGTTGATGCAGTCTTACACTGTGTCCCTCTCCCTTTCCTTTCCTAGGGAGGTGGATCCCTGGGTCCCACTTTGCTGTAGCCACCAATCCTGAGGTCTGAGAATTCAAAGTGTCTATAAGGTGATGGAACATGCCACCAGTTGCAGCTGCACTTTTAACTCAGTTTTGCTATCATGATTCTTTTCCTTTGCCTCATTCTGTTCAGGGTGGTGTCCAGCCTTCCTGTGGTGTCCTAAACCCTACAACATTTTTTCCCAGGCCTTTTCTGAATGTCTTCTAGCTATTTTTCTGGGATAGAAGAGAGGCCGGTATGTTTCTGGTCTGCCATCTTCCTGAAAGTTGGTTCCTCACAGGTTTCTGAAGTGACCAGCTGAGTAGAATCTTCAGCTGGCATTTCTCTTTCTGTTCCTTCATTGCCTTCTGAAGAATGATGTATTTGAGAGTGATCAGGATCTTCTGATTCTTCCTTTACTGTCACAGCTTCCATTTCTAGGGAAATTCCAGAATCTTCCATGGATTCAGCTTTCACATTGATGGGGCCACAACTTCCACACAGAGACAGGACTGACCTTTCAGCATCTGCTACCATACCCCAATGACCTAGGTGCTTCTTTGGCTCTGGAAATGTTTCTTAATGATAAGTGAATTCCCTGCTCTGTTCTCCAAAATCCATTGTCTGTTTTTATGCTAGTACCATGCCGTTCAGACCACTGTAGCTTTCTTTCAAGGTCAGGCAGTGACATTCCTCCACATCACTATTATTTTTTTTAGAATGCTTTTGGCTATTAGGGTGCAGTCTTCCTTCCCAATGAATTTGACAATTGCCTTTCCTATTTCTGTAAAGTTGGCTGTTGGACTTTTGATTGGTATTGCATTGAATCTGTAAAATCAGTTTGGGTCAGATTAATATCTGCACAATATTTAGCCTTCCAATCCATGAGCATGGAATATCTTTCCATTTCTTTAGGTCTTCTTTGATTGTTTTCAGCATTGCTTTGTAGTTTTCTAAATACAGATCCTGTACATCTTTGGTGAAATGGATTCCTATGTATTTGAGTCTTTTTGTTGCTATAAAGGAATTTTTCCCCTGCATTCTTCCTCCAATTGTTCAATACTAGTGTACAAAAACATTATCAATTTTAGTGTGGTGATATCATATCCTGCCTCTTGACTGAACTCATCTGTTAGAGGGAAAGCTTTCAACCTTTCCCAATTGAGTATGATGTTGGCTGTGGGTTTTTTCAAATATGCCTTTTATCATATTGAGGAATTTTTTTCTGTTCCTACATTTTAGAGTGTTTTCATCATGAAAAGATGCTTAATTTTGTAGAATGCCTTTTCTGCATCAATTGCAATCATGTGGGTTTTCCTGTCCATTTGTTAATGTTATTGCATTGATTCTTTTTAGGTTGAACCAGCCTTGCATACCAGGAATAAATCACACTTGGTCGTGATGTGTAAGTTTTTTGGTGTGTTGTTGGATTCAGTTTGCAAGTATTTGTTTGAGAAATTTTTCATCCATGATCATTAGACTGATCGGTGTGTAATTTTCTTATAGGCTCTTTATCTGGCTTTGCTATCAGAGTGACCATGGCTTCATAAAATGGTTTGGGTAATTTTCCCTTAATTTTTTGGAAGTTTCTAAACATGATGGATGTTAATTCTTCTCAGAACACTTGGTAGAATCCACCTGTGAAGTCCTCTGGTCCTAAACATAACTTGGTTGGGAGATTTTTGATGATAGATTAAATTTCTTTCAATGGGATTGGTTTGTTAAGTTCTTGTATTTCTTGTAACATCAGTGTTGTTACAAGTTGTGCATTTCTAAGAATTTGTCCATTTCACCTAGGTTGTCTAGTTTGTTGGCATGCAGGTCTCATAATATCCTCATATCCTTTTTATTTCTGTGGGGCCATAACTCCCTCCCGCCCCATCCTTTCTGATTGTATTTATTTGCATTTTCTCTCTTTTTTTCTTGGTTAGTCTAGTTAGGGGTGTCGATTTTATTGATCTTCTCAAAGAATTAGCTTTTGGTTTTGTTGATTTTCTCTATTTTTTTTTTGTTCTCAATTTCATTTATTTCTGCTCTAATCTTTATTATATCATTTGTTCTTCTTTCTTTGGGATTGGTTTGCTTTTCCTTTTCTAGTTTCTCTAGATGTTCCATTGCATTTTTGAGTTTAGCTTTCTTCCTCTTTAAATGAATCTTTGGGGCTATAAATTTCCATCTCAAGACTGCCTTCACTGTATCCCTTACGTTTTAATAAGTTGTGTTCTCATTTTCATTTGTTTCAATGTATTTACCAATTTCACTTGCAATTTCTTCTTTGACACACTGATTATTTAGAAGTGAGTTGTTTAGGCTCCACACATTTGCTACTTTACTTTTTTCCTATTCCTTATTTCCAGTTTTATTCCATTATAATCTGAGAAGGTGCCTGTAGAATTTCAATCTTTTTATATTTATTGAGAGCTACACTGTGACCCAAAATGTGGTCTATCCTGGAGAAGGATGGGCACTTGAGAAGAATGTATAACCCACTGAGTTTGTGTGCAACATTCTGTATATGTCTGTTAAGTCTAACTCATTGATCATATTATTCAAGTTCTCTGTTTCCTTGCTGATTTTTCTGTCTAGTTGTTCTAATTCTATCTAATCATTTTGGTATCTCCAACCATTATTGTAGAGATATCTATTTCTCTGTTCAGTTTTGCCAGAGTTTGTCTCATGTATTTTGGGGCACCATGGTTAGGTTCATAGATATTTATGACTGTTATAACTTTGTGGCGGATTGTCCCTTTTATTAATATATAATGACCTTCTGTATCTCAGAACTTTTTTGCATTTAAAGTCCGTTTTGTGCAATATTAGTATAGCTACTCTTGCTCATTTTTGGTTACTGTTTTCATGGAGAATCTTTTTCCTACCTTTCACTTTCAGCCAGTTTTTTATCCCTGGGTCTTAGGTGAGTCTCCTGTAAGCATTATATGGATAGCTCCTGTTTTTGTTATCCATTCTGTCAGCCTATATCCTTTGATTGGGGAGTTTAATCCATTCACATTCAAAGGTATTACTGTAAATGCAGTAATTACTTCCTCCATTTTCTTCTTTGGCTATCATATGTCATATCTTAGTTTTGCCTGTCTTTTTACAATTTTGATTATTCTTTCTGCTACCCTTTCATCTATACTCTTTTCCAGGCCTCTCTCTCCTTTGCTTTTCTTTCAGGTTCTAAGGATTCCTTTAGTATTTCCTGCAAAGGTGGGTTGTTATTTATGAACTCTCTTAGTTTATGTTTGTTTGTGACTATTTTATACTCACCTTCATATTTGATGGACAATTTTGCTGGATAGAGAATTCTTGGCTGGCAGTTTTTCTCTTCCAGTATCCTAATTATAACATACAACTGTCTTCTCATCTCCTCTGTTTCTGATGGGAAATCCATGCTAAGTCACACTGGACATCCTTTCTATGTGATGGTTTGCTTCTCCCTTGCTGTTCTTCAGAATTTTCTCTTTATCTTTGACATTGGACATTCTGGGTAGTGTGTGTCTTGGAGTAAGTCTATTTGGCTTTATTCTAATTGGGGTATTGTGTGCTTCTGGGACATATAAGTTCATTTCTTTCATAAGAGTAGGGAAATTTTCAGTCATTATTTCCACAAATACTCTTTCTATCCCTTTTCTCTTCTCTTCTTCTGGAACTCAAATGACTTGTGAATTTTTGCATTTCATGTTGTCATTCAACTCCCTGAGCACCTGCTCAAGTTTTCCATTCTTTTGTCTCCTCAGTTTCAATTGTTCTGTCTTCAGTATCACTTATTCTTTCTTCTATCACTTCAAGTCTGCTGTTATATGTCTCTAATGTGCTTTTTTTTTTTTTTTTTTAAATCTCACCATTGTGTCTTTCATTCCTATGAGCTCCCTGTCTTCCCTACTCAGGATTTCAAATTTTTCCTTGTTCTCGCTCAATGTCTTCTTGATGTCATTTATCTCTTTAGCCATGTTGTCTTTCAATTCATTATTTGGTTTTGCAAATTTCCATGCTGTTGTTAATTAGTTCACTCAAATCATGAATCTTTTTTGGTGCTGTGAATGTATTCCTTTTCTTAGGCCGTGTCTTTCATTTTTTAGTATGGCTCATCATTTTTTTTACTGATGTCTAGGCTTCTGATTAGGATGGTAGTTTAGTCAGATGCTCAATTTCTTTCTCTTTTGTAGGAGTTTAGTGTTGGGAGGCTGTGTGTTACTGCTGCTCTTTGATTCTTGGTTCAACCCGGATTGTCAGGATTGTCCCTGTTAGCTGCTCAAAACTGGGCTCTTGACCCAGGAATGGGCTGCAGACCTGCTTCCTAGACCTTTTATGTCCACTTCCTTGCTCTTCCAGAAGATGGCATACTTTAGAGGTCCTCTCAGATCAAGGCCTGCTGGGACTGTGTCAGCTGCAACACTGACAGGATTGTCCTCTTAGAGGTTCCTGCCTGGAGGCTAGAAGGCTTGAAATTCACACCTTCTCAGAGACAGTCCTTCAGCCTTCACTGGTAGCCCTCTCCCTTTTCCCAGGTAGGAAATAATTCCACTCCCCTCTGCATCCTCAACAATCAGTCCTGGTTGGTAGACAAGGAGATTGGAAGGGTTGTATACTCAGCCCATTCCAGCTACCAAGGCAAACAATGGTGTGGCCCACCCAGGCTGGAAGGGTTCATGGGATAAAGAAGACCAAATGTGTGGTCAGAAGCTGAGTCAGCCTTAGGCTGTGTCCCCCTCTCTCCCCTTTCCTGGGGGGGGGGGTGCGTCCTCAACAATCACTTCTTGCTAGAAGAGAAGAGATTGCCAGGGTAACATCACTCCAATCCTGTGCTGTCTCCCAGGGCAGACAACAGCATGGTCCCACCTGGGCTGGAAGGGCTGGTGGGACACAATAGACCCAGTCTGTAGATCAGAAACTGAGTCAGTCTTAGGATGTATCCCTGTGTCTTCCCTTTTCTGGGGCAATGGATCCCCAGAGCCCCCTTTGTAGCCAGCTCAGAGGCCTAGGAATTCTAGAGTGTCTTTAGTGTGGGGGAGGGTGCTGGCAGTAGCAGCTGCTGGTTTCAACTCTGTTTTGCCGTCATCGCGTTTTCCCTCCTTTGTCCTGCTCTCTTCTGGGCAGTGTCCAACCCTTGCCTGGTATCCTAATCCCTAGATCTTTTCCCAGCCTGTCTTAGATTGTCCCCTAGCTATTTTAATGACAGAATAGAGAGTTCCATGTTTATAATCTACATTCTTCTTGGAAGTCCCACTATTTCTTCAAATATTGTCTCTACTCCTTTCTCTTTCTTCTAGAAGGGTCCCCACGATGAGTATATTGGGTCCCTTCATGGTGTTCAAGAAGACTCTAGGCTCTTCACTTTTCTTCACTTTCTGCTTCTCAAACTTACTCATTTACATTTATCTTCAAAGTCACTGACTTTCTTCTGAGAGCTCCAATCTCCTATTGAACCCCTGTACGAAATTTTTTGTCATTGTGAGCTTCAGCTCTCTTTAGTTTCTCTTCATGGTTTCTCTTTATCACAATTCTCTGTGTTCATCTAGTTTTTCTGATTTCCTTAACTCCTGGAGCCTATTTAGGACTATTTTCAAAAGACTTTGACTAGTATTTCCAAGAGCTGGTTTCCTCATCGGTGATTTCTAGTTTTTTTATCCTGGTCCTTTGCACAAGCTATCACTTTCTGTTTATGTTTTGCAATCTTTTTTTTGCAATCTGGGCCATTTTATATTTTAAGGTGATAACTCTGGAGTTAGAGACTGAAGCATCTATTCCTTATATTTGTGTTCAGGTAGTGTGATGACAGAGATTTCCTTGATCACCAGGAGTTAACAAAAACAACAATCACACACAAAAAAAACCCTTTTCCAGTCTGCAGATTGGCGTATGTGAGTGCTGATCTTCAGAGCCTGGCTGTTCTGAGTATAAAGAATAGCCCAAAGCAAAAGTGTAGGGTCCTCCCCAGTCTTTTCTGCAGCTTTCTCTTGTCCTGGGCATACACGTGTAACCCTAGGAATTTTCCCACTTACATGAAGATGAATATGCTCATTTTGCTGGGAAACAAGTGTGTCCTCATGGTCCCAGGTGCTACACAGTATTTCCTATGACCTGTAGTCCTTTGCACAAGGCAATTGCAAATGGACTCTTCTCCTATAGTGTTCTATAGGAGAGAGCTGTGATTCTCCTCTATGCGCAGGGCAATATCAGGGATGGTAAGCCTGCAATGAATGTCCAGGTTCACCCTTCAGGCTGTCTCCAGGCACAATGCAATGGACATGCATGCACCCTAGTATATGCACAAAGGACATGCTCTTGCCTCTAGAACTGGAACCAGAGACCTAATTGGAAACATGGGCTGGCTCCTTGCTGAGCTGGTTAGGGGATGAGGGAAGGGCCAGCAAGAATGCCATGAAACCCTACCATTTTTACCTTTTTCTCAGTTCGGTGCTCATTGAAACCCTTCAAAGTTTTCCAGGACTTTGAAAAATATGTTTCTTCCAGTTCTTGCTTGTTGATTAAAGCTTCTGTGGAGGTACAGAGCCCTACCTAGAGTGTCTTGTGCCACTGTCCACCTTGTGGGGACAAGTCAAAAGGGAGGCAGAGGAAGGTGCTCAGACATGGGGGATAGGGTGCACAGAGAGACAACCAGCACCTAGCATCTGTGGGGAAGGGGCTCTGCAAAGGGGATCACAGGTGCCCAAGAAGAGAGAGCACTTAGAGAAGGCCAAGTGTACACCAAAGGACCCAGTAAAGGGTAGTCTCAGCTGAGACAGTGTGACTGAGAGGCAGAGGTGAGATCCCCTATGTGTGAGTCACAGTCCTTTTGGCAGTGAGGGGGAACAGGGCCCTATGCCTTGTGGGCTGTAAGCTGCCCATGCCGGTAGCACATGTGTGTAGACCTGGAACTGAAAGGCTCTCTAGAGATGGACTGCAGGGAGGGAGTACTGGGCTCCCATCCTGGGGAGCTCTGCCACATTCCCCAATGGAACAGTGACAATCCCCAAAGTGCAAGGGCAGTGACCAATGAGGGAGGATGTCTCAATGATGGACCTTTGATACTGATGACTATGCTTATGAGCCTGTTGTGCTTGAAATTTCAACTTGACCTACTGTTGCAGGGTGCTTAAGAGTTACCTCCCGAGAGCCTACATGTTGCTCAAATGTGGCCACTCTCTGAGTCAAACTCAGCATATATAGGCAACACCTTCCCCCCAGGATGGGACATGATTCCCAAGGATAAGCATCTCTGGCACCAAGGGATTACTACTGTAGCAGTTTGATATGGTTATGAAATCCAAAAATAGATATTGGATTATGTTTAATCTGATCTATACCTGGGCACCCAAGGGGTGGGGTCTCACAGATAAAAGGCATGGCAAAGGACAGAGTTGAGGGAGTCTGATGTTGAAGTTTTGATGTTGGAGTTTGATGCTGAAAACTTAAGCTGGAGCCCCGGGAAGTAAGCTCACAGAGGAAAGAGGAGCTAGCCCCAGGAAGAAAGGAATCATGAACCCAGAGAGAAGCAAGACCTTCTAAGGGAGGAATCCAGAAAGCCTGAACCCTCATAGCCATCAGCAGCCATCTTGCTCCAACAAGTGAAAACAGACTTTGGTGAGGGAAGTAACTTATGCTTTATGGTCTGGTATGTGAAGGCTACTACCTGAAATAAATACCGTTTTTTAAAAACCAACCAATTTCTGGTATTTGGCATGAGCACCCTTTTGGCTGACTAATACAACCACCAAGCCCTGGCCAGTGATGCAACTGGAAAAAGACCTTGTCTTGCAGGAAAATCACATCCACCAGTCATGTGGGTTCAAAGGCCCCTCTCAATTGAGAGGTGGAGTGGGCATTGCCATCCCAGGATCCTCAAGATGGGGGAATAAAATATGGACTACAGTGCACTTACTGGTATTCTGCTATAGGATTATTGTGACTCTACCAGTGGAATAAATTATATCATTCATGTGGAGACAGTGGCCAGTGGAGTTGCTGAAGGCAGGGAGAGGGAAAAGAGGTGTGATATGGGTACATTTTGGGGACTTGGAGTTGTCCTGAATGATATTGCCATAACCCACTGAATAGACTGAGAGAAAGTGTAAACTACAATGTAAACTATAATCCATACTGTGTAGCAGTGCTCCTAATTGTGTTCATCAAATGCAATGAATGTACCACACTAATGAAAGTAGTTCTTGATGTGGGAAATGTGGGGGATGTGAGGAGTGAGGCATATGAGAATCTCCTATATTTTTTAATATTGCAATTTTTATTATCTATGTATCTTTTAAAAATAAATAAAAAATATATTAAAATAAATCCTGCTCCTAAGGGCCCTAGGAACATCTGGACAGCATAGGTAGACAACAGGGCCTCATGAAACCAGCACACCCTCAGCACGCTCTACCTGGGGATATATGAAAAGGTATTTCCCCAATAGAACATAGTTATCTTCATTTATAAATCCCCTATGATTCTTCTCCTTTTATGAATCTATAATTTTCATTTTAATTGTTTAGAATCTTTCTCAGAGACTTAAAGACTTTTGTACTACTGTTTCTGTGCTGGTGGAGTCTGAAACCCAGCAGATACATGGCCAACTCCTACTCTCCAGTTCTTCAGGCCAGCAATGGACAATGAACACAATGATGATGGACCAGCCCCAGCCCAATAGAAAGGAGTATCTTCAACCACAAAACATTTCCTCTGCCTTATAACATCTCCATCTCTTCTTAGACTGAAGCAGTCAGAATGGACAGCAAAAGACTGAGGAAAGAACAAAAATAAGGGAAGAGTTAATGGCTGACTAAAGCAGATTTATTGCTACTGTAATTAGTATCTTGTTAACTAACATGTAACTCTGATATAAAAATAAATTCATACAGGAGCACATATAGCTTAGTAGGTGAGCATGTACAAGGTCCTATGTACAAGGTCCCGGGTTCCTATGTACAAAGTCCAGGGTTCAATCCCCAGTCCCTCCAAGCAAACAAAAATAAATAAAAATAAAACCAAATAAAATTTAAAAATAATAAATTGGGAAGTAGATTTGGCCCAAAAGATAGGGCATTCACCTACCACATGGGAGGTCCAAGGTTCAAACCCAGGGCCTCCTGACCCATGTGATGAGCTGGCCCATACACAGTGTTGATGTGCAGAGGGAGTACCATGCCATGCAGGGGTGTCCCCCACGTGGGGGAGCCCCACACGCAAGAAGTGCACCCTGTAAGGAGAGCCATCCAGCGCGAAAGAGGTGCAACCTGCCCAGGAGTGGCACCGCACACGCGGAGAGCTGACACAGCAAGATGACGCACCAAAAAGAGACACAGATTCTCGGTGCCACTGACAAGAATACAAGCAAAGAAGAACACACAGTAAATGGACAGAGAGCACAGACAACTGGGGGAGGGGCAGGGAGTGGGAGAGAAAAAATACAAAATAAATCTTAAAAAAAAAAGTAATAAATAAATTACCACACAAGACGGAGAATAAAAATAAAATAAAAAGACAGCTTAAGTGAATTGCAAACCATTTTGTTTTGATCATTTCTTAACTTTAAGAAACAGAGTAATTTAAAAACAGAATGACAAGATGACAACCATTCAGAACCATCTGAAATGGCAGGCTCTGCCTTGTTGGTGTCTCCAGCTTCTCCCCTAATGGGCACAGGGATTTAACAACAGAAAATATAACTGAGGCTTCCCTTGTAGTCTTTTATAGAATTAGAGTCATTTGTATTCTCCTCTCATGTCAAGAGTAGTGGCAGATTCTATTGGAACATGTGTACTTCTTAAAAGATGAGATTCTTTGGACAATGAAAATTTAAGTTAGTAGCAACTTAATTCTTTGTAAGTAATTCAGGAGATATTACTGCTAAGAAGAAGGAGGAAGAAAAGGCCTTCTGGAAATCTTGCTTATTTCCGGCAAGATTTCTGGCACTATGGGTTAAAGGAAGTGGCATATGAGTTTGGGGAAGTTAAATGGAACAGCCTTCTGTGTTTATCTCTCTACTTAACTTAATAAAGAATAGTCTAGTGAAGAGGATGTGGCTCAAGTGATTGAGCCTCTGTCTACCATACAGGAGGCCCCACGTTTGATTCCAGCAGCCTCCTGGTGAAGGCAAACTGGCCCGCGCCACAGAAAGCTGATGGCCCATGCCACAGACAGCTGGCACAGCAAGATGATGAAATAAAGGGGAACAAGTAGACACAGGAGAATGTACAGCAAATGGACACAGAGAGCAGACAGCAAGCACAACTGGCAAGGGGGGGTGGGGATAAATTGTAAAAAAAAAGTCTACAATTTACAGGGGAAAAAAAACAAAGTGGGTGACCAAGAGGAAATTATCAGTCACTTCTCAACTTCTCAGGTGACAAATACCTACCTAGGGTCTAGAAATTCCAATGCAATGCTGACAGATTCAGGCATCCAGGGCTCCAGAGCTGGAAACCACAGGAAGGGCTCCATGAGGAGTCATGTGATAGTTCACACAAATCCGTGCGGGCAAGGATTACAATGCTAATAGAGAGAAATAAAGATTTGCCATTTTCTTCACAAGATGATTGTGATCATTTTTCTTTGAATGAAAATCTGTACATGCAAATTCATGATGTGTGCCCCATAAGGAGAGCCGTCCAGTGGGAAAGAAAATATAGCCTACCCAAGAATGGTGCCACACACACAGAGAGCTGACAGAACAAGATGACACAACAAAAAGAAACACAGATTCCTGGTCTCTTCAGCTGCAAACTACCAGATGAACTATTCGGCTCTCTCTCCAGGGCTCCAGCATCCAAAATGAAACCCTCTGTGTTCTCCTTCTCTGTGTATTTACTTCCCTGTCTTTCAGCTTTGAGTGGCTGCCTTGAGAACAGTTAAAGTTGAAAAAATCTCAGTGGTAAATATAAAATATGAACATTTGCTGTGTTTGTTTCCCTTCCTTGTTTCTTTAGGAGGTACCAGGAGCCGAACCTGGGACCTCTGATGTGGGAGGGAGGTGCCTATCCACTTCAGCCACCTCCACTTCCTGCTTTTATTGTGTGTCTTTCATGTTTTTCCTCCCCACCTGTCTTGTCATCGTGTTGCATCAACTCACCACACCTGTCCGTCACGTCAGCTCACTGTCATCTTTTGGGAGGCACTGGAAAGCTCTGCTCCCTACTTTGTTGGATCTCTCATTATGTTTTTTCTTGTATCTCTTGCTGTATCAGTTTCCCATGCCTGCCCATTGAGCCAGCTCACTATCTTCTTTAGGAGGCACTGGGATCCGAACCAGTGACCTCCCATGTGGTAGGTGGGAGCAAGTCACCTGAGCCACATCCACTTCCCATGTTGGCTTTTATAAAGGGTATTTATATGGGGTAGAATCTTACAGTCATGGGCCATAAAGAATAAGTTACTTCCATCGCTGAAGTCTGTTGCCACATGTTGGAGCAAGATGGCTCTGGTCTCTGCTAGGGTTCAGCCTTCCCCTTCCTCCTTACGCTCCATGGTCCCAGCTTCTTCTGATCTCAGCTACAGGCCTGCATAAGACTCCCTGGGTCTTGTTTCTTTCTGGGCTTTCACAGCTGTTCAGAGCTCTGGTCTCTTCAGCTGCAAACTATCAGATGAACTATTCAACTTTCTCCCTAGGGCTCCAGCATCCAAAATGAAACTCTCTGTGTTCTCCTTCTCTGTGTATCTACTTCCCTGTCTTTGATTTAGCATCCATTTATATAGCCCACAAAGAGGGTAGGGGTGGGGAATCAAACCAAGTTGCCCTATGACATGGCCAAAAAAAAAAAAAAAAAAGCCCTAATCTTGATTTAATAAAGTAAAAAGGGAAACCTCTAAATCTAATATAATCTAATATGCCCAGAGAAGCAGACCAGTTTACAAATACAATCCATATCTATTTCTGTAGTACATAAATAATATCAAGCTGCTATAACATCCTGTACAGTTTTTGATTCAAAGAAAAACCATCACAATCTTCTTGTGAAGAAAATGGCAAATCTTTATTTCTCTCTTGGTCAGCATCATAATCCTTGGCTTACCCTCATGGATTTTTTACTTTTTCTAAAGATACTTAGAGTATATAGATGCTACATAAAAAATATAGCGGACTCCCTTGTGCCCTGCTCCCCATATTACCTACATTTTCCCTTTTTAACATTATCCTTCATTAGTGTGGTACACTCATTGCAATTAATGAATACATTTTGAAGTACTGTCTCTAAGCGTGGATTTTAGTTCACATTGTAGTGTACACTCCCATACAATTCTGTAGGTTATGGCAAGATATATAATGGCCTGTATCTGTCATTGCAATGTCATTCAGGACAATTCCCAAGTTCTGAAAATGCCCCCTTATTACACCTGCTATCCCTCTCCCTCATCTCATAACTTCCAGTGGCCACTGCCTCCACATCAGTGATATAAGTTCTTCCATTACTAGAATCACAATAAGTCTATAGTAGAATACCAGTAAGTCCACTCTAGGCCACAGCTCATTCCCCAAGCTTGAGGATTATGGGATGGTGATGCCCACTCCACCTCTAATTCAGAGGGGGCTTCAGTGCCATACAGCTGATGGATGGGACTCTCTTGCCTGCCATTGTAGACCCTCTTGTTTCCTTGGTATGGTGGTTGTCCATCATCACTTCTTGTTAGTTGTCCTGGTGAGTCCAATTAACTGGAGAATAGGTGTTGCAACTCCATTGAGGCCCAGGGCCCAGCTGGTACATGGACAGTCCAAAGATTCAAAGCTCTTCAGCGTACACCTCCAACTCCAGCACTAATTATAGGTTCAAACAGAAGGGACCCAAGAGCCATGTGTAGGGAAACCATAACAGAGTCCAGTTCTGTCACACTGGGCAGCACAAATCCCAAAGTATGGCCCACTAGCAAGGCACCAAACTCATGAGCTAGCTGCCCTGACCATAGTGTCTAGGTGTCTCCAGAGCCCCCAGAACTATCTTAATCACATGTTGGGGGGACCAGGAGACCAGAAGAGTATCCTGCCACATTCTTGGAAGAACAGAAGGAGGATACTGTGCATCTGCAGTGAAGATTCTTGAGTTCAGCCCGTCCTCCACTGCAGCTCAAGAGTTATTGCCCAGCTGGAGTGGGAAGCTCCATTTCCCAAAAACGGGGGAGGAAGAGATGGTCACACACTGAGTTTAGCCACTGATTAGTAAAATGGGCTGGCTGAAGTCCAATACTAAGAACGGCTGAAGTTTGAACCTAAGATGGAAAGAGATCAGCAGCCTCCATTTATCACCACCTTCCAGCAATTGATAGGAAGCAGGGCTGACTGAAAATTACAGTGATGGCAGGAACTGGCTTCTTTCCACCCAGATCAATTTACTGCCCTAGCCTTGGCTCCAACCCGATGTCCAATGGGGAGGAAGCTAGGAGGACTTGCACCAGCCTCTCTAGGCAACTACAGATGCTTTCAGCCTACACAAACTAGATTGCTTGGCACTAGATGCATGACTACATGCCTGCCTCCAATAGGAAAGGAGTATAGGCAGTGTTTCCTTAGCATCTCTGGGGTTCTGCAGGCACTTCTGGCCAAAATGGACTAGATGGTTAGACACCGGTGGCTCCATTCCCACCCTCCTGATAGGATGGTGCGGGGGGTGGCATTTTCCCAGAGCCTCTGGCAACTGCACCTGCATTTGGCCCCCATGGACTAGACTTTTGGACACTTCTGTGGCTCCATCCTTGCCTCTCACAGGGAGAAGGAAGGCTAGTACTCCTATAGACTCACCACCCAACTTCAGTTGCTTATGGCTCACACAGACTAGGCTGTGTGTACACTTGTGGCTCCATCCCCACCCATGGCAAGGAGGAAGAGGGGCAGTGCTTCCTCAGCTTCTCTGGGCACTGAAGTTACCTTTAGACTGCATGGACAAGATTGTTGTGCACACCTATGGCTCTATCCTGGCCTCTGGCAGGGGACGAGTGTCAGGTGCTTCATCAGTCTATCTGAGCAAATGCAGGCAGTTTTGACCTTCACGTTTAGTTTACTGCACACACCTGCAGCTCCATCTCCACCCCAGAAAGTTGAGGAAGGGGTATGGCACTTCATCAGTCTCTCAGAGCAACTATATTAATATCAGGTCTTGGATTCCACAGCCTGGATTACTGCACACAGCTGTTGCTCAGTCCCTTCTCCTTGCAGGGGAGAAAGCTGGAAGAAGCTTCATCAGGTCCGGAGCAACGTGGGAGGCTTTAGCCTCCACAACTTACAGTACCAACTGCCTCCATGGCTCTACTTCACAACTAGCAAGGGAGGAAGTGCAAGAAACAGATGAACTGAAAAAATTTAGATTGGCTAAACACAACCCACTATGAAGTTCCAAATTAAGTCAAACCAAGTATCAAAGAAGGGCTGTAGCACAAAGCCAATCAAATTGAAAGCTCTAGAGTAAAGAGAGAAAATGCGCCCAGAATAAACATATCAAGTAAATCAGATGATAAAATACCAACAAATATTTACCACCCAAACAAAGAAACAATATATGAAGGAAAGGAACAAACTAAGCCTGCAGATGACATAAAAGAGTTGAGAAAACTAATCATACATGTTCAAATAAGTCTCCTTAATAAATTCAATGAGATGGCTAAAGAGATTAAGAATACTAATATGACACTGGATGAGCACAAAGAAGATTTCAAAGCATACATAGAAAAGCAGCAGATCTTATAGGAATGAAAGGCACGATGAATGAAATTGCAAATACACTAGAAGCATATAACAAGATTTGAAGAGGTAGAAGAAAGGATCGCTAAGCTTGAAAACAGGGCCTCCAAAAGCAAACATACAAAAGAAAAGATAAAGAAAAGAATGGGAAAAAATTGAACAGAGTCCCAGAGAACTAAATTACAGCAAGAGACATACACACATGCTTGTCATGGGTGTCCCAGAAGGAGAAGAGAAGGGAAAAAGGGCAGAAGGAATATTGAGGAAATAATGGTAGTGAATTTCCAAACTCAATTGGAAGACATAGATATCCCTTCCCAGGCCAAGAAGCAAAACATACTCCCATCCGAATAGACATCCTCCAGGACACAAACTAACCAGAATGTCAAATGACAAAAATAAAGAGAGAATCCTCAGAACAGTAAGAGAAAAGGAATTCATCACATACAAGGGATGCCCAATAAGATGAAATGCTGATTTCTCATCAGAACCCATGATATATTTAAGATACTGAAAGAAAAAAACTGCCAGCCAGGAATCTTATATACAATAAGACTGTCTTTCAAAAATGAGGGGGTTTAAAATATTCACAGATGAACAGAAACTGAAGGAGTTTGTAACCTAGAGACAGGTTTTGTAGGAAACACTAAAGGGAGTGCTACAACCTGAAAAGAGAAGACCAGAGAGAAGGCATGGAAGAAATTATAGAAAGGAAGATTACATCAGTATAACTACCAAAGTGTCTATCAACCAATGAATGGATAAACAAAATGTGCTTCATACATATGATGGAACATTATTCCACTGTAAAAAAAATGGAGTCCTGTGTGTGATGTATGTGATGTATGTGACATGATGTATGTGACAACATGGATGAACCCTGAGGACATTATGTTTAGTGAAATAACTCAGACACAGAAAGACAAATATTGGATGATCTCACTAGTATGAACTAAATATAATGAGCAATCTTATGGAGTTAATATCTAGAATATGGGTCACCAGAAGGTAGAATGAATGTAGAAAATGGGGAGCTGATGCTTAATTTGTGTAGAATTAGTAATAATGCTGAATGTAAATGTTTGGAAATGGAGAGAGAGGTGATGATAGCACATTAGAGTGGGTGTAATTAACAGTGCTGATATGAGGGTGTGATCGTGGTTGAAAGGGCAAGTTTAGGGTTATGTATGTCACTAAAAGGAAAGCTAGAGGATGAAACATGGGCCTGTGTAACATAGTGAACCCTGTTATGAACGATGAGTATGGTCAGTGGTACAATTATAAGAATGTTCTTCAATGAATTAAAACAAATGTATGTTACAATTACAGGGTTGTGGCAGTTTGAAATTCTTTCATGAATCCCCAAAACAGAAAAAATTGTTTCTGAACTAATCCATTTCTGTGGGTGTGAGACCCTGTCACTGGACTACATCAATGAGGCATGGCTCAGATTGAGGCTCTGCCCTGTGGCTAGGTCTGGAGACTCACAGCAAAAGGAAGTTGCCATATTTGATCCTGCAATGTGAGAAAAAGGACTGCATTTCACCCAAAAGAGAGAGGCCCCTGAGAGGTTCAAAGAGCTGAATCCCAGGGAGGGATGAGCTATATGTCTGACAGCTTCTAGCTAACTCAGGAAGAAAGCAGAGGAGCCAATTCTGATAGAGGAGACCCAGAAAGAGACAAGCCATGTGCCTGGTTGCCCACAGCTGGGTTCCAGAAGACAGTAGATTCCAGAGGGGAAGGCAGAGACCTCTGCAGAGATCAACGTCCATCTTGCTTCTCCATGTGGGTGGACAACAGGATCAATAGTAGCCAACTTTGGTGGAAAGCAACTCTGATGGTGTCTTGACTGGGATATTTTGCAACCTTGAAACTGTAAGCATTTACCCCTAACAAATCGTTAATAATCCAAGACAATTCTGGTACTTTGCATCAGCAGCCTTGGCAAACTAAAACAAAGGTATTAATAATAGGGTGATATGGGAACAAAAATATATCTAAAGCAAACTATGGACTGTAGCAAATAGAATATATTAATATTCAGTGATATTGATAAACCTTTCTTTAAATTGCTCAGGAAAAAGGAGACACAAAGTGCTAATATCAGGAACGTGAAGGAGCATATTACTACTGATCTTACAAATGTTAATGATAACAAGGGAAATTAGGAAAACACACAAGAAGTGAGAACCAGAATAAATATAAAATAGACAATTAAAATGGCCATATCATGATCCAGGTCATTTAAAGGTATTATTTTTACACCATATAATTATGATCACACTACAGTTCAGAAATCTTAGGCTATTTCCAGTTGTTTATAATTTTCTAGACTGGCTTTAGTACCCCCCTGGCTCATAAAAGGAACAGTCTAAAAGCCCAGAAATTCTACTTCTGCCTTGTCCATAGTAGGCTTAAGACTGGCTAAGTTATAGTAAACAATCTAAATCTGATTCTAACCAAACTGGAGTATTGAGACAGAAAAAAAAAATTACCCTTAGTTTACAGCATGGACTGCCTTCAGAGACAAATTCTTCAGAAAGTAATCAACTTTGTGATAAGGCTCATGGATACATAAAGTAGGATTAGACACAACTTCTGCTGCTGATATTACCGTTAAATTCATCTCGAGATGCAAATCCTAACAAAACAAAGGAAAAGTGCCTGAATGCCCAACATTTGCTCAGAGAAAGATCCGTACAAGTTATTTGAGCTTAAATTCACAACAATATCGCACATCTTCCTCCTACCGGGAAAATTTCCTGATTAAATGGGTTCAAGGTAAATTAGAACTTTTAACATTGTCTTTAGGCATTTCAACTTGAAGAGATCATCTCATCCCAACAAAAACATGGCTGAGTAGCTCTTTTGACAGTATTACTTAATCATGTTCATTTTTTTCCTTTTTTTTTTTTTTAAGACAAAGGCTTTGCTAAAAATAGCAGCTCTTAAAAATGGCGAACTCCACAAATTTCTTCCAATCCTGAAACATTTGTTTACATGGTGGGTAAAAGAGGATCCCTTTCCTTTACATGTGGAATAACTCCTCTCTGAAAAAACAAACAGAAAACAAACAGTTAAGCAGCTTGTTTTCATACCGTGCACTGACCAATAAAAAGAGCCTCTACACCAGCTTTTACAACGGGAGAGTGCAAATGTTTGCTTTGGTCATTTTATAATAATCTGTTTGTTTTTAGGAGGTCGTACATGCAAAGTAGGCACTCAACCACTGAGCTACACCCGCTCTCCAGTCAGTAAGTTTTTATAAAGTTTGGAGAAGGGAGAGGAAGGTGAGGCTCAGTGGTGACCTGCCATCAGGCACAGTTGATCGGGGACAAATGGTACTTGAACTGGACCTTGCAAAGTCCTGCCAAGCGTCCTTCTGACCTCTGTCCACATAAGCTGCCTCTTGAGCATCCCTTGTTTTGGATGTGCATAAAAACAGCAGTGTTGATTGGGCTCCAAGAATGTGTAATGTATTAATTCAACAAGTGCCCAGCAGAAGCCTGCCCTGCTGTGGGGAACAAGAATTCTCATTTATGGCAGATGGAAGAGAATCTGACAGCATCTATGAAATCAGAGCCACCCCACTCCTGGCATACACCCCAGGTACACAGACACCTGTAAGATGTGGCATCCAATCAGGTGACTCACTGCAGCTTTATGTGCACTACCCTGGAAACCATCCAAGTATCCAGTGACCCGGAACAGTTTCAATAGCATAAGTTCAGGCCACTCTATGGAATATTATGCAGCTGAAAACAATAATTCACATCTTCATATATGCTGATTCAGGGAACTCCAGAAGTTTTTGTGCAATGAGAAAATAAGGTGCAATTGTATGTACGGTGCAAAAAAGGAGTGAACTGCCCCTATCTATCCCAATTTGCATTAAATATAATAAAAGGAAGTAAAAACTAAAATATCAAATGGGGAAAGCAAGACTTCTCAGCTTATAGCGTTTTCTGCAGTTTTTCTTTCCAGACGATGTAAACCTCGCCTATTGCCTTAAGTGCCCTCAAAAGTTACGAACAGGAGAGACAAGTAGGAGAGTCGAGGCGCAGAGGAGCCCCGTTGCTTCCGAACAGAAGGGCTGCTGGGCTCGGCGTCCCTAGCCCAGGACATCCAGCATTTTGCGGAGGGTTCCCTTGCTCCCGGCCCCAGGCTGCACGCTCCCCGGGACCCCAGCCATCCCCCCAGGACCTCTTGGCTGGGCTTACCATGGGGCCTCTGCCTCTCTTCAACCACACGCACGCTCCCTTCTCCAGCTGCCGCATACCACACTCCGACCGCCTAGCCGCCCGCGCGGCTGCCATTGGCTGTGACCCACTTTGGGGCGGACCTCAGGGCGCGGGGACCCTGATCGCAATTGGCAAGTTTAATTCTCATGGAGTGGTGCTCTTCTGGTTGGTCGTTGGTTTGGATGGGAAGCGGCGGCCACGCGGGGAGTCTGCGCGAAGAGAGCTTACCTGGGCTGACACCCATACAGCCACCTGCAAAATGTGGCCACGCTCCAAGGTTTTACAGGGACGTGAGAAGTTATGAGAATTAGTAGCTGTGAAAGGGTTTTGCACACTCCTGTGTGGGAAAATACATGTTAGTACCCACCAGCTGTGAACCAATTTAAGACCCAGATCCCCCCTCAAGAGCATACATGTTGCTCCAGCTTGCAAGATCACGTGATGAGTCCCACGTGACGACTTCCAGAAGGGAAGTGGGAGGGGAACTCCAGGAGAAAGAGGGAAGAATTAAATGTACCCCTCCAAAGACTTAGGGACCTGACAGGGTGGGGATGCCTTGAAGAATCATGAGAGCTTTCCAGGCAGCAAAGGGGGAGGGCAGGCATGGGGACAGGGAGGTCTGCGGGCTAGAGGTTCCACCACGCATCTGGGCTGCAGTGAAGTGGGTGATGCTGGAGGTACTGGGTGTGTGGTGCTGGCGTGAGGGCGACAAAACCAAGGAGTTTGACTTTACCTGGTGGGCTGGAGCAGAACAGTAACAGATGTGGGTTGGAAACTGGTTGGACTAGCAAATTTGGGGGTAATATATGGCAGCAGCCTGAGGCAGGGAGAGGATGAGGCAGGAGATCCCATAGGGGTCATTTCAGGAAGCCAAAGAATTACACATTCACACAAACACACAATTTGCTGAAAGAATAAACAGAGTTTCTAAGCTGACACTTTTAGTTCACCCCCCTCTAAAATTCACTGCTCCATTTCTTCTTATGTTCCCTGGGAGAGTGTGTTTTTACCCCCACAGAGAAAAAAGCCTCTTATCTTGGTTCTTTCAAGCACCAGAATAAACAGGGCCAGAAAGGAGATAAATGTAGAGAATATAGAAAGAAAGAAAAAAAAAACTTAAGTAAATGAAGAAGAAAAAGGAGGAGGAGGCAAAATACAGATTTCTTACTTTTCCTACCACTGCTATATCATTCAAGGCATGGGTTTCACACTGGCAGTTGCAAAGTGTCTGGATTTGAACACCCCCAGTCCCCAGTGGGACAAATTCTTCACTTAGTAGGTCATGCATTGTTCTGGCAGATTCTGGAGTGTAGTCTGGGAGGCAGAAGGGTCAGGCAGCCTAGCTGGGGCTTCCAGGGAGTGGTGTTTGGGAAACAAGTAGATGTGCGGTTCAGTTGCCTACTCTGTGTCCATTTGTATGCATTCTTTTGTGTGTCTGCTTGTCTTCTCTTTAGGTGGCACAAGAACCGACCCTGAGACCTTCCAGAGTGGGAGACAGGTTCTCAGTGTTTTCCACCACTTCCCTGGTCTGCCTGTGTCTCTTTTTTTGTTGCATCATCTTGCTGCACCAGCTCTCTGCTCAGGCCAGCTTGCCACCCAGAGGAGCACTCCTACAGGGCCCATCGTCTGTGTGGGCCAGCACTCGGCATGGACCAGCTCTCCACTCAGTCCAACATGTTGCACAGGAATCAAACCCTGGACAACCCATATGGTAGATGGGAGCCCAATCGCCTGAGCCACATGCACTTCCCCCAATAACTATTTTTGGAATTTATAACAATGCCAAACTGCTAAAGTTCTCTTAATATTTACGAGGTATCTTAGTTTGAGAAAAGCCTGCTAATACAAAGTACCAGAAATGGTGAGATTCAGGATGTTTTCCCCTTTGGGCATTGTAATGGGAATTTTATTTGGGAAAAACTGGCAGTTCTGTAGCAGTTTGGTATCATTAATGAATTCCAAAAATAGACATTGGATTATGCTTGTGAATTGACCTGTTCCTCTGGGCATATCAGATTATATTAGATTCAGGGGTCCCACTTTTACATGATTCAATGATGCTCAAGGCTTTGATTTGGCCATGGCAGTAGGGCATGGAAATTGATATAGAGAAACAGATGTGGCTCAAGTGATTAAGCTCGTGCCTAACACATGGGAGATCCCTGGTTCATTTCCTGTGCCTCCTAATTCAGTTGGTTCCACAGGATTTCAGCCACTTCTTCCCATGGCTTTCCATGTCTGTCTAATCTTCATTCTATTTATAAAGGACTCCAGTAATAGGATTAAGGTAGAAGGCTGACCATCTCAGGGATGAAATTGGTGTTAATATAAATATAGAATGTTCTTTCAGGATCTAAAACAAAAGTACGTCACTAGTACAGGGAGTTAATAATAAGTATATGGGGTGTATTAGTCAGCCAAAGGGGCACGCTGAACCCAGCAGATATGCGGCCAACTCCTACTCTCCACTTCTTCAGGACAGCCCTGGACAGTGAACATGATAATGATGGACCAGTGCCAGCCCAAAAGAAAGATGTATCTTAAGCTGCAAGCAAAACAATTCCATTCCTCTGCCCTATTCCCTTCTCAGCTGAAATAGAGTGGAAAACATCCCAAATCCCACAAGATTGAGAAATGAACAAAAATATAGGGGGAGTTTAACTGCTGACTAAAATAGATTGTTATTGTAGTTATTATCTTGTGATAACTAACAAGTAACTTTGATATAAAAATATTATAAAATAAAAAAAGTATTTAAAAAAAACAAAACCAATTCAGAAATCCATTTTTTAAGATTCTGTTTCTCAAGAACCACACCCAATGCCAAACCTGCATTATTCAGGGTTTTCTAGGGAAACAAAACCAACAGGAGATATCTGTAAATATGAGATTTCATAAAATCACCTCATCTGATGGTGGGGATATACAAGCCCAAACTCCAAAGAGTAGGCTGCAAGCTGGGAAGTCCAATGAAAGTTTTTAATGTATTCCTCAAGTGAAGCTGACTGGCTGAAGTAGAGGTGGAAATCCTCTCTTCTAACTGCTGAAAACTTCTTTTAAGGCCTTCAGCTGATTGGAGGAGCTATCTCTCATTACTGAAGGCAATCTCGTCAGTGGTTGTAGATGTAATCAACCATAGATAAAATCAATTTACCGATGATTTAAGCTCAAAAACTGTCTTGAAAGTAACAATTAGGCCAATGCTTGTATGATCAAACAACTGGGCACCATTACCTGACCAAGTTGACACATGAACCTAACCATCACAGGGACAGAAAAGTATATGAAGAAATAACAGCTGAAAACTTCCCAAAACTGATGAAAGAAATGAAAGACAGGAAATCTAATGGAAGATGTGCAGGATTCTCAAGGAACTCCACCAGGACAGATTCTAAGAGATCTATACCAAGACTCATTTTAGTGAAGAAGTCAGACTTCAGAGATAAAGGTAGGATTTGGAAACAGCAATAGATAAGTAACTTGTCATATTCAAGGGATTCCCCAATAAGATTAACAGTAAATTTCCCATCAAAAATCATGAAGACCAGAAGACAGTGGAATATTTAAACTCCTTATACAAAAAATTTGTCAACCAAGAATTCCTATCTGGCAAAATTATCTTTCAAAAGTGATGGAGGTCACCACACCGTGGAGCCTAGAGTGATTACAACTGAAAATGGGAGGACTGCATCCAGCATCCATGTGGAATCTGAGCCTCCTCTTGACATAGAGGTGCAATGGACACAACCAATCCAATATCCACATAGAAGAGGTGGCATGGAATTGGGAAAAGTGGACATGGTGGACGATGGGTATGGGGAAGGGCAGGAGGAGATGAGAGATGGAGGCATCTTTGGGACATGGAGCTGCCCTGGATGGTGCCTCAGAGGTAATCACCGGACATTGTAAATCCTCATAGGGCCCACTGGATGGAATGGAGGAGAGTGGGGGCCATGATGTGGACCATTGTCTATAAGGTGCAGAGGTGCCCAAAGATGTACTTACCAAATCCAATGGATGTGTCATGATGATGGAAAAGAGTGTTGTTGGGGGGTGGGAGGGGGGGTGGGGGGGGTGGGGATGAATGGGACCTCACATATATATTTTTAATGTAACATTATTACAAAGTCAATAAAAAAAAATTAATTAAAAAAAAAAAAAGAAAATTAAAAACATGATTATACAAAGCTAAAAAAAAATAAAAAATAAAAAATAAAAAAAAAAAAAAAGTGATGGAGGAATGGCATGGTATTGGCACAAAGACACACTGACCAATGGAACCGAATTGAGAGTTCTGATATTTGTCCTTGCATATACAATCATCTCATATTCAACAAGACCACCAAGCCCACTCAAATGGGAGAGAATGGCTTCTTTAACAAATGATTCTTGGAGAATTGGATATCCATATGCAAAACAATGAGAGAGGATTACCATCTCACACCTTATACAAAAATGAACTCAAGATGGATCAGAGATCTAAATATAAGGGCCAAGACCATAAATACCTTGGAAGATAATGTAGGACAGCATCTACAGGAGCTTGGAATAGGAAATAGCTTCATGAACTTTACACCCAAAGCATGAACAGTGAAAGAAAAAAATTGATAAATGGGACCTCCTCAAAATTAAAGTCTTTTGCAGCTCAAAGGAGTTTATCAAGAAAGTGAAAAGAGAGCCTACCCAATGAGAGAAAATATTTGGTAACCATATGTGATGGTTAGGCTATTGTGTTAACTTGGCGAGGTAATGGTGCCCAATTATTTGGACAAGCAAGCACTGGGCTAACTGTAATGCAAGGGCATTTGTGAACTTTAGTCACCATTGACTTTACTGCAGTGGTAAATCACAGATAGCTGATTACAATTACATCAATCAGGGAGACTGCATCAGCAATGAGTGACGCTTAAACCCAAACAGTTGAATGCCATAAAAGGGGAAGTTATTCCATCATTGAGAGAGAATTTCCCAGCTTGTCTTTGGACAGCTAACGTCTCCCAGAATTTGTCAAGAACCTTCACTGGACTTTCATTGGAGTCCCTGGTTGCAGCCTGCCTGCAGAACCTGGACTTGTGCATCCCCATGGCTGTGTGAGAGACTCTTATAAAATCGCATACTATTGGCAGATATCTCTTGTTGATTCTGTTTCTCTGGAGAACCCTGACTAATACACCATATATCTGATAGGAGCCTAATATCGAACATCAGTAAAGAAGTCCTATATCTCAAAAATAAAAAGATAAATAACCCATTCAAAAAATGGGCAAGAGATTTGAACAAACACTTCTCCAAATATGACATACAAGTGGTTAAAATGCACATGAAAAGAAGCTCAACACCACTAGCTATTAGGGAAAAGCAAAGCAAAAGTACAATGAGATACCATCTTAGAATAGACTAGTGGCTATTAAAAAAAATGGAGGACTACTAGTGTTGGAGAGGATGTGGAGGAGTAGGAACACTCATCCATTGCTGGTGGGAATGAAGAAGGATCCAGCCATTCTGGAGGGCAGTTTGGCGGTTCCTCAAAAAACTAGCTATAGATTTGCCATATGATCCAGCACTCCCATGGCTGTGTAAATACCCAGAAGAACTGAAAACATTGACACAAACGAATATATGCACACAATGTTCATATCAGCATTACTCACTATTGCCAAAAGTTGGAATCAACCTAAATGCCCATCAACAGATCAATGGATAAATAAAATGTGGTATATACATACAATGGAATACTACTCAGCTGTACAAAAGAATACAATACTAATACATAGGATATTGGATGAATCTTGAGGACCTTATGTTGAGTGAAGCAAGCCAGGCATTGAAGGACAAATACCACATGACCTCTCTGATATGAATTAAGTAATTCAAGCTGTCTCAGAGAGCTAGAAATTGGACAATAGGCTTACAGGAAATAAAGGTGGGAGAGGAAGGTTGTGAGCTGATGCCTACATGGGTGAAATCTATGATACATTGGAGGTAAGTAGTTGTGCAGCAAAGGAATAAGATGGGGGTATAGGGATACTAATGGGAGGGGCTTTGCAGGCTTGAGGGGGGCTGGGGTTGGGGGGATGGTTCAGATGATCCATGAAATTGGGGGGAGAGTTTGTGAGGAGCAGGTGAACATGGGAGTTTGTCACATACGTGGTGGAAATTATAATGCTGAGAAACTCTTTATAAAATATAATAAGGGGGAAACGGACTTTGGCCCAGTGGTTAGGGCGTCCGTATACCACATGGGAGGTCCGCGGTTCAAGCCCCGGGCCTCCTTGACCCGTGTGGAGCTGGCCCATGCGCAGTGCTGATGCGCGCAAGGAGTGCCGTGCTACACAGGGGTGTCCCCCGCATAGGGGAGCCCCACACGCAAGGAGTGCACCCATAGGGAGAGCCGCCCAGCGCGAAGGAGGGAGCAGCCTGCTGAGGAATGGTGCCGCCCACACTTCCCGTGCCGCTGACGACAACAGAAGCGGACAAAGAAACAAGACGCAGCAAAAAGACACAGAAAACAGACAACCGGGGGAGGGGAGGGGAATTAAATAAATAAAAATAAATCTTAAAAAAAAAAAAATATATATATATATATAATAAGGAAGTGTTTCTTGTTTAAGATGTTTGACAGGGGGCGTCTGGCACAGCGTGTTCCTGGGGCAGGCTTCTAGGGAATGTGTGAGCACTTATCTCGTCTATTGCGTTATATCAGTGGGTCGAGACACGTACAATGAGCAGGGAAGTGTTGTACCCCCATGCTGGGGAGGCCTGATATTCTCAAACGGAGGAGAGGGTGTCTCTTGAGAGCAATGGTGGTTCCCAATGGGGGCAGACAGACTAGAGTGTCAAGCCCTCAATACTGTTGTGAGTATCTATGAAAATTGTTCATCAAGCAGTGAAGCTTGGTTGTCACTGTGGACCTTGAACGGAGGGGGAGAGAGGAATAGAAAAGATGGAAGAGAGAGTAACTAGGGAGCAATGGAAGTGTGTCAAAAGATTGTGCAATGATGGGTATAAGCCAAGCTAAATTTCACCAAAAATTTATAAAATTCTGTAGTCTAAAATGTAAACCATAATGTAAACCATGATGAAACCAAACATTTAGAAAAGTGTAAAGTCTAAAATATAAACCATAATATAAGCCATAATGGAATCATGGTTAGTAGCTATGTTTCAATATCTGTACATCAGCAATAGCAAATGTAACATCCACATGTAAAAAATTCATTGTTGGGGAAGGGGGAAAAGGGTTTGATGTTGGGTATATGGGAGTCCCCTATACTGTATATGTGAATTTACAGTGACCTAAAACTTTTTAGAAGACAAAATTAAAAATTGTTTAAAAAGGGATGCAGACACTGAGGAAGGAATGGAAGAGACTGCCTTGTCACTGAATATGCAGGGCAACACCTATTACTGTGATGAAAGGCAAAATGCCAAAAAAAAGTTTTATGATAGTTTCTGTTTTTTAATACCCCAAACTATTTTTTACTTTATTTTAGTTTTTTAAAAATTATTATGTATTCTATTTCTAATCTTTCAACTTGTCAATTTAATTTTCCTACTAATTGAGTTGGCAATATATTAGGCTTCATTTTTGAAGAAGTTTTGGATCACAGAGGGGTTCAACTATTGCAGGGGAGGAGCATTGATTGGGAATGCATGGGTGGAAGGGAATTCTCCAGGACATGCATATAGGGCATATATATATGTTCGGATGTTCGTTGGGAATTATTATAGTGGATAAAGTTACAACTTGACAACTGGGGTAGTGCTGAGTTCCCATCTGGGGGAGCTCTGTCTCATTCCCCAATGGAACAGCAACAATACCCCAGGTGCAAGGGCAAAGACCAGTGAAGAAGGGTGATCCAATGATGGACCCTTGATACTGATGACTATGTTTATAAGCCTGTGTGCTTGAAATTCCAACTAGGCCTAGAGCTGCAGGATGCCTAAGAGTTACCTCCTGAGAGCCTCCATGATGCTCATATGGGACTGCTCTCTAAGCCAAACTCAGCATGTAAATGCATTACCCTCCCCCCAGCATGGGACATGACTCCCAGGGATGAGCCTCCCTGGTGCCAAGGGATTACAACCAATCACCAACTCATGATGCAACTAGAAAAATACCTTGAATAAAAGGAGGAAATGGTAAAGACAAATAAGTTTCTATGACTAAGGGGCTTCAAAATGAGTCGGGAGGTCATCATAGGGATTGCACTTACATGTATCTCAGCAGGATCCCAGAGACAGCCAAAGTAGATACAACCCCAGGTACTGGTGCTCTTGAGGGCTATGGAACACATAGGTTTTACAGTCATGGCAGATAGCTCTGGAGTTTGGTGACTTGCCAGTGAACCTGATTTGGAATTTGTGCTCCTGAGTGTGATGCAGTTGGACTCAGATATGACCTTTGCACACATACTTCTGTCACTTTTACTGAACCTGTGGTTGGTGCTGATGTTGATGTATACTCAGGAGACTTGAATCTCTGGACTGGCTACATGCCAGCTGGGCTCTGAGCCTCACCAGGGTTCAACACATATTCTCTAGTTACCCAGGTCATCTAACAGGGAGGTAAAGATGGCCAACCTCCATACCAGAGAACTGAGAGTGTGTACAACTGCAAGCAGGAGAATCACATACAGCAGCCATGTGGGATCTAAGCCCCCTCTCGACTTGGAAGTGGAGTGAACATCACCATCCAAGGGTCCACAGGAAGGAGGTATAAGATATGGATCAGAGTGGACTTACTGGTATTCTACTCTAGAACTGTTGTGACTCTAGCAATGTAAGAAATTGTATCATTGATGTGCAAACAGTGGCCACGGGAGTTGCTGAGGGCAGGGAGAAGGAAGGAGAGGTGTGATGTGGGGGCATTTTTGGGATTTAGAGTTGTCCTGAAGGATACTGCAGGGACAGATGAAGGATATTATATATCTTGCCATAACCCACTGAATGGACCGGGGAAGTGTGTAAACTACAATGTAAACTATCATCCATGAAGCATAGCAGTGCTCCAAAATGTATTCACCAAATGCAATGAATGTGCCGCAATGAATGTGCCACAATGATGAAAGATGTTGTTGATGTGGGAGGAGTGGGGTGGGGTGTTGGGTATTTGGGAACATATTTTTAATGTAATTTTTTTGTGATCTATGTATTTTTTAAAAAAAGATTTAAAACATTTTTAAAAATTAATAGAATACCTAAACAGAAAACCAATAAGGAAATAGAGGACTTGATCAATATATTAACCATTTAGACATAATGGACATATTTGAAACCGTCCACAGAACAACAGCAGAATATGCATTCTTCTCAAAGGCCAATGGGATCTTTTCCGGGATACACCACATGTTAGGACACAAATCAAATCTTTAAAAATATTGAAATCATACAAAGTATCCTCTCAGACCCTAAAGGAAAAAGCTAGCAATCTATAATAGATGGAAAACTGGAAAATTTACAAATATGCGGAAATTAAATGTCACACTATTAACCAATCAATGGGTCAAAGAATAAGTCACTAGGAAAACTAGGAAATATCTTGAGATGAAAATGAAAACACAGTATAACAATATATCAAAATATATGAGATGCAGGGAAGGCAATACTGAGAGGGAAATTTATAGCTCTAAATGTCTACACTGAAAAAGAAGTTCACGAATCAATAATCTAACTTTAGGAAGCAGATGTTGCTCAAGCAATTGGGCGCCCACATACCACATGGGAGGTCCCAGGTTCAGTATCCAGGGCCTCCTAAAGAAGACGAGCAAGATAATGAGCTGACACATTAGGCTGGTGCAGCGAGCTGTCAGGATGAGCTGACACAATGAGGAGACACATTGAGAGACACAGCAAACATGGAGCAGAGGTAGCTCAAATGATTAGGTACCTCCCTCGCAGATGGGAGGACCTGGGTTCACTTCCCAGTGCCTAAAAAGAAGACAAGCAGGCAAAGAGAGCACACAACAAAGAAACACAAAGAGCAGACAGCGAGTGCAAACAATGAGGGGGGGATCATAAATAATAAATAAATAATCCAATTTCACACCTAAAGAAACAAAAAGAAGAGCAAACGAAACCCAACGTTAGTAGAAGGAAGGACATAGTAAAGTGTAGAGTGGAGATAAATGAAAAACTAAAAATAATACAGAGAATCAACATTTCAAAGTTTGGTTTTTGAAAATATCAACAAAATTGACTAACCTTTACCCAGACTGACAAAAAGAGAGGGAACACAAATAACTAAAACCAGGAATGAAAATGCACACATTACTATAACCTTAAAGAAGGTGTATAAAAGGATGCTAGGAACAATTATAGGCCAACAAATTAAAAAATCTGGATGATGTGCACCAATTCCTTGGAACATACAGATTACCTAATCTGTCATAAGAATAGAAAATCTCAACAGACCTATAACAAATAGAGACTGAATCAGTAATTTTAAAAACCTCACAACAAAGAAAAGACAATTACCAGATGGTTTCAGAGCTGAATTCTACTAAGCATTTAAAACAGATTTAACACCAATTTTTATCCAACTGTTAAAAAAATAGAAGAGGAGGCATTATTTCCTACCTCAGTCTATCAGGCTAACATTAGTCTGATACCAAAGATAACAACAACACAGAAAAAGCAAACTACAGACCAATATCCTTATGAATACAGATGAAGAAATCCTCAAAAAAACACTGGCAAATGGAATATAACAGTATATTCAAAGGATTACACACCATAACTAAGTGGAATTTTTTGGTTCAACATAAGAAAATACATCAAGGTAATACCACACTAATAGAATGAGAAAAAAATACATGATCATTTCAATTTGTACAAAAATGGCATTTGACAACATTCAACAGTCTTTAATGATTAAACAAAAATCACTGAAAACCAGGAGTAGAAGGGACCTCTCAAAAAATATTAAAAGATTAAAAAACCATTAATAAAAAGAAGGAACCGGGAGGCGGACTTGGCTCATGGATAGAGCCTACCACATGGGAGGTCCGCAGTTCAAACACGGGACCTCCTAGACCCGTGTGGAGCTGGCCCACATGCAGTGCTGATGCATGCAAGGAGTGCTGTGCCATGCAGGGGGGTCCTGTAAGGAGACTTGCCCAGCGTGAAAGAAAGTCCAGCCTGCCCAGGAGTGGTGCCACACACATGGAGAGTCGATGCAGCAAGATGACACAACAAAAAGAGACACAGATTCCTAGGCCATGGACAAGAATAGAAGCTGACATGGAAGAACACACAGTGAATGGATACAGAAAGAAGACAACTGGGGGGTAGGGGAAAGTGGAGAGAAATAAAAGAAAAAAAAAGGGAGAAGCTCTCTCAACATGATAAAGAGCATTTATGAAAAACCCACAGTAAATATCATACTCAATGGGGAAATACTGAAAGCTTTTCCCATAAGATCAGAAATAAGACAAATACATCTGCTGTGACCACTGTTATTCAACATTCTACTGGAAATTCTAACCAGGATAATCAGGCAAATTGGAAAGGAAGAAATAAAACTATCTCTATTCACACATGATATGATCCTATAGGTAGGAAACCCTAAAAAATCCACAAGAAAGCTCCTAGACCTAATAAACAAAATTGGCAAAATTGGAGTATACAAGATAAACATATACAAGTCACCTGGGCTTTAAACACCAGTGGTGGACAATCTGTTAAGGAAATAATTAAAACAATTCCATTTACAACAGCAACTAAAAAAATAAAACACTGAGGTGTGACAGTTTGAAACTGGGTGGATTCCAGAAAATCATATCCTTAGGGCTAATTTGTTTCTGTAGGGGTGGGAATCTTGGATTGGATTGGATTGGATGCAGTTGGGGGGGCCTTTGATTGGATTAATTCAATGAGGTGTGACCCAGGGTGGGTCTTGGTCTTCTTGCTGGATTCTTTTAGAAAAGGAGGCCTGAAAGCAGCAGACACACAGAAAAAGGTGGCAGAGACAGAAAAACCCTGCCAGACTGAGAGAGAGGTCCCAGAGACTGGAGGCTGGAATCCGTGGAGCATAGAGTATCAGAAAGAGGCCCATGACAGGCTCAAAGAAAAGAGGCCTGGAAGAGAAGAGAGAGACAAGCGATAGGTCCAACCACTCACAGCTGAGGTCAGGGAGAAACTAAGCCTGGAGAAGGCAGGGACCCAGACAAGCAGATGACTTCATGCATCTTCCCATGTGGAAGGAGTCCAAGATCTCCAGCAGACAACTTTCAGTGAGACAGCATCTCTGATGATGCCTTGATTTGGATATTTTCATAGCCTAAGGACTGTGTGCGTTTAGCCTAATAAATTCCCATTATAAAAGCCAACCCATTTCTGGAATATTGCTCCCAGCAGTCTTTAGCAACACTAGGAATAAATTCTACCAAGGTGAAAGATTTGTACACTGAAAACTAAAATCAATGCTCAAATAAACTAAAGAGGACCTAAATTTAACGAAGGAGGTGAAAGACTTGTACACTGAAAACTAAAAAACATTGCTCAAAGAAATTAAACATGGAAAGACATCCCATGTTCATGGATTGGAGGACTGAATATTGTTAAAATGTCAATACTACCTAAAACAATTAAAAATTCAATGCACTTCCTATCAAAATTCCAGCATTCTTTTTTGCAGAAATGGAAAATCTGATACTCAAGTTTATATGGAATTTCAAGGGACCCCGACTAGCCAAATCAGTCATTAGGGAACTCAAATGTCACACAAAACATACTACAAACCTAGAGTAATTATGTGGTGCTCTGGAAAGATAGACATACAGGCAAATGGAATAGAATTCTGAGTCCTGAAATAAATCCACCCATTCTACAGCCATTTGATTTTCAACAATGGTGCCAACTCCATTTAACTGGGAAAGAATAGTTTCTTCAACAAATGGTTCTGGGACAACTGGAAATCCATATGAAAAGAATGAAAGTGTGCCCCTATCTCTCACCATACACAGAAAATTCAAACTCAATCAATGACCTAAATAACAGAGCAAATACTATAAAACTTTTACAAGAAAACATAGGGAAATATTTTGAGGGCCTGGAAATAGGCACTGGAGTTTCAGATTTTACACATAAATCACAAGAAATAAAAGAAAAAAATGGATAAAATGGGCTTCATCAAAATGAAAATATTTTCTGCATTGTATTACATATTTTCATCAAAAAAGTGAAGCCATAACTTACAGAATGGTAGAGAATATTTGCCAGCTATATATCTGGACAGGGTTTAACATCCAGATATATGAAGAATTCCAAGAACTCAGCAAGAAAAAGACAAACAGCTCAATTTAAAAATAGGCTAAGGATTTGAATAGATATTTTTCCAAAAAAGAAATTCAAATGGTGTTTAAGTTTCCTCACTGCCAAAGCAAACACCTTACAATGGGTTGACTTAAACTATGGGAATTTATTGACCCACAGTTTTGAGTTAGAAGTCCAAAGTAAGTCATCACACAGGTGATGCTTCCACCCAGAAGACAGCAGTGCTCTGATGTTGGTGCCTGTGGTCCTCGTTCCATGGCTCTTCTCTCACAGCTATTCCCATGGCAAACTCTCCTGGCTTCTCTCTTCTCTATGGGTTCCACTGATGTTCAGCTCCTGGCTGCATCCTCTGGCTTTTTCTGTCTGTGGGACCTTCCCTATAAGGCCTTCAGTAATAGGAATAACATCCATCCTGATTCAGCTGGCCTACACCTTAATGAAGTAACCTCATCCAAAAATCCTATTTGCAAAGGTTGACACACACAGGGTAATGGATGAAGTTTAAGAACATATTTTCTGGGGTACATAGATCCCAACTACTAGTAAGTATATGTATAAGTATACTAGTAAGTATAAGTATACTAGTAAGTGGCCAGTAAGTATATGGAAAGACACTCAACTTTATTAGTAATTAGAGAAAAGCAAAGTAAAACTACAGTGAGACTTCTGAGAAGATGGAGGATTAGAGAGGCAAAGGACTCACTTTTCTCCCAGAAAAATAGCTAAAGGATGGCAGAAACTGTCTGGAAAACTATTCTAAGGCTTAGGACACCAGGGGAAGGCTAGACACCACCCAGAAGAGAGATGGACAAAAAAGGGAGTTTCACCTGCCTGGAAAGTTCCCATGAGTAAAGCTGCAGAAGCAGCTACTGGCACCCATCTCACCCCCCTGCCCCCCCTTGGAGCAAAGGGCAGTCGGTCCTCTGGCTCCTGGCCCGTGGCTACAGACTGAGAGGGTTGCACAGGTTCTGTTCCTCAAGAAAGGGGAAAGGGAGGGATGCAGCTTACAGCAAATTCAGATTTTGGTTAGCAAACTTTTCTGCTGGATCCCAGGGTTCATGCATTTCCAGGATGGGTGGCTCCAAGACATTGTTTGCCCTGAGAGCTGGCAACGAGGGAAAGATAACCTGTCTTCTCAAACACCCTCACCACCTCCCTGGACTGGGTGCTGAGGACATAGGGGGAATGAAGATGTGGATGGCCAAAGGAGTAGAGCAGCTTCTGAGAAAGTTTGATTTGCTAGGCTTGGCTCTGAAAGCCCTCCCTGAGGGTCAGTGTCTCTGCACCAGTGAATGCAGTCACCCCTAGCATATGGGGTCTGAGCAGAGAGGTTTGGTGAAGAGCACCATCTCCTGGCAAATCAGGAAAGTTCAGGAAGGAAGGGGAAAATTAATTAACTAATTAATTAATTAAGGAGGAATCTCGTGTCATTACTGCCCCCTCTTCAAGGCCCTTGGAAACTAGCCTGCACCCCATTAATAGATCCATAGACCTGGTTTAAGCAATTTACATGGGCCATCCTAAAGATCTAGAACATGTTGGATCCAGAATCAAAGAACATTGGTAGAAGTACATAGCTACATAACAGTAAATCCTTAGGCAAGAGAGAAAAACTGACCATCAGAGGAAATTAACCTTTATAACCAGTTACCTAGACATCAGGAAAAAATTACAAGCCACAGTAAGAAAAAGGAAGATATGACTCAAGCAGAGGAACAAATCAAAGCTCCACATGAGACACAGGACTTGAAACAACTAAGCAATAAGGTTAATACATATGTCCGAAATCAAATCAGAGAGTTGAAGGACAACATGGCAAAAGAATTAATTAAGAAGACACTGAAAAAAAGTAATAAATAAATAAGAAGACACTGGGTGAGTACAAAGAAGGTTTTGAAATTTTGAAGACAAAAATAACAGAGCTTATCGAAATGAAAGACAATAGGTGTGATTAAAAATAAAATAGAGGGACAACCAGCAACATGGTGGCAGAATAAGTAGCTCCTAGAGTCAGCTCCTGCTGCAAGGTAGTTAGTAATCATCCAGAGCTATCTAAAGCACCTGTTTGGGGGTTCCAGGAGACCAGAAAAGCATCCTGCAACATCCTTGAAAGTATGGAGGGAGGAGACTGCCCATCTGCTGATAAGATCTGTAAGTAGAGCACTGCATGAACACAGAGAACAGACAACTGGGGCAGGTGGGGCAGAAGGGAAGAAAAATAAATAAAAATAAATCTCTCTCTAAAAAAAAAGAAAGAGTAATTATGTAATATTCATTCACCAATGCCAAAGATGTACTATGTTGATAATGGGGGAGTATAGGAAAAGTGTGCCAAATGTATGCTGTGGATCTTGTAATAATCTGATGATATCTCATAATCTCTAACACATGTTCCACCAAGGTGTGTTGTGTTGATAGAGGGGTGTTGTATGGGAATTCTACACATGTGTTCGATTGTTTAGTACATTTACAGCTTCTGTCATAAAAGTATATTTTAAAAATAATAATAGGGTAAGTTGGGGGCAAAATACACCAAATGTAAGAGAAGGACTGTAGTTAGTAGTAAGATTTTGATGATATTCTTTCATAATTTGTATCAAAAGCTAACAACAAGGCAAGGTATTGGTGGTGGGTTGATGTATGGGATCCCTGTATGATGTTATGCATGCTTGCATTGTAAGTTAACAACTTTTACTATACATTTTTTGTTTATGTTCATTGATAATTGATATAAAAGTAATAATAATAGGGTGGGTTGGGGAAAATACACATAAAGTAAGATACTTTGATTAGTAGTAATATTTTGGGGATGCTCTTTAATTGTTAGTTAAAAATATTTCACAACAATGCAAGGTATTGGTGGTCAGGTGAAGAAGGAGAGCCCTGTACGATGTTATGCATGTTTGTTTTGTAAATTCACAACTATTACTCTACAATTATTGTTTATATATGTTTATGTATGAGTGATATACTTCAAAAATGTTTTAAATTAAAAAATACAAATGAAGCATATAAGCACAGATATGAAATCACAGAAGAAAGAATCAGCTATGTAGAGGACAGAACAACTGAAATTGAAAACAGAAATGAATAGAGTGAGAAGAATGGAAAAGGCTGAGGTGGGCTAAGGGAGTTGAATGGTACCACAGAGCACACCAATAGACATGTCATGGGAGTTTCACAAGGAGAAGAGAAGGGAAAAGGGGCAGAAACAGTATTTGAGAAAATAACAGCCCAAAATTTCCCAACTATCATGAAAGATATGAATATACATGTCCAAGACACACAACATACTCGAATCCAAATAAATCCAAATACAACTATTCCAAGACACATAATATCCAGCATGTCAAATGCCAAAGATAAAGAGAAAATTCTGAAAGCAGCAACGGAGAAGCAAAACACCACATACAAGGGATGCCCCATAAGACTTAGTATGGATTTCTCCTCAGAAAAAAATTGAGGGCTGAGGTAATGGTATGATATAAATAAGATATTGAAGGAGAAAAACTGCCAGCCATAAATACTTTTTCTGGAAAAACTGCCCTTTTAATATGACAATGAATTTTAAATATTCACAGATAAACAGAAACTAAATGAGTTTGTAAACAAGCATTTCTGCAGAAAACACTAAGGGTAGTACTGCAACCAGAGAAGAAAAGAAAGGAGACAGAGACATGGAGGAGAGTGTAGAAGGCAAGACTAAAAGAAAGGGTAACCAAAAGTGTAAAAACACAGAGAAAAAATAAGATGTGACATATGAAATTCAAAGATTAAATGGTTGAAGTAAGTAATGCCTTTACAATAATAACACTGAATGTTGATGAATTAAAGTCCTCCATCAAAAGACATAGACTAAGAATTGATTTTTTTATTTTAAATGAGCCATCCATATGCTGTCTGGAGGAGACACAACTTAGAACCAAGAAAACAAACAGGCTGAAAGTGAAAGGTTGGAAAAAGATATTTCACACAAACAGTAACCAAAAGAGAGTAAGGGTAGCTATACAGGTGCTGAGCAAAACAGACTTTAAGTGCAAAAAAAGTGAGACTTTTTGGAAAATGGCAGACTAGAAAGACATGGGACTTTCTTCTCTCCCAGGAAAATAACTAGAGGATAGGCAGAAACAGGCTGTGAAAAAAATCTTCGAGATGGGGAGCAGATGTGGATCAAGCAATTGAATGCCTGCTTCCCATATGGGAGTTCTCATGTTCAGTTCCTCATGCCTCCTTAAAACAGCAAAGGAATTCCAAAGAAAGCAGATGGAAAGAAATAATGAAGCTTAGAGCAGAAATAAATGACATTGAGAGAAAAACATCAATAGAGAAAATCAACAGTACCAAAGCTGGTTCTCTGAGAAGATGAATAAAATTGACAAAACAAAAGCTAGACTTAAAAAAAAGAGAAGAAGACACAAATAAATACAATAAAAAATGAAAGCAGGGAAGTTACAACTGACCTTACCTAAATAAAAAGGATCATAAGAAAATATGAGAGGTGGGGCAAGATGGTGGCTGAGTGAGTGCACCTTATAGTCTCTCCTGCAAAGAAGTGGCTGGGCAGCATTAGAAATTCTTCAGGACCAGGATGTTTCAGGATATTGCAGGGCAGGAGGTGTCTGGACATCGATTTGGTGGGAATGTAACAGAGAAGATTCGTGTAAAAGATAAAATTGAGGCTCTCTTACACAGAGTTAGGGGCTATGCACAGGACGCTCCCCCCTGGGGCGGGCAGCACTGTGGCACTGGCACCGCAGTGGCAATTCCTGGAGGCTCTGTGGTGCTGGGGATTTCATAAGCCCTGAGCAGGCTATTCAGGGGCTTGGAGGGCAGGAGGCCTTCAGAAACCAATTTGGTGAGACAGACTGGTTTTTTTGTGAGGTGGGGAATTTTTTATTTCTGACATGAATAATAGCACTTCTGGCTAGAGCCCTACCCCTAGGCCTGGCTGCTGATCTTCAGTGTCCTTAAATCGCTTGCAATAAAGAGGCATCACCAGGAGGCTGTTTTGGGGTTTGCAGGGTGGGAGGCGCCTGGAAGCCAATTAGGTGAATCTTTTGTGAGGCATGGGCTTTTCAGTTTCTGACACTGATATCAGTGCTTCCAGCTACAACCCCACCCTCTAGGCCTGGCTGCTGATCTGCAGTGACCTTAAATTGGCTGCAATATAGAGGCGCCCCCAACTGGCTGTTTTGGGGGTTTGCAGGGCAGGAGGTGTCCTGAAGTTGAATTGGTGATACAGCGACAGAAGAGACCCTAGTGAGAGGGGGAATTGCGGGTTTCTACACATAGGTCAGAATTTGCAGATGTGACCTCCCCCATAGGGCTGGCACCCAGCTGTGGGGATCCCTGAAGGCTGTGTTGCACTGTGGTGCTCCCAGGCTCCATGTTAACTGGATTTGAGGTTGCCAGGTCTGTGTCCCCTAAACCCTGGTGGCCCACACCCCAGAGACTCACACCTCTTGAGTCTTCAATATCACAGACTTCACATTCCTGAATCCACCACACCCTGAGGTCCACCTGAGGTCCTTGATTGTCCTAGCCCTCAACGTTTGCATTTCTTCTTTTTTTCTCTTTCCTTTTCCTTTTTCTTTTTCTTTTTTCTTTTTTCTTGTCCTGGTTGCTAATATTACATTATCTCCTAGTCTTTTCTCCCATTGTATCCCCCAAGATCTTTTTTTCCCCATTTATTTAGGGTTTTTTGGTTTTTTTTTTTGCTGTTGCTGTTCTTGTTCTCTATCTTCTTTTCTTTTCCTTACTTGTTCCCCTCCATTTTCTTTACCTAACCCCCTTTTTCTTTCTTTCTTTCTTCTCTTTTTTTTTCTCTTGTCCCTCATTTTCTTCTTATTTTATTTTATCTTAATTATACAATTGGTGCTGCAGGGAACACCTCACATTGGCTGGGTTTTCTCATCCTCCATTGCCTCATTTCTGTGTGAATTGATTTTGGCTACCTACACTATCCCCTTTCCCCCACATCTTGATATCCTCCATCATCTACTGTCTCTCCTATATTCCACCTCCCTTTCTTTGATACCCAAATTGTCTAAATCTTAATTTCTAATACCTTTGTTTTGTTTTCTGTCTTTTATCCACTCTTGAAACTATTGCCTTTCTTTTCTCTTTCCCTCTCTCACAAAAACACTGGCTTTTTAATTCATACCATATTCCTCCCATATTCAGTCGACTACCTCATTATAGGTACTCCACTTACTGCTATAACTCTACACAACTTACATGAATCTAATACCCATCCTCCCAGATCTCATATTGTTGTTCTGTTAACATTTATTACCAATACTACTTTACACATTTTCCTTTCTTACACAATCGCCTTTCCCTGGCCCTAATACTTTCCTTGAAAGTGAACTCAGCCAGCAATAAGAAATTAGAATAAGAAGAACAAAGTGACAAAGAGGAGAAATAACATTTACACAAAAACAAGAGCTAATTAATCCCCAAGACTGGACAAAGAAGCTAAGGAAATGATTAAACCCATCAAGATAAAATGATGACCAGACAGCAACAAAAAACTACAAACCAAACCAGTAATCAGGAAAACATAGCTGAATCCAATGAACAAACTAAAAACCAGGAAGGGGAGCAGAACTTCGCACAAGTAATTAAAGATCTCAGAACATATATCACAGACAAATTTAATGAAGTAAAGGAAGAGTTTAACACTATGAAGACAACACTTGAGGAGAAATTGCAGACATACACAAAAAGATAACAGATATGATGGGAATGAACACCACAGTTCAAGAAATCAAAAATACACTCACAGCAAATAGCAGCAGATTAAAAGAGGTAGAGCAGAGAATTAGCGATGTGGAAGACAGTACATCGGAAATCAAACAGATAGTAGAATTGATTGATAAAAAGATAGAAAAAATCCAACTAGGACTTAGGGACCTGAATGACAATGCAAAATGCACAAATATACATATTATAGGAATCCCAGAAGGAGAAGAGAAGGGAAAGGGATCAGAAGGAGTGTTGCAGGAAATAATGGCTGAACTTCCCAACTCTACTGAAAGAGACAGATGTACATATCCAAGAAGCACAATGCACCCAAACATCATAAACCCCAACAGGCTCACCCCAAGACATATACTTGTCAAATTATCCAATGCTCAAGACAAAGAGAAAATTCTAAAAGCAGCAAGAGAAAAGAAAACCATCACATATAAGGGAGGCTCCATAAGATTAAGTGCTGATTTCTCATCTGAAACCATGGAGGCAAGAAGGCAGTGGTATGATATAGTCAAGGTACTAAAAGAAAAAAAATTCTAACCAAGAATACTCTATCCAGCTATACTAGCATACAAAAATGATGGAGAGTTCAAAATATTCACAGATAAATAGAAATTGAAAGATTATGCCAACAAGAAACCTCCCGTTCAAGAATTTCTAAAGGGAGTTCTGCAGGAAGAAAGGAAAAAACAGGACAGGCAGAGTTGGAGGAGAGTGTAAGAGCAACAAAAAAGATAAAAAGAGGAAAAAAAATAAACATACAATATATGACAAACATAAGTCCAATCAAAATATGGCTAACATAAATAATTCCTTGAAAGTAATAACACTGAATGTCAATGGATTAAATTCAACTATCAAAAGATTCAGACTGGGACATTGGATAAGGAAATATGACTCATCTATATGCTGTCTACAGAAGACACATCTTAGACCCAGAGATTCATGGAGGCTGAAAGTGAATGGTTGGAAAACAATCTTACAAGCAAACAATAACCAAAAAAAGGCAGGGGTAGCTATATTAATATCAGATAAAATAGACTTTAAATGCAGAACAATTGTGAGAGACAAAGAAGGATACTACATATTAGTGAAAGGGACAATCTCTCAAGAACAACGAACAATCATAAATATTTATGCTCCTAACAAGGGCACCTCTAAATATGTGAGGCAAATGTTGGAAACACTAAGTGAAAGAATAGATGTATCTACAATTATAGCGGGAGATTTTAAATACACCACTATAAACTCTGGCCAGAACATCTCAAAAGAGAATCACTAAAGAACGAATTATTTGAACAGTATATTAGAGGAGCTGGATCTAATAGACATATACAGATCATTACACCCAAACACAGCAGGATATACATTTTTCTCAAGTGCACATGGATCATTCTCCAAGGTCGACCATATGCTATGCCACAAAGAAAGGCTTAATGAATTTAGAAAGATCGAAATCATACAAAATAATATTTCTGACCACAGTGGAGTGAGGTTGGAAACCTGCAAGGGCCAGAGGCCCAGATTTCACACCAAGATATGGAAATGAAACAGCACACTCTTAGAAAAACAGTGGGTCAAAGAGGAAATCTCAAAAGAAATCAATGACTACCTTGAAACAAATGATAATGATAATGCAACATACCAAAATTTATGGATGCAGCAAAAGCAGTACTGAGAGGGAAATTAATAGCCATAAATTCATGCATCAAAAAAGAAGAAAGAGCAAAAATTCAAGAACTAACTGCACATATGGAGGAATTAGTAAAAAAACAACAAAGTAATCCCACAGGAGGAAGAAAGAAATAAATAACAAAGATAAGAGCAGAACTAAATGAAATAGAAAATAAGAAAGCACTTGAAAAGATAAACAAGACCAAGAGCTGGTTTTTTGAGAAGATCAATAAAATTGACAAACCTTTAGCAAGACTAACAAAGAAAAAAAGAGAGAAGAGGCAAATACAGAAAATAAGAAATGAGAAAGGAGATATCACCACTGACCCCACAGAAATAAAGACTATCGTAAGAGGATACTTTGAAAAACTATATTCCAACAAACATGACAATTCAGAGGAAATGGACAAATTCCTAGAAACACATAAGCAGCCTATATTGACAAAGGAAGAAATTGATGATCTCAACAAACCAATCACAAGTAAAGAGATAGAATCAGTCATTTAAAACCTCCCAACTAAGAAGAGTCCAGGGCTAGAAGGCTTCACAGGTGAATTCTACAAAACATTCCGGAAAGAACTAACACCAATCCTGCTGAAACTCTTCCAAAAAATTGAAACAGAAGGAACATTGCCTAACTCATTCTATGATGCCAACATTACCCTAGTACCAAAGCCAAACAAAGACACCACAAGAAAGGGAAATTACAGACCAATTTTTCTAATGAACCTAGATGCAAAAATACTTAAGAAAATACTTGCTAATCGTATTCAACAACACATTAAAAGAATTATACACCACGACCAAGTGGGATTCATTCCAGGTATACAAGGATGGTTCAACATAAGAAAATCAACCAATGTAATACACCATATAAACAGATTGAAGGGAAAAAATCACATGATTATATCTATAGATGCAGAAAAAGCATTTGACAAAATACAGCACTCTTTCTTGATAAAAAACACTCCAAAAGATCAGAATACAAGGAAATTTTTTGAACATGATAAAGAGTATATATGAAAAACCAACAGCCAACATCATTTACAATGGAGAAATCCTAAAATCCTTCCCTCTAAAGTCAGGAACAAGACAAGGATGCCCGCTCTCTCCCCTTCTATTTAACATTGTCTTAGAAGTACTTGCTCGAGCACTGAGGCAAAAACCAGATATAAAAGGCATTCAAATTGGAAAGGAAGAAGTCAAAATTTCATTATTTGCAGATGACATGATCCTATACATAGAAAACCCTAAGAGGTCTACAACAAAGCTTCCAGAACTCATAAATGAGTTTAGTAAAGTTGCAGGTTATAAGATCAATGCGCAAAAATCAGTAGCATTTCTGTATACCAATAATGAGCAAGATCAGGAGGAAATCAAGAAACAAATACCATTCACAATAGTAAAGAAAAAAATCAAATATTTAGGAATAAATTTAACTAAAGATGTAAAAATCTTATACACCGAGAACTATACAAGACTGTTCAAGGAAATCAAAGAAGACCTAAATAAATGGAAGAATATTCCCTGTTCATGGATAGGAAGACTAAATATTATTAAGATGTCTATCCTACCAAAACTGATCTACACATTCAATGCAATCCCAATAAAAATCAACACAGCCTTCTTTAAGGAACTAGGAAAACTATCTATGAAATTTATTTGGCAAGGAAAGAGGCCCTGAATAGCCAAAGACATATTGAAAAAGAAAAACGAAATTGGAGGAATCACACTACCTGACTTCAAAACATACTACAAAGCTACAGTAGTGAAAACAGCATGGTAGTGGCACAAGGAGAGACACACAGACCAGTGGAATAGAATTGAAAGTTCTGATATAGAACCTCATACACATAGCCATGTATTATTTGATAAAGTAACCAAACCCTCTCAACTGGGAGAGAATGGCCTATTCAACAAATGGTGACTGGAGAACTAGATATCCGTATGTAGAAGAATGAAAGAGGATTACCATCTCACACCTTATAGAAAGATCAACTCAAGATGGATCAAAGACCTAAATATAAGAGCAAAGACCATAAAGACCTTGGAAAGCAGTGTAGGGAAACATCTACAAGACCTTGTAATAGGAAATGGCTTCATGAACATCACACCAAAAGTGAAAGCAGGAAAAGAACAAATAGATAAATGAGACTTCCTCAAAATTAAAGCCTTCTGCACCTCAAAGGAGTTTGTCAAGAAAGTAAAAAGGGAGACTACAAAATGGAAGAAAATATTTGGCAACCATATATCTGATAAGAGACTTATAACTTGCATATATAAAGAACTCCTATATCTTGAATATAAAAAGATAAACAACCCATTTAAAAAATGGGAAAAGATTTAAACAGACACTTCTCCAAAGAAAAAATACAAATGGCTAAAAAGCACATGAAAAAATGCTCCAAATCTTTAGCTATCAGGGAAATGCAAGTCAAAACTAAAATGAGATATCATCTTACTCCCATAAGATTGGCAGCTATGGAAAAAACAGAAGAATACAAATGCTGGAGAGGATGTGAAGAAATGGGAACCCTCATCCACTGCTGGTGGGAATGCAGAAGGATCCAACCATTCTGGAGGACAGTTTGGCGGTTTCTCAAAAAACTAACCATAGATTTGCCATATGACCCAGCAATTCCACTGCTGGGTATATACCCAGCAGAACTGAAAACAAGGACACAAACCGATATATGCACACCAATGTTCATAGCAGCGTTGTTCACTATCACCAAAAGTTGGAATCAACCCGAATGCCCATCAACAGATGAGTGGGTTAATAAAATGTGGTATATACATACAATGGAATAGTACTTGGCTTTAAGAACAAATACACTACAAACACACATGATAACATGGATGAATCTTGAGAACCTTATGTTGAGTGAAGCAACCCAGGCATTGAAGGACAAATACTCCATGACTTCAGTGATATGAAATAAGCAAGCTGCTTCAGAGAGCTAGAGACTGGAAGATAGGCTTACAGGAAATCGGGGGGTAGAGGAAGGATGTAAACTGACATCTACATGGGTGAAATCTATGATAAACTGGAGGTAAGTATGTGTACAAGGAAGGGATAAAATGGGGGCATAGGGTTACCTTTGGGTGGGGCTTTGTGGGCTTGAGGGGGGCTAAGGATGGGCGGATGGTAATATTGCCCAAGAAATTGGGGGGAGAGTGGGGCAACATATGAATATAGGAGATTGTCAGGTGTTGATTGAGAGTATAATGCTGAGAAAACCTTTTCAAAATATAATTAGGAAAGTTACCTGTTTAAGATACTTAAAGGCAATGATCTGATGTAGGACAGACTCCTAGGGAATATGTGAATGCTCATTTTGCCTGAGTGGGTTATACCATTGGGTAGACACCCACATAATGAGTGTGAAGGTAGACCCACAACCTGGGGAGGACTAATGCCATCAAATAGAGGGAACTGTATCTCTCAAGAGAAATGGTGGCTCCCAGGGCATTAGGGCAGTTGAGCAAGTCAAGCCCACAGCACTGTTGCAAGTATCTCTGAACATGGCTCCTCAAGAAATGAAGATTGACTGTCACTGTGGGCCTCAAGGGGAGGGGGAAATAGATATTGAATGGATGGAACCAACATAACTGTGAGGGCAATAGAAGTGTTTCACAAGAGTACACAAGGATGGATATAAAACATGTAATATTACACCAAAAACATATAGGGGACGACAGATTAATAATGTAAACCATATTGTAAAACATAGGATAAATAAAAATTTAGAAAACTGTATAGCCTAAAGTATAAACCACAATGTAAACACAAGTGTTACCTTGTTTGAAATCTATTGTCTCAATATCTGTACATCAGCTTCAGCAAATATGATATGAATAAGTTAAAAGATTATCTGTGTGGAAGGGAAAAGGTTTAATATTGGATATGTGGGAGTACTGTATATTGTATATATGAATTACTGTGATCTATGGCTCTTGTGAGGAGAAGCTCAATAATTAGGAAAAAAGAAAAGAAAAAGACAGGATGTAGAATTTTTCCAAATCAATATGTATTCTATATCTAACCTTTAAACTCATCGCTATGTTCCATTTTACTATTAAGGGAACCTGGCATTATATTGGGCTTCACTTTTCAGGAAGTTTTGGATCACAGAGTGGTTCAACAATGGCAGTGGAGGAATACTGGTATGGGATGTTATTGACAGGGGACATATGGTTGACAGCGAGTTATACAGGGCAGGGAGTGTCCAGGGTGCATGGAAATGTTTGGATATACTCATAGTGGAAACAATTAAAAACAGCTGGGAGGGTACTGGGTTCCTGACCAGGGGGGCTCTGTTGTGGTCCCTAGGGGAGCAGCGGCAGTCCCCCAAGTGCAACGGCAAGGACCAGGAAGGAATGAGGGTCCAATAGTGAGCCCCTGATACTAATAACTATGCTTGTGAGCCTATGCACAGGAAATAAGAACAAGGCCTAGAGCAGCAGTGTGCCTAAGAATTCCCTCCTGACAGCCTCTGTGTTACTCAAATGTGGCCAGTCTCGAAGCCAAACTCAGCATGTAAATGCACTGCCTTCCCCCCAGTGTGGGACATGACATGCAGGGATGAGCCTCCCTGGCACCGAGGGATCACTACCAAGTACCAGCTGATGACGTAACTAGAAAATGACCTTGAATTAAAGGTTCAACACGGACCAGCAGAATGTCCCTGTCTACATATAATAACAGGAGTTTAAAATGCTGTTTGACCTAAAGTAAGGGGGAAATGGAAAGGACAAATGAGTTTATATGGCTATGAGTCTCTAAAAAAGAGTCTGGAGGTTGTCAGAATGATTGCCCTTATGCACACCTGAGCAGAGTCCCAGAGACAGATAAAGTAGATACAACCCCAGGTATTGGTTCTTTTGAGGGCTAAAGAGACCCACAGGTTCTATGGTCATGGCAGATGGAGTTCACTGCCATGTCAGTTGGCCCTTCTTTGGAGCTGGTGTTTCTGTGTGATGGAGCTGGACTCAGATGGGATCTCTTTTCACAAGCCTTTCCTGCTACTTTACTAGAATTGTAGTTGGTGCTGGGGTTTAAGATATATCTAGGGGATCTGAATCTCTGGACTGACAATATGATAGCCAGGGCCTAAGCCTCAACAGACTTCAGCTCCTACACTCTGATTTGTTGGACTTACCCCACTCAGCTAACATGGAGTTGAAGAATGTCAACCATCACACCATGGAGCCTAGAGTGCCTACAACTGAAAGCAGGAGGATTGCATCCAGTATCCATGTGGAATCTAAGCCCCCTGTTGACATAGATGTGGAATGGACACAACCAAGCCAAGGTCCACAGGAAGGAGGAATACAGTAAGGATTAAAGTGGACTTAATGATATTCTATTCATGAACTATTGTGGTTAACAATCGAGAAAATGTGTCACTGGTGTGGAAAAAGTGGCCATGATGGCTGATGGGTGCAGGGAATGGGAGGAGGAGATGAGATGTGGAGGCATTTTCAGGACTTGGAGTTGTCCTGGGTGGTGCTGCAGGGACAATTACTGGACATTGTATGTCCTCCCATGGCCCACTGGATGGAACGTGGGAGAGTGTGGGCTATGGTGTGGACCATTGGCCATGGGGTGCGGCGATGCCCAGAGATGTACTCACCAAATGCAATGGCTGTGTCATGATGATGGGGGAGAGTGTTATTGTGGGGGAAGTGGTGGGGTGGGGGTGGTGGGTGTGAATGGGGACCTCATATTTTTTGAATGTAATATTTTTTAAAAAATGAATAAATAAAATAAAAAAAATATGAGAAACTATATGGCAATAAACTAAACATTGTAGGGAAGCGGACTTGGCCCAGTGGTTAGGGTGTTTGTCTACCACATGGGAGGTCTGCGGTTCAAACACCGGGCCTCCTTGAGCCATGTGGAGCTGGCCCTTGTGCAGTGCTGATGCATGCAAGGAGTGCCCTGCCACGCAGGAGTGTCCACCGCATAGGGGAGCCCCACCCCAAGGGGTGTGCCCTGTAAGGAGAGCCACCTAGCGTGAAAGAAAGTGCAGCCTGCCCAAGAATGGTGCCACACACAGGGAGAGCTGACACAACAAGATGACACAACAAAAAGAAACACAGTTTCCCATGCCACTGACAACAGAAGCAGACAAAGAAGAACGCACAGCAAATGGATACACAGAACAGACAGCCGGCATAGGGGAAGGGGAGAGAAATAAATAAATAAATACTAAACAATATAGATGATATGGAGAAATGCCTAGAAATGCAAAATCTACACTGCCCCTACAAGAATGCAAGAACTTAACAAACCAATCACATTTTTAAAAATTGAATTTGTCATTAAAAATCTCCAACAAAGAAAAACCCAGAACTAGATGGCTTCACAGGTGAATTCTTCAAGTATTTTGAAAAGAATTAACACCAATGCTCTCTAAACTCCTCCAAAAAATTGAAGAGTAGGGAAAATTACCCTATACATTTTATGAAGCCAACATTACCCTAATACCAAAGCCATGTAAGGACACTACAAGAAAAGAAAATTACAGACCTATCTCTTTAATGAACATAGAAGCAAAAATTCTCCAGAAAATCTTGCAAGAAAAATCCAACAGTATATCAAAGACTTATACATCAAGACGAAGTGGAATTTATTCCTTGTATGCAAGGATGGTTCAACATAAGAAAACAAACCAACATAATACACTGCATCAACAAGTTGAAGGAAAAAAACCACATAATCATCTCAATCAATGCAGAAAGAACATTCAATAAAATGCAGCATCCTTTTTGACAGGAACAATTCAAAAGTCAGGAATAGAAGGAAAATTCCTTAATATCATAAAAGGCATATCTGAAAAACCCACAGCCAACATCGTACTCAATGGTGAAAGGTTGAAAGCTTTCCCTCTAAGGTTGGGAACAAGACAAGGATGCCCACTGTTAGCATGGTCATTTAACATTGTACTAGAAGATTCTAGCTAAAGCACTTAGACAAGAAAAAGAAATTAAAGGCATCCAAACAGGAAAAAAGGAACTAAAACTCTCACAAATTGCATATGACATGATCCTATACTTAGAAAATTATGAAATATCTATGACAAAACTACTTGAGCTAATAAATGAGATCCACAAAGTGGCAGGATATAAGATCAACACACAAAAATCAGTAATGTTTCTGTACTCTAGTATTGGACAATCTGAAGAGGAAATCAGGGGGGAAATTCCATTTACAATAGCAACAAAAAGACTCAAATATCTAGGAATCAGTTTAGCCATAGAAGTACAGGACCTATATTCAGAAAAGTATAAAACAATACCAAATGCAATCAATGAAGACCTAAACAAATGGAAAGATATTCCATGATCATGGATTAGAAGACTAAATACCGTGAAGACATCAATCCTGGGCAAACTGATTTATAACTTCAACACAATCCCAATCAAAATTCCACACCCTAATTTACAGAAATAAAAAAGACAATTACCAAATCCATTTGGAAGGGAAAGTGCATCCAAATAGTCAAAAGCATTATAAAAAGAGAAGAGCAACATGAGTGGGATTTCACAATGTGGCCTTGAAACATATTATAAAGCTACAGTGGTCAAAACAGCATGGTACTCATGTAAAGACAGACACATTGATCAATCGAATAGAATTGAGACTCCAGAAAAAACCCCTCACCTTAATGGCAAATTTGTTTTTGACAAACCTACCAAGTCCATGTTAATGGGCAAAACAGTCTCTTCAACAGATAGTGCTGAGAGAACTGGATATTCATAACTGAAAGAATGAAGTGGACCCCTATCTCACTCCTTATAAAAAATCAACTCAAAATGGATCAACTACTTAAATAAAAAACCCAGTACCATAAAACTACTAGAAGAAATGTAGGGAAATATCTTGAAGGCCTTGTGGTAGGTGTGGTTATTTGGACTTTACAACCAAAGCTTGTGCAACAGAGGAAAAAATAGATAAAATGTACCTCCTAAAAGTTAAACACTTGCACCTCACAGGACTTGTCAAAAGGTGAAAAGGCAGGGAATTCAATGGAAGAAAATATTTGCAAATCACAAGTCTGATAAAAGTTCAATATCTGTGATATATAAAGAGATGTTAAAACTCAACAATTAAAAGACAAGTGACCTGATTAAAAAATGGGCAAAAGACTTGAATATGCATTTGTCCAAAGAAGAAATACAAATGGCAATAAAACATATGAAAAATGTTCAACATGACTAGCAATTAGGGAAAGGCAAATCAAAACTATGAGATATCATGTCACACCTATCAGAGTGACCATTATTAAAAAGACAGAGAACTACAAGTCCTGGAGAAGATGTGGAAAGATAGGAAATGTAGAATGGTACAGCCACTGTGGAGGAATGTTTGGCATTTCCTAAAGAGGTTGAATATAGATTTGCCACATTACCCTGCAATACCATTTCTCGTTCATTCCCTTTAATGAACATAGAAGCAAAAATTCTCAAGAAAAAACTTCTAAGTCAAATCCAATAGTATATGAAAGACTTGTACATCACGACCAAGTGGAATTTATTCCTTGTATGCAAGGATGGTTCAACACAAGAAAACACGACACGAACAGACATCTGCTCACCAATGTTCACAGAAGCATTTTTCATGATTGCCAAAATTTAGAAACAATCTAGGTGTCCATCAACCAATGAATGGATAAACAACTCTGGTGCAGCCACACAATGGAATATTATACATCTTTAAGAAGAAATGAAGTCGCAAAGCATATGATAATATGGATGAACCTGGAGGACATTATGTTGACTGAAGTAAGTACAGACCGAAAAGACAAATACTGTATTATGACTGTGCTACTATGAACTAAATAAATTGTGCAACACATCATATAAATCCATTTCTATAGAATATAAATGTAAGTCAATTTATAAAGATGAAATTAGTCTGGTGGTTATGAAGGGATGAGGAAGGCATGCTCAGGGATGTGGAGTGTTTTTTATTGGAATAAGATTTTCTGTGATAATGAATGTATAACATTGTAATTGTACTAAAATCCTCTGGTTAAACACTTTGGATAGACTATGTGGCTTGTGAATATATCTCAATAAAACTGCTTAATAAATGAATAGTTGTCCAAGAATAGCCAGAAATAGCAGCTATGTAGAGCAGGGGAAACATAGAGATTGAGAGGTAAAGAATTTTGTTGTTTTTTGTCTTTTTTTTGTTTATTATTATTATTATTGACATAATGAAAATGCAGTAATAATGACTGAAGTGAAGAATACTCAACTATGTGATTCTACCAAATACCATTGCCTGCACACTCTGGATGAATTGTATGCTTTATTAATATGTATAAAATTATTTGTTTCCTAAAAAAAGAAAATTTTCAACTTTAAAAATATAATACTAAAATTAAAGGTCAGTCATGGCCATTATAGGCCAAATCCCCCCCCAAAAGCAAACAGTGATAAGATATGCAGAAAGTCAGTACGTATTAATCAAATGGACATTCCACCAGGAAGATGTAAAGCATAAATATCTATGCATGTAACCAAAATACATGAACCCCAAATACATGAAGCAAACTGTGGCAAAACTGTAAGGAGAAAGGGATATCTCTACAATAATAGTTGGCAGCCTCAACACACAACTCACATCAATTGCTAGAACAACTTAACAACTAAACAGAATACCAACAAGGAAACTGAACATGAACAATATGACAAACAAGTAGGACCTGACACATGTATACAGAACATTGCACCTCAATCAGCAGGTTATATGTTTTTCTCAGGTGTTCATGGATCTTTCTCCAGGTTAGAGGGTAAATAGCACATTCCTAAATAATAAGTGGGCTAAAGAAGAAATTGCAAGAGAAAGTAGTAGCTATCTCAAAATGAATGAAAACAAGAACACAACTTATCAAAACTAATGAGATACAGTGAAGGAGGTGCTGAGAGGGAAATTTATAACCAAAATGCCTATATTATACAAGAAGAAGGAGCTAAAATTTAAAAAACTAAGTGAACACCAAAAGGAAATAGGCAGAAGTTAATGAATCGAGAACAAAAACAAACAGTAGAGAAAATTAACAAAACAAAAAGCATGTTCTTTAAGAAGTTCAATAAAATCAACAAACCCTAGCTAGTCTAACAAAGAAAAATACAAGAGAAGATGAAAATAAATACAAACAGAACTGAAAGAAGCATATTATGACTGAAACCACAGAAATAAATAGGATAATAAGAAAGTATTATGAGAAACTATATACAAAAAACTAGAAAACCTTGATGATATGGGCAAATTCCTAGAAATGCACAAACAACTTATACTGACTCTACAAGAAATACAGGAACTCAACAAATCACAGGTAAAGAGATTGAATGATTGAATCTGTCATGAAAAATCTTCCAACAAAGAAAAGCCCAGGACCAGATGGCATCACCATTGAATTCTGCCAAGCATCGAAAAGAATTAATACCAATCCTGGGGAATCAGATGTGGCTCAAGCACTTGGGTGCCATCTAACATGTAGAAGTTCCAGGTTTCAGTCCTAGTGCCTCCTAAAAGAAGAGAAGCAGACTTCACCCCCGCAGCAACTATCAGATGCCACAAGACAAAAGAGGCTGCAGCCCAGAGGGAGTGGATGTGGCTCAGGCCATTGGGCATTCGCGTGTCATGCAAGGGGTCCCAAGTTCATCTCCCAGTGCCTCCTGGAAAAGGCGAGCAAACAATGAGCAGACAGGCGACAGAACAACCTGGGGGAGGGGGAGATAAATAAAATAAATAAATCTGAAAACAAAAACAAAAACAAAACCGTGTTAAAATGTTTCCAAAAAATTCAAAAGGAAGAAAAATTACCTAATACATTGTGTGAAACCATCATCACTCTATTACCAAAGCTATGTAAAGATAGTACAAGAAATGAAAATTACATATCAATCCCTCTAATGAACATACACACAAAAATTCTCAGCAAAATACTGGCAAATTGAATACAACAGCAGTAGGGCATGACTCTGGGTTGAGTCTCTGCCTCCTTGGTGGGCTGACAGAAACAGACATACATGCAAGAAGATATGGAAGAGGAGAGAACTTGGTCATTTCAGTCCTGCCATGTGACGGGAAGGAGAAGGCTCAAACCACAAAAGCCCCAGGAAGAGAGATGAGCCCTATGCCAGCCCACAGCTGAGATCAGAAGCTGGGCCCATGGAGTCCTAAAAGTAAGAAGGAAGGAGATGCCAGGCAGAGGTTACCCACCATCTCACCTCAACATGTGGCAACAGGCTTTGGTGAGGAAGTAACCTTGAGTTGGATTCTTTAGGGTCTTGTATCTGTAAGCTTCAATTCTAAATAAATATTCTTTATAAAAGTTAGCAGATTTCTGGTACTTTGCATCAGCAGCCCTTTGGCTGTTAGTGGCTGAAACTGAAAGTCTAAGGTAGTGTATATCTCTACAATGAAAATTTAAAAAGGAAACATGAGACTTTAAATCATAGCGAAACTTCTTGTGAAAAATGAGTATGGTTATTCATGCACATAGGAACAACTGGAATTGTCCCACATGATGCTGCAATGAGTCCATAGGCCATTACATATTTTATCATAACTTACAAAATTGTGTGGAACAGGGTGGAAAATATAATGCAAACTATAATCCCTGCTTAGGGGCAATGGTTCAATACATGTTCATCAATTGCAACAAATGTGCCACACTCATGAAGGATGTTGCTAATGTGGGAAAGTGAGTGAGGGGGAGGGAGTGGGACATATGGGAATCCCCTATATTTTTATGTAACATTTAGGTAATCTAAAGTCCCTTTAAAAAGTTAATTTTTTAAAATACATATATAAGAATGTTTTTCTCTGAAACAGAACAAGTGTAAGTTAATATTACAAGAGGCTAATACCAGGGTAATATTTGGACAAAATACAACCAAGACAAACTATGGACAGTAGTGTATAGTAATATATTAATAATCTTCCATCAATAGCAAAAAAAAAAAAAGACACTATTGTAAGGAAAGGATTAAGCTTGGTTTTCACATAAAAGTGAGGCCAAAGTCAGCTCTGCAGTTGGAGGAGGGAGGGAAAGGTGTTCTAGCAACTTTGGCATAAAGAATTTGAAATGTGGCACCAAAGCAAGGATGGGACAAAGCGAGGGCAGGGCCAATGGTGAAGAGCAGCGCTGAATTTGAAAGCGGCACCAGGAGTGAACATGGTGCTGAGTCGCTGGAATGTAGGGAATGGGAGCTGCAACTCAGAGTGAGCACCCACATAAGTTAGTTAAACGTCTCAGAAAGGCTGTAACCCCTGAAGTACCCAGTCTATAGGGAACAGGGGAGGGACCTGCAGGCTAGATTTAGGGTATAAATATCACTGTTTCTTGCTGTGTGGCACACCGGCCATTTTATCCAGGTTGTGAGCCTGTTTTTGCAAGATCATTGATAAAATTCTTTTCTCCTCCACAATCGGGTAAGTTTTTATTCTCTTACAGGTGCAGCTTCCTTTCTAATAAGTTTGAGGGCTTGACTGGGATCCAAAGCTTCTGAGAGGTCCCTCAGGGCAGACGAGGGGAAGGTGTGCCCCACTGAGTGAGCGGTCTTGGACTCGGCTGTTGGGGGTCCGGCTTTGACAGGTGGAAGGACCTGAGACAAGATGCTTAGATCTGCTGATTGTGGAAGAGGAAAGGGGAAAGAAAACCTGTCTCTCAGTGACCAGGTACCTTTGTGCACAGACCAAGGTATTGCCTTGGTGGTGGGGAAGTTCTGATGAGCCTGGGGTTTACTGTGTGTGCATGAGACGTGCAACATACTGTGTGCAGCAAGTGCAGTGTCCCAGTTCACGTTCTCCTTCTCCCATGAGGGAAAGGGATGGAGACGATCGAAGTGGAATGATTTGACAGGAAGAAACCTGGACAAGACTCAGAATGGGGAAAGGGGGCCGTCGGCTGGTGAGAAAATAGGAAAGGGGGTATCTGTAGGACCCCCTGGGGACATACCTCCAGATCATCCAGTAGGGAGGATGTTGAAACATTGGAACAATAATGATTGGACCACGGGAAAGATAAAAATAAATTGATTAAATATCACTGTTACATTTGGGCCAAGGGAAGCATTTTACTACCCAATGTATTTTGGGCAAAACATGGGGCAGATTAGGATTTGCTGTGTGCTGTTCTTGTACTTTGAAACATGAAAGCTAAAACTCCGGACCCAGAAAATAAGTCTATAAAAGCTAAAACCTGGGACCCTCTGTTGAGCCTTTTCTGCCCTAAGTTTCCCTCCCCTCCCAGGGCAGAAACTGGCTGATTCAGAAAGTCCAACAGAACCTACCCAAACCCCCAGGGATACAGAGGGCCAATGGGTGCCAACTATCCCACCCCTTATGACCCACTAGCAGTTAAGGAAGGAATTGGAACAATGTAGGAAGGACATACAGGACTTTCTGTTCTCCAAGGACCCTGAAGAAAAGAGGGTGAGGGAACATATTCCCACTGAGCTTCTATACCCCTTGAGAGAAGTACCAATTGGGCTAGGAGAAATCAGTTATGTAAATGCCCTACTGACAAGAATGGAAGTCAGAAATTTTTTAAAGGAGATGAAGTCATTAATGCCAGATCCAATGGGGCTAGCTGAGCACAAGTGGATCAATTCTTAGGCCCTAGTTTACTTTTATATATGCGGTCTGGACTTATGTCTATACTAAATATCCTCTTTATGGGAGAAGAAAGGGGAAGGGTGAGGAGGGCGGCTATGAAGGAATGGGAAAGGCAGCACGTGCCCGGACAGGGGGTAATGGCAGGAGAGCAAAAGCTCCCCTAACTGGGATAATAATGATCAGGGTGATGAGCACAAATGAAGGATAGGGCGTGGGGTAGACGTCATCCTGGCAGGAGATGGAAACCCTCAGACAAATATCGAAGGGGCCGCAGAGGCTGGCTAAGGCACAGGGTTCCAAGGGCCATCATCTTCTCTGGAAGTGCATCTTCCCATTGCGAGCTGTGGAGTCAGACAAGCTGTAGCTGTCCTGAGACCCAATTGCACCAGCCATGTAGAAAACACTCAGAAAGTTCTGAGTGTGCAGGATGATGCATTCTGGTTTGGTTCAATGTGGCTGGGTCTGGCGGTCATTTGGCTGTAAACAAGCGAGAGTCATTCACACCATCCTTTTCACTTTCAGTCATGCAGCAATAGTAGGATGACTCCTGGACTCAGGAAAAAAATGAGCCCCAGGGAGCTTAGGATGGCCGCCTGAGGGCATGGGAGAGGGACTAGTCCAGGAGCAGAGTCCTCCAGCCTCAATGCGACTCCATGGGCCTCTGAAGGGCGGTGTCTGTAGCTAAAAGCTCAGAACATCCAGGATTTGTTAAGTGCTTGGTCGCAGGCACTTCCCTCCCCATCCCTGCCACCCCGCCCAGGGCCACTCACCAAACCCCCAGACTCAACTCATTAGAGGCCTCCACACCTCTCACGCACAGGTTCGGGTGCATCCACCTGCAGTTGTGAAGTGGGTGAGCTATAAAGGCCCTTATCTGGGTCTTAACCCCGCCCCTCCAGCGCACCTCAGGACCCAGCTCCGGGAAAGGCGTTTCCTGGTGGACTTTGCTTTATCTGTGAACACAGAGCTTCTCAGGAACCCGGTGAGCGCTGGTCTGAATCTTGTAAAGAAGGGTAGCGTGGAACATTTTAATGCGTGCGCGGGGCGAGGGTGGGTTGCTGCGGTGAAGGGCAGTGTGCAGACCCGGGGGGTCGGTGTGCGGAGTCCGGGCTCCGAACAGTGAGGCGATATTCGGGGTCGGGGCCACTAGGTGGGGTGGGGGGACACATCCGCACCCCCGGGAAGGGAGCGGTCCTGCACACAAGCGGGGCGGGGCGAGCTCTGAGAGGCGGTGGCAGCAGCGGCAGCAGCGGCAGCAGGTGGGTGGCAGCCCGTGCGGGTTAGGGCTGAGACCCGGCGGGGGGTGGGGGATGAAGACCCGGGTACGGGGGACAGGGACGCCGCGGAATTGGCGACGCGGAGACTTGCGCCGGGCGTCAGCTTCCTGACCCGGGACTTGGTGCAGGGTGGGGGACTGACCCGCCACGGTCCGGAGGCGAGGTGGTCCGTATAGGCGACGCCCCGGATGATAGAGCCACTCCTATATCGGATCGCGGAGCCTCCGGTTTCCACCTTGCTCTCAGATTCCAGATGAAGAGGGTTTCCCACCTCATGTTCCCTGGGAATGTTCCCACCTTGCCCTCAGTGACACTCGGTTCACCCCCCAGGTCCGGCTGCATCAGATTCGCTGGGGAGAGGAGAAGGGCAGGCAGGACCCCCATGCTTCCCCCTGACCCCCTGCCCCGCCTGCAGCGAGCCCTGAGCCCTCCCCCATCTCAGCCCTCCGGCAGGTGCATGTGCTCGCATTCCCAGGTCAGGGACCGGGACTGGGCTGTGGGTGGGCAATCCAGAAGGGACTGAAGATGCCTGACCCACCCAGCAGCCCGTCATTCCCCTCTGACCCTGACAGGTAACTGGGCCCACACTCCTCTCTGCTGCCCACCATGGCCTGGAGACTGCCCAGCGCCACCAGCCTGGCACACTTCTGCAGGAAGCTGATCCGGCTGAAGACCCTGGAGGAGTCCACCATGGAGACATTACCAAGTCGCTGTCTGTCCACGTGGGACCTGACTCTTCGGGGAGTGGGTGGCATGGTGGGCTCGGGCCTCTATGTGCTCACGGGCACTGTGGCCAAGGAGATGGCTGGCCCCGCTGTGGTCGTGTCCTTTGCTGTGGCCGGCGTGGCCTCCCTGCTGGCGGCCCTGTGCTACGCAGAGTTTGGAGCCCGCGTGCCCTGTACGGGCTCTGCCTACCTCTTAACCTACGTGTCCGTGGGTGAGCTGTGGGCCTTCCTCATGGGCTGGAACTTACTTCTCCAGGGCCTTCTCAGAGGCGCCACCGTGGTGCGGGCCTGGAGTAGCTACCTGTACTCCATGTTAGTTCACCAAATTGGCTACTTCTTTGAGATCCACATAAGCACCTGGCAGGTGCCCTTCCTGGACCGGTACTTAGGCTTCCTGGCCTCTGTCATCATTCTTCTTGCCTCCTCCTTTGTCTGTAGAGCCCGTGTCTCCTCCTGGCTCAAGTACACCTTCACTGTAATCAGCCTCTGTGTCATCCTCTTTATCATCCTCTTGGGCTTCTACCTGGCCAGCCTGGAAAACTGGAGCACCAAGGAGGGTGGGTTTGTGCCCTTCGGGTTCTCGGGCATCATGGCTGGCACTGCCATCAGCTTCTACACCTTCATGGGCTTTGATGTCATCACCGCCTCCAGCAAGGAGGCCCGGAACCCACGGAAGGCCGTGTCCATGGCCATCGCCATCTCTCTCGGCCTGGCAGCCACGGCCTACATCCTAGTCTCCACCGTGCTTACCCTCATGGTTCCCTGGCACAGCCTCAACCCACAATTGGCGCTCGCCGACCCATTCTACCAGCGGGGCTACAGCTGGGCTGGCTACATCGTGACACTGGGCTCCTTCTGCGGTGAGGAGGCAGTGACTTGCAGGGTGGGAACTGGGTGGGGTAGTGGGGGGAGAGGCAGCCCCACGTCCTGGGCTTCCAGGGTTGACCCCTGCTGTGTAACTGTCCCAGGAGGGCTCTGATGATTAGAGAATCCCCCACTCCCACTCACCACCTTCCCCAAATTTTCCAGTGGGCCTGTGACTGAAACTGGGTGGGAAGTAACTAAACACCCATACCCAGCCAGGCTCACACACCCTTGCTGATGAGCCCCTCACTCCTGCTCCTCTGCCACAGCTATGATCACGGTCCTGCTCAGGATTCTCTTCTCCCTGCCACGCATCCTCTATGCCATGGCGGCCGACGGACTGTTCTTCCAGGTGTTTGCCCGTGTGCACCCCAGGACCCAGGTCCCCATGATGAGCACCCTGGTATTTGGGGTCCTCATGGCCCTCCTGGCGCTGGTGCTGGACTTTGATGCACTGGTGCAGTTCATCTCCTTTGGGTCGCTGCTCACCTACACCTTCGTGGCTGCCAGCACCATAAGGCTGCGCTTCCAGAAGACCTCTCCACCCAGGTCCCTGGGCCCAGCCAGCCCCGAGCCTGAGGCCAACTCCTCAGGGCTCCTTCAGCCGGTGAGCGATGAGCATGCCTCAGGTCCTGAGCCCGGGCAGTTGCAGCTGGCCCTGAGACCCTACCTGGGCTTCCTGGGTGGGTGCGGCCACAGAACCACTGTGGCTTGGTTGCTCGGCCTCCTGGTGGCCTCTGCCATTACCCTGAGTGTCGTGCTCATCTTTGGGGACTCGGCCCTGCACCTCCCGCGCTGGGGCTACATCCTGCTGGCTCTGCTCAGCGGGGTCACCTTTCTGCTCAGTCTCGCTGTCCTGGCAGCCCACCAGCAGGAGCATCTACAGGATACCTTCCAGGTACCGCCCCAACCCGCCCCCTCCACGCCTTGCTCGTAGTCCACCTGGCTCCATGTCCAGCTTCTGCTGCTGCAGAATGAAGGAGAAGGACTTGGAGGACTGGGGATGCCACTGCATTGGACCCCCTCCCCTTCCAAAATCGCATGGCAGGTGCACACATACCCCCAAATCTCCCAAGGTGGAGAAAGGAGGCCCTCAGCTAGCAGATCTTCCCCACAGCTCAGCTGTTGTCCCCTCAGGTACCCCTGGTGCCCCTGACGCCAGCTTTGAGTATCCTCCTCAACATCTGCCTCATGCTGAAGCTAAGCTACCTGACCTGGCTGTGCTTTTTTGTCTGGCTGCTGATTGGTGAGTTGGGGTGAGTTGAAGTATGGGAGGTCAGGATGCTGAGCAGGTGGTGGGAAGAGGGCCAGGCAGGCTGGACCTGCCCCTCAGACCCTCCCACTGCTGTAGGCCTCGCTGTGTATTTCGGCTACGGCATCCGGCACAGCAAGGAGAACCTGCGGGAGCCACAGGAGCAGGCTAGCGCACACGCACCATATGGTGTTGCCCAGTGCAGCCTGGAGGAGATCGTGCAGGCTGTGCAGCCACCTGCCCAGGAGCCTGACTGCACGGAGCTGCCCATCAGTATGTGAGGCCAGCCCATGGCCTGCCAGTGCCCATGCCCCTTCTGTCCTAGGCAGCTTGGGCTACTGTGGGTTGGGGAGCCTCAGGACCTCAGGCCCTCAGCTGACGGCGCCGAGTTCTGGGTCCTCGAGGATTGGGCCATGGCCAGTGCTGGTGCTGTGAACTCTTTGCCCAGCATCTTCCAACGGATTGTGACACACTCTAGGCCAGGCAGGCGGAAAGAAGCCCACAGTGCTGGGAGATCTAAAATAAAACCTACTTGGCCATCCTAGTGACCTGCCGTATCCACTGTGGCCTTTGTGGAACTGAGTCCCCATCTACACCTGGGAACCAGTTGATTGCCCCAAGGCAGAGTAGAGATGCCAAAAGCTCTGCAAAAGGGGAGGTCAGGGCTGGGCCAGGCCAGTGCCTTCTGCCCAGCTCAGAAGAGAGACATGCACCACGGGCATGGGCCGTGTCTCCAAGGGCCAAGGGGCCCATGACTGAAGTGGGGTCAGGACCCATCTGCAGACTTACCCATGTCCCCTGGGAGCAGATCCAGGAAGCAGAGGCTCCGGCCAAAGACTGTGACTCCCAGAGAACCTTTGGCTTCCCAGGACTCCAAGACAGTAGGGTGTGTACCTGTTGGCCCTGGGGCAATAAGGAACTTCTCTGGCAGGCAAGACTGGGCCCCAGGAAATGGCTACAGAACTGGAATCTGGCCAGCCAGCTGGGGGCAGGTCTGCCTCTCTGATGTCTCATGATAGCATTCCTTCCAGATAGTTCTTCCGTCTGGGGGGCTGAGCCTCCCAAGTACAGGCTTCCCAGGCTAGGGTGGGCAGGTGTCCAGACAGGTTCCTAGGCATGGCCTGGGGCAGCAGTGAATTCCAGATGCACTGGGTGCCTGTCCTCAGGGCTCCCAGGAAGCTGGTGGGTGGGTGGGGCTGGGCTGGGGGTTACCAAGGACTCACATAAAAGGTCCCCAAAGTGCTTCAGTGACCAGCAACACAGCCCCTCTGCCCTCTCCTCCCCTCCCAGCCCTCCTGTCCCTAGTGTGGCCCCCAGGGAAGGGGCTGGTGCTCTTAAGCTGAGCAGGTGCTACCTCCACCTCTTGCTACCTTGCCTGGGCCCAGGCTGCATGGACCCGGGGAGGGAGAGTTCAAATATGGAGTCCACAACAGCCAGTGGGCAGCACCTGTGGGAGACGGGGGAGGAGGGGCACCTGTGGCAGATGGTGAAAGGCTGGGAGAACATGCCACCAGCAACCAAAGATGTGGGTGCCCCAGGTTCTCCCTGTCTCCATGGTTTCACGGCAGGTCTCTCTATGCAAACAGATGGCTCTGGGTTCCCACATCAGGGAGCACCTGCCAAGATTAGAGTAGGGAGGGTGGGAGGGTGGAGGATGGCAGAAGGAGGGAAAGGGAATTTTCCTGGGGGTGTGAGGGTGCTGGTCTTTCATCCCTGAGGTCCCCCACACTTCCAGACCACTGGCCCAGGAGGGAACAGCCCCAGGCCTCAGGTATGGGCTGGTGGTGGGACCAGAGCCTGGACCCCTGGTGTCACCACCTGGCTGGGGGTGGAGGCTGGTGCTGGGCCCATGTAAGGCCTCTGGGCAGCCTGCTGAGGGGTTGTGAAAAACAGCTGGGTCCACACCGGGTGAGCTGTCACCTTTGCGGCCTTTGCCTGCAGATAAGGACAGCGGATCAGGGCTCTGGCCTCCGTCCTCCCAGGGAGCACAGCAGCCTGGCACAGTGGCCTCAGCACCCAGCTGGCCTGCAGCTCACCTCCTCGTACTTGTTCCTCCAGCAGAAATGGGCTTCTCAATCCACATACAGCAGTAGCAGGTCACAGAGGAAGGTGACCTTGGGAGAAGCAGGTGACCTTGGGAGAGGCAGGGCAGACCCATGTCTAGCTCCCCAACCCAGCCTGCACCCCAAGATGCCGCCCGGAAGCACAGGGTGCTTGTGCATGCAGGCACCACAACCACAGCCACGGGGAGCAGGTGGCTGCCACTAACCCCACCCAGACAAGCTGCTCCAGTGCCCAGAGTGAGGGTCGTGGGAATGAGCCTGAACCTCCCTGCCTGAGAGAGAGAGAAACCCCAGCTGAGCCAGCCTCAGGTCGTACCTGTGGCCCCACACCTCCAGCCCTGTCTCCCCCACTGGGCTCCCTGGCCCCTACCCACCCAGTGACCAGGATGTCGAAGGAGCCTGGGGACAGCAGGAGGCCCAAGGAGGGGCCAAGGAAATCTTTAGAAGAAATGACCTCTGAGCTGACACCTGAAGTATGTGAAGTTCAGCAAGTGATAGAGCTGGGGGTGGGGTGGGGTGGAGGGAGGAGTATATGCAAAGGCTGAATGAAAAGCAGGAGAGAGAACTGGGAGCCACGGAAGGGTGGTGAGCAAGGGTGTGCAGAGTGGGGTATGACCCCTGCCTCATTGTTTGTGCTCATTGTCTGCTCTCTGTGTCTGCTCGTTGTGCACTCATCTTTTTTTAGGAGGCATCAGAAACCGAACCCTAGATCATGCATATGGGAGGGAGGCACCCAGTCACTTGGGACACCTCTGCTCCCAATTGTGCCTCTCAATGTGTTTCCTCATTGTGCCTCTTCATTGAATCGTCTTGTGAGAGCTCACCATGCCAGCTCATTGTGTCAACTCGCTGTCTTGACCATCTTCTTTAGGAAGCACCAGGAACTGAACCTGGGACCTCCTATGTGGTAGGCGGGCACCCAACTGCCCGAGTCACATCTGCTTCCTTGTTGGGAGATTTTTGAAGACTGAGTCAATCTCTTTAAATGTGATTGGTTTGTTAACTTCTTGTATTTCTTATGGTGTCATTGTAGGTAGTTTGTGCATTTCTAGGAATTTGTCCATTTCATCTAGGTTTGCTTAGTTCACTGGCATATAGTTTCTTGTAATATGCTCTTACAATCTTTTTGTTTCTGTGCAGTCAGTTAACTTCCCCTCTTTCATTTCTGATTTTATTTATTTACATCTTCTCTCTTTCTTTTTCTCTGTTGGTCTACCTAAGGGTTTGTCAATTTTATTGATCTCAAAACACCAGCTTTTGGTTTGGTCGATTTTCTCCATTTCTTGTTCTCAGAACCATTTATTTCTGCTCTAATCTTTATTACTTTTTTCCTTCTGCTTGCATTGGGAATGGTTTGCTCTTCTTTTCTAGTTTCTCATTGTTTGGTTAGATCTTTGATTTCAGCTTCTTCTTCTTTTTTAAAAAATAATCTATAGTGTTATAAATTTCCCGCTCAGAATTGCATAAGCTGTATCCCATAAGTTTTGGTAAGTTCTGTTCTTGTTTTCATTCATCTGAATATATTTTTCATAATTTCACTTATAACTTCTTCTCTGACCTACTGACTGTTTAGGTGTGTCTTTTGTTCAGCCCCAAACATTTGCAAATTTACCTCTTTCCTGTCAGTTATTTGAGTTTCATTCCATTCTAACATGTGAAGATGCTTTATATAATTTCAGTCTTTTTGTCTTTATTGAGAAATGCCTTGTGCTAACATGTAGTTTATCCTGGAGAAAGACCCATGAGCCCCTGAAAGAATGTATAATCTGCTGAGTTTGGGTGCAATTTTGTGTATATGTCTGTTGGGTCTAGCTTGTTTATCATGTTGTTCAAGTTTTTGTTTCCTTGTTGATCTTCTGTCTAGGTGTTCTAGTGATGTAAGTGGGGTGTTGAAGTCAACGATGATTATTATAGGGATGTCTGTTTCTCCCTTCAGTTTTGCCATAGTTCACCAGATGTATTTTGGGACATCCCTGATAGGTACATATATATTTATGGTTGTTATTTCTTCATGGTGGATTGTCCCTTTTATTAATATGTAACGGTCAGGTGTATCTTTGATATGTTGAGGCATTAAGAAGCAGAAGACCCTTTGAGGAATGGGTGGCCAATAAAAACATCTGCATTCAAAAAAAATTCTGAATCTCATCTGGGGCATTGATATATTCCTTTGCTTGGGGCATTTCTTCAATTTTCATGGTATGGCTTGTAATTTTTTTGCTGATATCTAGGCATCTGTTTAGGATGGTGAGTTTACTCAAATGCTCAATTTCTCTCTTTCATGGGGATTTGGTAGTGGGAGGTTTTGTGTTACTCCTGTTCTTTGATTCTTTTTTCTTCTTCAGATTTTTATTTTATTTATTTCTCTCCCCTTCTCTCCCCAGTTGTCTGTTCTCTGTGTCCATATGCTGCATGTTCTTGTCCGCTTCTGTTGTTGTCAGCAGCATGGGAATCTGTGTTTCTTTTTGTTGCATCATCTTGCTGTGTCAACTCTCTGTGTGTGCGGCACCATTCTTGGGCAAGCTGCACTTTCTTTCGTACTGGGCAGCTCTCCTTGCAGGGTACACTCCTTGTGTGTGTGGGTCCCCTATGCGGGGAACACCCCTGTGTGGCACAGCACTCCTTGCGTGCATCAGCACGGCGCATGGCCCAGCTCCACCTGGGTCAAGGAGGCCCGGGGTTTGAACCGCAGACCTCCCATGTGGTAGACGGACATCCTATCCACTGGGCCAAGTCTGCTTCCCATGTTCTTTGATTCGTGATACAACCTGTTCTGGGTCTTTAGGATTGTCCATTGCTCAAATCTGGGCACTGGAGCCAGTATTGGGTTGCAGACCCGCTTTCAAGGGCCTTGGGGAGGGACTCTGTAAAGGCCACAAAAACCTCAAGTATTTATTTACTTTCAATTACCTTATGTGAATTTCCTTGGTCTGCGAGAAGATGGCGCTCATGGACCGCCCTCTCAGCTCAGGGAATAGTTCTGTCTAGGCTGCAACATGAACTGGATCAATGTGATAGAGGATCCTACCTGGAGACTAAGTGTCTCATAATTCAAACTTGCTCAAAGGTAGTTCTGCAACTTTTGCTGGCAGCCCCCTCTCTTCCCAGGTAGGAAATAATTCCTCTCCCCTCTGCATCCTCAACAACCAGACTCGGTGAGGAGAGAGGAAGATTGAGAGGGTTGGATCTCTCTAGCCCCTGTTGACTCCCAAGGCAAACAATGGTGTGGTCCCACCCAGGCTGGAAGGACTCCTGGGATAAAGCGACCAAATCTGTGGAAACTGTAGCATTGATCTGGAAAAAGTGGTCACAGTAGTTGCTGAGGGCAGGGAGAGGGAAGAAGAGATGAGATGTGGGGGCATTTTCAGGACTTGGAGTTGTACTAAATGATATTGCAGGGACAGATGCTGGACATTATGTATCCTGCCATAACCCACTGAACAGACTGGGGGAGAGTGTAAGCTACAATGTAAACTATAATCCATGCTGTGCAGCAGTGCTCCAAAATGTATTCACCAAATGCAATGCATGTGCCACAATGATGAAAGAGGTTGTTGACATGGGAGGCCTGGGTGGGTGGGGGTTGGGATATGTGGGAACCTCTTATATTTTTTAATGTAACATTTTTTGTGATCTATGTATCTTGCAAAAAAAGAATTTAATAAAAAAGAAAGAAAAAGAAAAAACAAAAACTGAGTCAGGGAAGCCAATATGGCTCAGTGGTTGAGCACTCGCTTTCCACACATGAGGTTCCAGGTTCAATCTCCAGGGCCTGTACCTTAACAAAAAAAAAAAAAGCTGAGCCAGTCTTATACTGTGTCCCTCTCCCTCTCCTTTCCTAGGGAGGTGGATCCCTGGGTCCCACTTTGCTGTAGCCACCAGCCCTGAGGACTGAGAATTCAAAAGTGTCTATACAGTGGCAGAGGATGCCAACAGTTGCAGCTGCAGCTTTTAACTCAGTTTTGCTATCATGATTCTTTTCCTTTGCCTCTTTCTCTTCAGGGTGGTGTCTAGCCTTCCTGTGGTGTCCTAAACCCTACAACATTTTTTCCCAGGCCTTTTCTGACTGTCCTCTAGCTATTTTCTGGGATAGAAGAGAGTTCAGTATCTTTCTGGTCTGCCATCTGCCTGGAAGTTGGTTCCTCACTGGTTTCTGAAATGACCAGCTGAGTAGAATCGTCAGCTGGCACTTCTATATCTGTTCCTTCATTGCCTTCTGAAGAACGATGTATTTGAGAGTGATCAGGATCTTCTGATTCTTCCTTTACCGTCACAGCTTCCATTTCTAGGGAAATTCCAGAATCATCCATGGATTCAGCTTTCACTTTGATGGGGCCACAACTTCCACACGGAGACAGGACTGACCTTTCACCATCTGCTACCATCACTGGAACACCTAGGTGCTTCTTTGGCTCCAGGAAATGTTTCTTAATGATAAATGAAATCCCTGCTTTGTTCTCCAAAATCCATTGTCTGTTTTTATGCTAGGCCATGCTGTTCTGACCACTGTAGCTTTCTTTTAAGGTCAGGCAGTGAAATTCCTCCACATCACTATTTTTTTTAGAGTGCTTTTGGCTATTAGGTTGCAGTATTCCTTCCCAATGAATTTGGCAATTGCCTTTTCTGTTTCTTTAAAGTAGGCTGTTGGACTTTTGATTGGTATTGCATTGAATCTATCAGTTTGAGTATGATTGATATCTGCACAATATTTAGCCTTCCAATCCATGAGCGTGTAATGTCTTTCCATTTCTTTAGGTCTGCTTTGATTTTTTTCAGCATTATTTTGTAATTTTCTAAATACAGATCCTGTACATTTTTGGTGAAAGTGATCCCTAGGTATTTGAGTCTTTTTGTTGCTATTGATAATGGAATTTTTTTCCTGAATTCCTCTTCCAATTACTCAATACTAGTGTATAAAAATATTATTGATTTTTGTGTGGTGATATAATATGCTGTCACTTGACTGAACTCATCTATTAGAGAGAAAGCTTTCAACCTTTCCCCATTGAGTACGATGTTGGCTGTGGGTTTTTCAAATATGCCTTTTATCATATTGAGGAATTGTTTTCTATTCCTGCCTTTCAAAGTGTTTTCATCAAGAAAGGATTCTGGATTTTGTAGAATGCCTTTTCTGCATCAATTGCAATTATGTGGTTTCTCCCCTCCGTCTGTTAATGTTATTGCATTGATTTTTAGAAATATTGAACCAGCCTTGCATACCAGGAATAAATCACAGTTGGTCGTGATGTGTCTTTTGGTATGCTGTTGAATTCAATTTGCAAGTATTTTTTTGAGATTTTTTTTCATCCATGTTCATTAGAGTGATTGGTGTGTAATTTTCTGATAGGGTCTTTATCTGGCTTTGCTATCAGAGTGACCATGGCTTCATAAAATGATTTCGGTAATTTTCCTTCAGTTTCAATTTTTTGGATGTGTCTAAACATGATAGGTGTTAATTCTTCTCAAAACACATGGTAGAATCCACCTGTGAGGTCATCTGGTCCTAAACTTATCTTTGTTGAGAGATTTTTTGATGACAGATTAAATCTCTTTAAATGAGATTGGTTTGTTTAGTTCTTGTATTTCTTGTAACATCAGTGTTGTTACAAGTTGTGCATTTCTAGGAATTTGTCCATTTCACCTAGGTTGTCTAGTTTGTTGGCATCCAGTTTCTTATAATATTCTCATATCCTTTTTATTTCTGTGGGGCCATAACTTCACCCCCCTTTCCTTTCTGATTGTATTTATCTGCATTTTCTCTCTTTTTTTCTTGGTTAGTCTAGCTAGGGGGTTGTCAATTTTATTGATCTTCTCAAAGAATCAGCTTTTGGGGTTTTTTTTTTTTAAGATTTATTTATTTCTCTCCCCTTCCCTCCACCCCACCCCAGTTGTCTCTTCTCTGTGTGTATTTGGTGTGTCTTCTTTGTCCGCATCTGTTGCTGTCAGCAGCATGGGAATCTGTGTTTCTTTTTGTTGTGTCAGCTCTCCTCCGTCAGTGTGGCACCATTCCTGGGCAGGCTGCACTTTCTTTCGTGCTGGGCAGCTCTCCTTACGGGGTGCATGCCTTGCACGTGGGGCTCCCCTATGTGGGGACACCCTGCATGGCAGGGCACTCCTTGAGCACATCAGCACTTCACATGGGCCAGCTCCTCATGGGTCAAGGAGGCCCGGGGTTTGAACCATGGACCTCCCATGTGGTAGACGGATGCCCTAAGTACTGGGCCAAGTCCACTGCCCCATCTTTTAGTTTTGTTGATTTTCTCTATTTTGTTGCTGTTGTTTTCAATTTCATTTATTTCTGCTCTAATCTTTATTATATCATTTCTTTTGCTTTCTTTGGGATTGGTTTGGTTTACCTTTACTAGTTTCTTTAGTTGTTCCATTAAATCTTTGAGTGTAGCTCTTTTTTCCTCTTTAAACGAGGCTTTGGGGCTATAAATTTCCCTCTCTAGACTGCTTTCACTGTATCCCTTGTTTTTTTTTTTTTTAAGATTTATTTATTTATTTCTCTCCCCTTCCCCCCTACCCCAGTTGTCTGTTCTCTGTGTCTATTTGCTGTGTCTTCTTTATCCTCTTCTGTTGTTGTCAGCGACATGGGAATCTGTGTTTCTTTTTTGCTGCATCATCTTGTTGTGTCATTTCTCTGTGTGGGCGGTGCCATTCCTGGGCAGGCTGCACTTTCTTTCACGCTGGGCGGCTCTCCTTATGGGGTGCACTCCTTGCGCGTGGGGCTCCCCTATGCGGGGGACACCCCTGTGTGGCAGGGCACTCCTCGTGTGCATTAGCACTATTCGTGGGCCAGCACCACATGGGTCAAGGAGGCCTGGAGTTTGAACCGCGAACCTCCCATGTGGTAGATGGATGCCCTAACCACTGGGCCAAGTCCGCTGCCTCCCTTAAGTTTTGATAAGTTGTGTTCTCATTTCCATTTTTGTCAATATATTTACTGATTTCACTTACAATTTCTTCTTTGATCCACCTATTATTTAGAAGTGAGTTGTTCAGGCTCCACACATTTGCTACTTTACTTTTTTCCATTCCTGTTTTCCAGGTTTATTCCATTATGATCTGAGAAGGTGCTTTGTAGAATTTCAACCTTTTTATATTTATTGAGAGCTGCATTGTGACCCAACATGTGGTCTATCATGGAGAAAGATGGGCACTTGAGAAGAATGTATAACCCACTGAGTTTGGGTGCAACATTCTGTATATGTCTGTTAAGGCTAACTCATTTATCATATTATTCAAGCTCTCTGTTTCCTTGCTGCTTTTCTCTCTAGTTGTTCTAATTCTATCTAATCATTTTGGTATCTCCAACCATTATTGTAGAGATGTCTATTTCTCCCTTCAGTTTTGCCAGAGTTTGTCTCATGTATTTTGGGCCATCATGGTTAGGTTCATAGATATTTATGACTGTTCTATCTTTGTGGTGGATTGTCCCTTTTATTAATATATAATGACCTTCTGTATCTCATAATATTTGTCCAATATTAGTATAGTTACTCTTGCTCATTTTTGGTTACTGTTTTCATGGAGAATCTTTATCCTACCTTTCACTTTCAGCTGTTTTTTTTATCCCTGGGTCTTAGGTGAGTCTCCTAAGCAGTATATGGATAGCTCATTTTTTTTTTATCCATTCTGTCAGCCTATATCCTTTGATTGGGGAGTTTAATTCATTCACTTTCAAAGGTATTACTGTAAATGCAGTATTTACTTCCTCCATTTTCTTCTTTGACTTTCATGTCATATCTTAGTTTTGTCTGTCTCTTTATGGTTTTGGTTATTCTTTCTGCTACCCTTTCATCTATACTCTTCTCCAGGCCTCTCTCTCCTTTGTTTTCCTTCCAGGTTCTAAGGCTTCCTTTAGTATTTCCTTCAAAGGTGGATTGTTTTTTTATGAACTCTTAGTTTATGCTTGTTTGTGATTATTTTATACTCACATCATATTTTTAAAATTTATTATTTAAAGATTTATTATTTATTTCTCTCCCTTTCCCTATCCCCCTTCCCCTGCAGTTTTCTGCTCTCTGTGTCCATTCACTGTGTGTTCTTCTGTGTCTGCTTGTATTATTGTCTGTGGCACCCAGAATCTGTGTCTCATTTTGTTGCGTCCTCTTGCTGCTTTAGCTTTCTGTTTGTGCAGTGCCATTCCTGGGCAGGCTGTACTTTTTCACACTGGGTGGCTCTCCTTACAGGGTGTACTCCTCATGTGCAGGGCTCCCGTAAGTGGGGGACACCCCTGCGTGGTAAAGCACTCCTTGCACACATCAACACTGAGCGTGGGCCAGCTCATCACGTGGGTCAGGAGGCCCTGGGTTTGAACCTTGGACCTCCCATGTGGTAGGCAGATGCCCTAACTCTTGGGCCAAATCCACTTCCCCTCACCTTCATATTTGATGGACAATTTTGCTGAACAGAGAATTCTTGGCTGGCAGTTTTTCTCTTCTAGTATCCTAATCATAAATTGCCACTCTCTTCTCATCTCCTGTTTCTGATGAGAAATCTATGCCAAGTCACACTGAACATCCTTTCTATGTGATGGTTTGCTTCTCCCTTGCTGCTCTTCAGAATTTTCTCTTTATCTTTGACATTGGACATTCTGGGTAGTGTGGGTCTTGGAGTAAGTCTATTCGGATTTACTCTAATTGGGGTATGGTGTGCTTATTGGACATATAAGTTCATTTCTTTTGTGAGAGTGGGGAAATTTTCAGTCATTATTTCCACAAATAACACTTTCTACCCCTTTTCTCTTCTCTTCTTCTTCTGGAACTCACATGACATGTATGTTATTGCATTTCATGTTGTCTTTCAACTCCCTGAGCCCCTGCTCAATTTTTCCATTCCTTTCTCTCTGATCTTTTCTTTCAGTTTCAACTGTTCTGTCTTTGATGTGGGCTATGGGTGGGAGGCTGTATCTTCAGAGATAACCTTAACCTAAGCGGTCTGTCCTGGCTTGTGGGTGTGGGATGATGGAGAGACTGCAACCCTGCCCTTGGTAACCATGGCAATGACTCCAGTCCCAGGAAACATTTTATCAATGCAAACTCTATAAACTTTAAATATTCAGGGAAAATGCAAACCAAATGTGCTAAAAGCTTATCTAGAATGTATGAAGTCCATGCTAAAAGCTTACCTAGGATGTGGAAGATATATGCTAATTCAAGCCTATTGAGAACTGAAACAAAAGGACCATTTGGCCTTTCCTCTCTGTATAAAAAGAACTTAAAACTCTTGTTCGGGGCTTGGGCTTAAAACAGAAAGCTTCCAAGTCTGGCTGGCCATCAATAAACCATTTTTCCTTTTCAAAATCATTTCTGAGTCTTGGCCTTTCTATACGCAAATAATTGAACCTAGTATCAAATTCTACAACATCTTCAGTATCACTTATTCTTTTTTCTATCAATTCAAGTCTGCTGTTGTATGCCTCTAATGTTTTGTTTTTTTTTAAATCTCACCTTATTGTGTCTTTCATTCCCATGAGCTCCATGTCTTCTCTATTCAGGATTTCAAATTTTTCCTTGTGCTCACTCAGTGTCTTCTTGATGTCATTTATCTCTTTAGCCATACTGTCTTTCAATTCATTAATTTGATTTTGCAAATTTCTGTGCTGTTGTTAATTAGTTCATTCAAATCATGCATCTATTTTAGTGCTTTGAATGTATTCCTTTTCTTAGGCCGCATCCTCCATTTTCTTAGTATGGCTCATCATTTTTTTTACTGATGTCTAGGCTTCTGATTAGGATGGTAGTTTAGTCAGATGCTCAATTTCTTTCTCTTTCATAAGGGTTTAATGGTAGGAGGCTGTATGTTACTGCTGCTCTTTGATTCTTGGTTCAACCTAGATCATTAGGATTGTCCGTGGTAGCTGCTCAAAACTGGGCTCTTGACCCAGGAATGGGCTGCAGACCTGCTTCCTAGACCTTTTATGTCCACTTCCTTGGTCTTCCAGGATGTGGCATACTTTAGCGGTCCTCTCAGATCAGTGCCTGCTGTGACTGTGTCAGCTGCAACACTGACAGGATTGTCCTGTCAGAGTTCCTGCCTGGAGGCTAAGAGACTTGAAATTCACACCTTCTCAGAGACAATCCTTCAGCCTTCATTGGTAGCCCCCTCCCTTTTCCCAGAAAGGAAATAATTCCACTCCCCTCTGCATCCTCAACAATCAGTCCTGGTTGTAGAGAAGAAGATTGGGAGGGTCATACCTCTTTAGCCCATTCCAGCTCCCAAGGCAGACAATGGCGTGGCCCACCTAGATTGGAAGGGCTTGTGGGACAAAGCAGACCAAGTGTGTGGTCAGAAGCTGGGCAGCCTTAGGCTGTGTCCCCCTCTCTCCCCTTTCCTGGGGAGGTGCATCCTCAACAATTACTTCTTGCTAGAAGAGAGGGGATTGCCAGGGTAGGATCTCTCCAGGCCTGTGCTGTCTCCCAGGGCAGACAATGGCATTGTCCCATCTAGTCTGGAAGGGCTGGTGGGACACAACAGACCCAGTCTGTAGATCAGAAACTGAGTCAGCCTTAGGATGTGTCCCTCTGTCTTCCCTTTTCTGGGGCAATGGATCCCTGGAGGCCCCTTTGTATATGGCTCAGAGGCCTAGGAATTCTAGAGTGTCTTTGGTGTGGGGGAGGGTGCTGGCAGTAGCAGCTGCTGGTTTCAACTCAGTTTTGCCTTCATTGCGATTGCCCTCCTTTGTCCCTCTCTCTTCTGGGCAGTGTCCAAACCTTGCCTGGTATCCTAAACCCTAGATCTTTTTCCAGACTGTTTTAGCCTGTCCCCTAGCTATTTTAATGGCAGAGTAGAGAATTCCATGTCTCTAATCTACAATCTTCTTGGAAGTCCCACTATTTCTTCAAATATTGTCTCTACCCCCTTTCTCTTTCTTCTAGAAGAGTTTCCACAATGAGTATATTGTGTCCCTTGATGGTGTTCAAGAAGACTGTTGGGGGAGAGTGTTGCTGTGGGGGGAGTGGTGGGGTGGGGGAGGGTGGGGGGTGAATGGGGACTTCATATTTTTTTAATGTAATATTTTTAAAAAATGAATAAAAAAATTAAAAAAAATTAAAAAAAAATGAATTAAAAAATAAAATTGATCATGGTTATGAATGTACACACAAAAAAAAGAATATAAGTTGTTGGTGGTAGGTGAGTCATGGGAGTCCTGTACGATGTTATATATGTTTATTCCTTTCTTTCATAGCTATTACTATACACTTATTGTTCATGTATGTTTGTGTGTGGGTGATAAATTTCAATAAGTCAATATTTTTTTAAGTGCAAAAAAAAAAAAAAAAAAAGAAGACTCTTGGGGTGGCGGACTTGGCCCAGTGCTTAGGGCGTCAGTCTACCACATGGGAGGTCCACAGTTCAAACCCCAGGCCTCCTTGACCCATGTGGAGCTGGCCAGCACGCAGTGCTGATGCACACAAGGAGTGTCCTGCCACACAGGGATGTCCCCTGTGTAGGGGAGCACCATGCGCAAGGAGTGCGCCCTGTAAAGAGAGCCGCCCAGTGTGAAAGAAAGTGCAGCCTTCCCAGGAGTGGTGCCACACACACGGAGCGTTGACACAAGATGACGCAGCAAAAAGGGACACAGATTCTCATGTCGCTGACAACAACAGAAGCGGACAAAGAGGCACAGCAAATAGACACTGAGAACAGACAACTGTGGTGGGGGGGAAGGGGAGATAAATAAATAAATAAATAAATAAATCTTTAAGAAAGAAAAAGAAGACTCGGGCTCAATTCACTTATCTTCGTTCTTTTATCTTTCTGCTTCTCAAACTTAATTATTTGCATTTATCTTCAAGGTCACTGACTTTCTTCTGAGAGCTCCAATCTGCTATTGAACCCCTGTAGGAAATTCCTTGTCATTGTGATCTTCACCTCTGTTTAGTTCCTCTTGACAATTTCTCTTTATTGGAATTCTCTATGTTCATTTAGTTTTTCTGATTTCCTTTAGCTCTTTGTGCATATTTAGGATTATTTTCAAAAGACTGTGACTGTTATTTCCAAGGACTGGTTTCCTCATTGGTGATTTCTAATTTTTTTATCCTGGTCCTTTAAACAAGCTATCACTTCCTGTTTACGTTTTTCAATCTTTTTGTTGCGATCTGGGCATTTTTATATTTTAAGGTGCTAACTCTGGAATTTAGAGATTGAAGCATCTATTCCTTATGTTTGTGTTCCAGTAGTGTGATGACAGAGATTTCCTTGATCACCAGGAGTTAACAAAAACAACAACAGCAACAAAAACCTTCTCCAGTCTTTGCAGATTGGCCTGTGTGAGTGCTTTTCTTCAGAGCCTTGCTGTTCTGAGTATAAAGAATAGCCCAAAGCAAAAGTGTAGGGTCCTCTCCAGCCTTTTCTGCAGCTGTCTCTTGTCTTGGGCATACATGTGTAACCCTAGGAATTTTCCCAGTTACATGGAGATGAATATCCTCATTCTGCTAGGAAACAAGTGTTTCCTCATGGTCCCAGGTGCGACATAGTATGTCCCATGACCTGTAGTCCTTTGCACCAGGCAACTGCAAACAGACTCTTCTCCTATAGTGTTCTATAAGACAGCTCTGTGCAGGACAATATCTGGGATGGCAAGTCGGCAGTGAGTGTCCAGGTTCACCCTTCAGGCTATTTCCAGGCACAATGGAAAGGACACGCGTGCACCCTAGGAAATGCGTAAAGGTCATGTTGTTGCCTTCAGAACTGGAACCAGAGACCTGATAGGGAACGTGGGCTGGTTCCTTGCTGAGCTGGTTAGGGGATGAGGGAAGGGCCAGCAAGGATGCCATGAAACCCTACCATTTTTACCTTTTTCTTGGTTTGGTGCTCATTGTAATCATTCAATATTTTCCAAGGCTTTGAAAAAGATGTTTCTTCCAGTTCTTGCTTGTTGATTAAAGCTTCAGTAAAGGTACAGAGCCCTGCATAGAGTGTCTCATTCTACCATCCACCTTGTGGGGACAAGTCAAAGGGGGGGCAGAGGAAGGGGTTTGGTCATGGGGGGTAGGGTGCACAGAGAGGCAACCAGCACCTACCACCTGTGGGGAAGGGGCTCTGTAAAGGGGATCACAGGGCCCAAGAAGAGAGAGCACTTAGAGAAGGCCAAGTGTACACCAAAGGGCCCAGTAAAGGGTAGTCTCAGCTGAGACAGTGTGACAGAGAGGCAGAAGCAAGATCCCATATGTGTGAGTCACAGTCCTTTTGGCAGTGAGGGGGAACAGGGGTACAATATGCTGTCACTCTGTCTACCCAGGCCACTCCCCTATGGCCTTGTGGGCTGTATGCTGCCCAGTGCTGGTAGCACATGTGTGTAGACCTAGAACTGAAAGACTCTCTAGAGATGGCCTGCAGGGAGGGAGTGCTGGGTTCCCATTCTGGGGAGCTCTGCCACATTCCCCAATGGAACAGCAACAATGCCCAAAGTGCAAGGGCAGTGACCAGTGAAGAAGGATGTCCCAATGATGGACCTATGATACTAATGACTATGCTTATGAGCCTGTTGTGCTTGAAATTTCAGCTTGATCTAGTGTTGCAGGGTGCCTAAGAGTTACCTAACAAGAGCCTATATGTTGCTTAAATGTGTCCATTCTCTGAGCCAAACTCAGCTTATATATGCATTACCTTCCCTCCAGCATGGGACATGACTCCCAGGGATGAGCCTCCCTGGTGCCAAGGGATTAGTGCTGTAGCAGTTTATATGGTTATAATCCCAGAAAAAGATGTCGGATTATGTTTGTAATCTGATCTGTACCTGGGCATGATTGAGTTACGATTTGAGTGTTGAGTAGCCACCTCTTGGTGGGTGGGGACTCACAGATAAAAGGCATGGCAAAGAACAGAGTTGAGGGATTCTGATGTTGAAGTTTTGATGTTGTAGTTTGATGCTGAAAACTTAAGCTGGAGTCCCAGGAAGTAAGCTCACAGAGGAAAGAGGAGCTAGCCCCAGGAAGAAAGGAATCTTGAACCCAGAAAGAAGCAAGATCCTCTAAGGGAGGATTCCAGAAAGCCTGAACCCTCACAGCCGTCTGCAGCCATGTTGCTCCAACAAGTGAAAATAGACTTTGGTGAGAGAAGTAACTAATGCTTTATGTTCTGGTGTCTGTAGGCTCCTACCCCAAATAAATACCCTTTATGAAAACCTACCATTTACTGGTGTTTTGCATCAGCATCCCTTTGGCTGACTAATACAACTACCAAGCACCGACAGGTGATGCAACTGGAAAAAGACCTTGTCTTGCAGGAGAATCCCATCCACCAGTCATTTGTGTTCAAAGCCCCCTCTCAACTGAGAGGTGGAGTACACATTGCCATCCCAGGGTCCTCAGGATGGGGGAATAAAACATGGACTACGGTGTACTTACTGATATTCTACTATAGAATTATTGTGACTGTTCCAGTGAAAGAAATTATATCATTGATGTGGAGAAGTGGCCACTGAAGTTGCTGAAGGCAGGGAGAGGGAAAAGGAAGTTTGATATGGGGACATTTTTGGGATGTGGAGTTGTCCTGAATGATATATGTCCTGCCATAACCCACTGAATAGACTGAGAGTGTTAACTACACTGTAAAGTATAATCCATACTGTGTAACAGTGCTCCCATTTGTACTCATCAAATGAAATTAATGTACCACACTAGTGAAAGAATTTGTTGATGTGGGAAAAGTGGGGGGTGTGAGGAGTGAGGCATATGGGAAACTTCTATTTTTTTAATGTAACAATTTCTGTTATCTATGTGTCTTTTAAAAATAAATTAAAAATATATTAAAATAAAACCTGCTCCTGAGGGCTCTAGGAACATGTGGACAGCAAAGGTAGACCACAGGGCCTCATGAAACCAGCACACCCTCAGCAGGCTATATCGGAGGATATATGAAAAGGTATTTCCCCAATATAATAGAGGTATCCCCATTTATAAATCCCATAACTATGATTCTTCTCCTTTTATGAACCTATAATTTTCATTTTAATTGTTTAGAATATTTCTCAGAGACTCAAAGCCTTTTGTACTGTTCCTCTGCCAGCAGAGTCAGAAAGCCAGCAGATACATGGCCAGATCCTACTCTCCAGTTCTTCAGGCATGCACTGGACAATGAACACAATGATGATGGACCAGCCACAGCCCAAAAGAAAGGAGTATCTTCAACCGCAAAACAGTTCCTCTGCCCCATAACATCTACATCTCTTCTCAGACTGAAGAAGTCAGAATGGACATCAAAAGATTGAGGAATGAACAAAAATAAGGGAAAAGTGTAACTGCTGATTAAAGCAGATTTATCGTTACTGTAATTAGTATCTTACTAACTAACATGTAACTCTGATATAAAAAATAAATTCCTATGGGAGCACATATAGCTCAGTAGTTGGGCATGTACAAGGTGCTATGTACAAGATCCTATGTACAAGGTTCAGGGTCCAATCCCCAGTCCCTCCAAGCAAACAAAAATAAATAAAAATAAAACCAAATAAAATTTTAAAATAATAAAATGGGAAGCAGAATTGGTCCAACAGATAGGGCATCCGCCTACCACATGGGAGGTCCAAGGATCACACCCAAGGTCTCCTGACCCACCTGCAAGGGTGCACCCCATATGGAGAGCCACCCAATGCAAAAGAGGCACAGCCTGCCCAGGAGGGGCACGGCACACATGGAGAGCTGACGCAGCAAGATGACGCAAAAAAAAAGAGACACAGATTCCCAATGCTGCTGACAAGAATACAAGCAGACAAAGAAGAACACTCACCAAATGGACACAGAGAGCAGACAACTGGGGGGGGAGGGGGCATGGAAGGGGACAGAAATAAATAAAAAATAAATCTTTAAAAATAATAATAATAAATTACCACACAAGATGGAGAATAAAAATAAAATAAAAAGACAAAGTAAGTGAATTGCAAACCATTTTGTTTTTGATCATTTCTTAACTTTAAGAAATAGAGTAATTTAAAAACAATGACATGATGACAACCATTCAGAACCATCTGAAATGGCAGGCTCTGCCTTGTTGGTGTCTCCAGTTTCTCCCCTAATGGGCACAGGGATTTAACAACAGAAAATATAACTGAGGCTCCCTTGTAGTCTTTTATAGAAGTAGAGTCATTTGTACTCTGTCTCATGTCAAGAGTAGTGGCAAATTCTACTGGCACATGTGAGTTTCTTAAAAGATGAGATTCTTTGGACAATGAAAATTCAACTTAGTAGCAACTTAAATCTTTGTAAGTAATTTATCAGATATTACTGCTAAGGAGAAGGAGGAAGAAAAGACCTTCTGGAAATCTTGCTTATTTCTTGTAAGATTTCTGGCACTGTGGGTTAAAGGAAGTGGAATGTGAGTTTGGGGAAATTAAATGGAACAGCCTTCTGTGTTTATCTCTCTACTTAACTTCATAAAAATTAGTCTAGGGAAGAGGATGTGGCTGAACCGATTGAGGCCCCGTCTACCATATGGGAAGCCCCATGTTCAATTCCAGTGGCCTCCTGATGAAGGCAAACTGGCCTGCACCACAGAAAGCTGGTGGCCCATGTCACAGACAGCTGGTGCAGCAAGATGATGCAATAAAGGGAAACAAGTAACACAGGAGAATGCACAGCAAATGGACACAGAGAGCAGACAGCAAGTGCAAATGGCAAGGGGGGGGATAAATTGTAAAAAAAAAAGTCTACAATTTACAGGGGAAAAAAAACAAAGTGTGTCACCATGAGGAAATTATCAGTCACTTCTCAGGTGACAAACCTGTCTACCCAGGGTCTAGAAATTCCAAAGCGATGCTGACAGGATTCAGGAATCTAGAGCTCCAGAGCTGGAAGCCACAGGAAGGGCTCCATGAGGAGTCACGTGAAATCCGTGCAGACAGGCCAAGGATTAGGATGCTAACCAAGAGAGAAATAAAGATTTGCCATTTTCTTCACAAGAAGATTGTGATGGTTTTTCTTTGAATCAAAAACTATACAGGATGTTATAGCAGTTTGATATTATTTATGTACTACAGAAATAGATATGGATTGTGTTTGTAAACTGGTCTGCTTCTCTGGGCATATTAGATTATATTAGATTCAGAGGTTTTACTTTTTACTTTATTAAATCAAGATTAGGGCTTTTTTGTGTGTGTCATTAGAGTGACTCAGTTTGATTTCCCACCCCCACCTGCTTTGTGGGCTACACAAATGGATGCTCAATCAAAGGCAGGGAAGTAGATACACAGAGAGTTTTGTTTTGGACGCTGGAGCCCTGGGGAGAGAGTTGAATAGTTCATCTGATAGTTTGCAGCTGAAGAGACCAGAGTTCTGAACAGCTGTGAAAGCCCAGAAAGAAACAAGACATAGGGAGTGAGACGAGCCTTATGCTGGCCTGTAGCTGAGATCAGAAGAAGCTGGGACCATGGAGCCTAAGGAGGAAGAGGAAGGCTGAACCCTAGCAGAGACCAGAGCCATCTTGCTCCAACACATGGCAACAGACTCTGGTGAGGGAAGTAAACTTACACTTTATGGCCCATGACTGTAAGATTTAACCCCAAATAAATACCCTTTATAAAAGCCAATATGGGAAGTGGATGTGCCTCAGGCAACTTACTCCCACCTACCACATGGGAGGTCACTGGTTTGGATCCTGGTGCCTCCTAAAGACGGCGAGCTGGTTCAATGGGCAGGCACAAGAAGATGACATAGCAAGAGATACAAGAAAAAACATAATGTGAGACACAACAAAGTAGGGAGCAGAGCTTTCCAGTGCCTCCTAAAAGATGACAGTGAGCTGACATGATAGACAGGTGTGGTGAACTGATACAACAAGATGACTCAACAAGACACGTGGGGAGGAAAATCATGAGGGACAGAACAAGAGCAAGAAGTGGAGGTGGCTCAAATGAATAGGTACCTCCCTCCCACATTAGAGGTCCCAGGTTTGGCTCCCAGTACCTCCTAAAGACAAAAGGAAGGGAAACAAACACAGCAAGTGAAAAACAACAAGGTGGTGGAGAGAAATAAATAAATGTTAGAGGAAAAAAAAAAAGCCAAATAAAAGAAACTATACAATATGTAATACAGTGGTCACTTCGGCAGCACAGACACTAAAACTGGAGCTATACAGAGGAGATTAGCATGGCCCCTACATAAGGATGACATGCAAATTCATGAAGTGTTCATATTTTTTATTTACCACTGAGATTTTTATCAACTTTAACTGTTCTCAAAGCAGCCACTCAAAGCTGAAATAGCATAGTAAAGAAGCAATGTAACATAGGAAGCTGGGAGAGAGTAATTTTAATATGCTGATTATCTGGCTCAGACATCTGATTCTCTTTGTTTGGACTTGAAGACAGATGAAGGAAAAACCTTGTTTTGGGAAAATGAAGCTGAACCACTAAGAGTAAGTCATCTAAGACTATCCAGTAAAGGACTCTTGTCCAATGTCATTGATAGTTTGCTTCAGATGACAGTGGACTCTAATTCTTGCAGCTTTTTCTGGAATCCTGTAGCAATACTTTATTTTTTCATATTTGGTCTGTGTTGCTTGAAACCACAAAGCTTGATCTTCAAATACTAGATCAAGCCGCAAAGCTTGATCTTCAAATACTAGAAACTAGTATTGCTCTATAGGAACTTTATCAAATCAAGAGTAATAAGAAGCACTTTCAACTCTTTACAATTCATCTGATGCGTCAAGAAATACCAAGAACAACATGTCCAGAGAATGTCTTTCTCTGTAAGAACCTAAATTCAACTCTGTTCAATTTGGGTTTAGCAAAATGCAACTCCCTGGTCTCCAATGCAAGCCATTAGACTGGCTTGTTAGTTATATATATGATATATGTCTTCTGTATTTGTAAAACTGTAAAAATCATGAAAGTAAAATTCTACCAAGGGAAGCTATCAGTAGCATCATTTATCATGAAAGAAAAATAGAAAGGTTTTTATTTTTAAACTGTTTAAATGAAATCTATAGATACTATGGAATTTTTGGACTGTTTCAGTTCAACTAAGAGAGTATTTAAGTACAAAACAGAATTTCCAGATATGACACTTGGGTACTTTTTATAAAAAGTTTAAGATTTTTTTTAAATTGTGGGATTATTAGGAATAAAATTGGTGCTTATATTGGGGGAAAGTAATATACATTGTTTAACTCCATCTATGCAAAATATAAATACAAATAAATTTAAAAGACAGAAATAGATTAGCAATTTTGTATGGCAGGAGAAGGATAGAGAGACTGAGATGTGGCTACAAAGGGGTAGGTTTTTTGTGTGTCTGTTTTGGTTTTATGTTGTTTCCTTTTCTGGGGAGCAAATGAAAATGCTCTAATATTGACTGAAGTGATGCATGCACAACTCTGTGATTATACCAAATGCCACTGATTATATACTTTAGTTGAACTGTATGGATTATGAATATGTTTTAATAAGAATTGTTAAGGAAAAAAAAACCTCCCAACAAAGAAAAGCTCAGGACTAGAAGGTTTCACAGATGAATTCTACCAGTCATTCCCAGAGGAATTAAAACCAATCCTGCTCACACCATTCCAAATAATTGAAGAGAACACTACCTAACTCATTCCATGAAGCCAACATCACCCTAACTCCATAGCAGATAAAGATACTAAACTAAAATAAAACCAATTGACCAATCTTTCTCATGAAAATAAATGCAAAAATCCTCAATAAAATACTTTAAAATAGATTCCAACAGCACCTCAAAGGAATTATACACCATGATCAAGTGGGTTTATCCCAGGTATGTATGGGTGGTTCAACATAAGCAAATCAATTAGTGTAATATACCACAATAACAAATCAAAGGAGAAAAACCATATGATAATTTTGATTGACCCAGAAAGGGCATCTGACAAGGGAGGGGCAAGATGGCAGCAGAGTAAGACATTCAAAGAGTCAACTCGCCCTACAGTGCAGTTAGTAATCAGTCAGAGCTATCTTTTTTTTTTTTTTCTGGTAATTTTTAATTTTTTTAAAGATACTTAGAGTATATACATGTTCCATAAAAAATATAGGGGACTCCCTTGTGCTCTACTCCCCAAAGTCACCTACATTTACCCTCTTTAACAATATCCTTCATTAGTGTGGTACATTCACTGCAATTGATGAACAAATTTTGAAGTACTGTCACTAAGCGTGGATTTTAGTTCACATGGTAGTGTACACTCCTATACAATTCTGTAGGTTATGGCAAGATATATAATGGTCTGTATCTGTCATTGCAATGTCATTCAGAACAATTCTCAAGTTCTGAAAATGCCCCCTTATTACACCTGCTATCCCTCTCCCTGATCTCATAACCTCCAATGGCCACTGCCTCCACATCAGTGATATAAGTTCTTCCATTACCAAATCACAATAAGTCTATTGCAGAATACCAGTAAGTCCACTCTAGGCCATAGTTGATTCCCCAAGCTTGAGAATTATGAGGTGGTGAGGCCAACCCCATGTCTAATTGAGAGGGGGCTTCAGTCCCATACAACTGACAGATTGGATTCTCTTGCCTGCAGTTGTAGACCGTCTTGGTTCCTTGGTATGGTGGTTGTCCATCATCTCCTCTTGTTAGTTTTCCTGGTGAGTCCAATGAACTGGACAGTAGATGTTGCAACTCCATTGAGGCTCAGGGCCCAGCTGACACATGGAAAGCCCAAAGATTCAAATCTCTTGGGCGTACACCTCCAACTCCAGCACCAACTATAGGTTCAAATAGAAGGGACCCAAGAGCCATGTGTAGGGAAACCATAACTGGGTCCAGTTCTGTCACATGGGCAGCATAAATCCCAAAGTATGGCCCACTGGCAAAGCACCAAACTCATGAGCTAGCTGCCCTGACCATAGTGCCTGGGTGTCTCCAGAACCCCCAGAACTATCTTAATCACTTGTTGGGGGAACCAGAAGACCAGAAGAGCATCCTGCCACATCCTTGGAAGAACAGAAGGAGTGAAGATTCCATCTGCAGTGAAGATTCTTGAGTACAGCCTATCCTCCATGGACAGCTCAAGAGTTATTGCCCAGCTGGAGTGGGAAGCTCCATTTCCCAAAAACGGGGGAGGAAGAAATGGTCACACACTGAGTTTAGCCTCTGAATAGTAACATCAGCTGGCTGAAGTCCAGTACTAAGAATGGCTAAAGTTTGAGCCTAAGGTGGGAAGAGATTGATAGCCTCCATTTATCACTGCCTTCCAGTTATTGACGGGAAGCAGGGTTGATTGAAAATCACAGCGATGGTAGGAACTGGCTTCTTTCCACCCAGATCAATTTCCTGCCTTAGCCTGGGCTCCAGCTCCATCTCGGATGGGGAGGAGGCTAAGGGGACTTGCACCAGCCTCTACAGGCAACTATAGATGCTTTCTGCCTACACAAACTAGATTGCTGGGCACCCATGTGACAAGATGCCTGCCTCCAATAGGAAAGGAATGTAGGCAGTGTTTCCTCAGAATCTGTGGGGTTCTGCAGGCACTTTGGGCCCATATGGACTAGATGGTTGGACACCAGTGGCTCCATCCCCACCTGCCTGATAGATTGGTGTGGGGGCAGTGTTTTCCCAGAGCCCCTGGGCAACTGCAGCTACATTTGGCCCCCATGAACTAGACTGTTGGATACTTCTGTGGCTCCATCCCTGCCTTTCACAGGGAGAAGGAGGGCTAGTACTCCTGCAGGCTCACCGGCCAACTTCAGTCACTTATGGCTCCCACAGACTAGGTTGTTGGGTACACTTGTGGCTCCATCCACACCCATGACAAGGAAGAAGAGGGGCAGTGCTTCCTCAGCTTCTCTGGGCACTGAAGTTACCTTTAGCCTGCACAGAGAAGATTGTTGTGCACACCTGTGGCTCTATCCTTGCCCCTGGCAGGGGATGAGTGTCAGGTGCTCCATCAGTCTATCTGAGCAACTGCAAGCAGTTTTGACCTTCATGGTTTAGTTTACTGCCCACACCGGCAGCTCCATCCCCACTCCAGGAAGTAGAGGAAGGGGTATGGCACATCATCAGTCTCTCCAGGCCACTATATTAATATCAGGTCTTGGATTGCACAGACTGGATTACTGCACACAGCTGTGGCTCAGTCACTTCTCTGTGCAGTGGAGAAAGCTGGAAGAAGCTTCATCAGTTCCTGGGCCAATGTGGGCTGCTTTAGCCTCCACGTCTAACAGTACCAACTGCCTCCATGGCTCTACTCCACACAACTAGCAAGGGAGGAAGTGCAAGAAAAGAGATAAAGAACTGAAAAACATTTAGATTGGCTAAACACAAGCCAGTATCAAGTTCCAAATTAAGCCAAACCAAGTGTCAAACAAGGACTGCAGCACAAATCCAATCAAATAGAAAGCTCTAGAGTAAAGGGAGAAAATGAGCCCAGAATAAATATATCAAGTAAATCAGATGTTAAAATGCCAACAAATATTTACCACCCAAACCAAGAAACAAGATAGGGACCAAAGGAAGAAACTAAGCCTTCAGATGACATAAAGGAGTTGAGAAAACTAATCATAGATGTTCAAGTAAATCTCCTTAATAAATCCAATGAGATGGCTAAAGAGATTAAGGAGGGAAACGGACTTTGGCCCAGTGGTTAGGGCATCCGTCTACCATATGGGAGGTCCGCGGTTCAAACCCCGGGCCTCCTTGACCCGTGTGGAGCTGGCCATGCACAGTGCTGATGCGCGCAAGGAGTGCCGTGCCACGCAAGGGTGTCCCCCGCGTAGGGGAGCCCCACGTGCAAGGAGTGCGCCCGTGAGGAGAGCCGCCCAGCGTGAAAAGAAAGAGCAGCCTGCCGAGGAATGGCGCCGCCCACACTTCCCGTGCCACTGACGACAACAGAAGCGGACAAAGAAACAAGACGCAGCAAATAGACACCAAGAACAGACAACCAGGGGAGGGGGGGGGGGGAAATTAAATAAATAAATAAATCTTTAAAAAAAAAAAGAGAGAGATTAAGGATACTAAGATGACACTGGATGAGCACAAAGAAGACTTCAAAAGCATGCATAGAAAAGCAGCAGATCTTATAGAAATGATAGGCACAATGAATGAAATTGCAAATACAATGGAGGCATATAACAAGATTTGAAGGGGCAGAAGGAAGGATCACTAAGCTGGAAAACAGGGCCTCCAAAAGCAAACATACAAAAGAAAAGATAAAGAAAAGAATGGGAAAAAATTGAACAGAGTCCAAGAGAACTAAATTACAGCAAGAGACATACAAACATGCTTGTCATAGGTGTCCCAGAAGGAGAAGAAAAGGGAAAAGGGGCAGAAGGAATACTGAGGAAATAATGGTAGTGAATTTCCAAACTCAATTGAAAGACATAGATATCCCTTCCCAGGCCAAGAAGCACAACATACTCCCATCTGAATAGACATACTCCAGGACACATACTAACCAGAATGTCAAATGACAAAAATAAAGAGAGAATCCTCAGAGCAGCAAGAGAAAAGGAATTCATCACATACAAGGGATGCCCAATAAGATGAAATGCTGATTTCTCCTCAAAACCCATGATATATTTAAGATACTGAAAGAAAAAAAACTGCCAAAAACTGCCAGGCAAGAATCTTATATCCAGCAAGACTGTCTTTCAAAAATGAAGGAGTTTAGAATATTCACAGATAAATAGAAACTGAAGAAGTTTGTAACTAAGAAACAGGTTTTGTAGGAAACACTAAAGGGAGTGCTACAGCCTGAAAAGAGAAGACAGGAGAGAGAGGCATGGAAGAAATTATAGAAAGGAAGATTACATCAGTAAAAGTATGGAAGTGTTTATGAAATGATGAATGGATAAACAAAATGTGCTTTATACATATGATGGATATTATTCCACTGTAAGAAAAAATGGAGTCTTGATGTATGTGACAACATGGATAAACCCTGAGGACATTATGTTCAGTGAAATAACTCAGACAGACACAGAAGGACAAATATTGAATGATCTCAATAATATGAACTAAATATAATGAGCAATCTCATGGAGTTAATATCTAAAATATGGTTCACCAGAAGATAGGATGAGCGTAGAAAATGGGGAGCTGACACTTAATTTGTGTAGAATTTGTAATAACACTGATTGTAAATGTTTGGGAAAGGAGAGAGGAGAAAATAGCACATTAGAGTGGGTGTAATTAACAGTGCTGATATGAGGGTGTGACTGTGGTTGAAAGGACAAGTTTAGGGTCACGTATTTCACTTAAAGGAAAGCTAGAGGATGAAACATGGGACTGTGTAACATAGTGAACCCTGTTGTGAATGATGACTTTCAATCAGTGATACAAATATAAGAATGTTCTTCCCTGAATTAAAACAAATGTGTGTTACAATTACAAGGTTGTGGCAGTTTGAAATTCTTTCACGAATCCCCAAAACTGAAAAAATTGTTTCTCACCTAATCAATTCTGTGAGTGTGAGACTCTGTCACAGGACTACATCAATGAGTCATGACGGGGAATTGGACTTGGCCCAATGGATAGGGCATCCACCGACCACATGGGATGTCCGCAGTTCAAATGCTGGGCCTCCTTGACCCATGTGGAGCTGACTCATGCACAGTGCTGATGCACACCAGGAGTGCTGTGTCATGCCAGGGTGTCCCCCACATAGGGAAGCCCATGTGCATGGAGCGCACCCCATAAGGAGAACCAGCCAGTGCAAAAGAAAGTGCAGCCTGCCCAAGAATGGCACCACACGCACGGAGAGCAAGATGATGCAACAGAAAGAAACACAGATTCCCAGTGCCACTGACAAGGATAGAAGCAGTCTCAGAAGAGCACACAGTGAATGGACACAGAGAGCAGACAACAGGGGGGGAAGGGGGGTGGTAGGGGAGAGAAATAAAAAATAAATCTTTAAAAAAAAAAAAGAGGCATGACTCAGATTGAGGCTGCCTGCTGGCTGGGTCTGGAGACTCAGAGCAGAAGGAAGTTGCCATATTTGATCCTGCAGTGTGAGAAAAAGGACTGAGTTTCACCCACAACTGAGATGCAAGAGACAAGCTCCTGAGAGGTTCAAAGAGCTGAATCCCAGGGAGGGATGAGCTATATGTCTGACAGCTTCTAGCTAACTCAGGAAGAAAGCAGAGCAGCCAATTCTGATAGAGGAGACCCTGAAAGAGTCAAGCCTTATACCTGCTTGCCCACAGCTGGGCTCAAGAAGACAGTAGATTCCAGAGGGGAAGGCAGAAACCTCTATAGATATCAATAGCCATCTTGCTTTTCCACATGGCTGGACAACAGGATCAATAGTAGCCAACTTTGGTGGAAAGCAACTCTGATGGTGCCTTGATTGGGATATTTTGCAACCTTAAAACTGTAAGCATTTACCCCTAACAAATCACCTAATAAAATCCAACACATTTCTGGTATGTTGCATTGGCAGCCTTTGGCAACCTAAAACAAAGGTATAAATAATAGGATGATATGGGAACAAAAATATACCTGAAGCAAACTATGGACTGTAGTGAATAGAATATATTAATATTTACAGTGATATTGATAAACCTTTCTCTAAATTGATCAGGAAAAAGAACACAAAGTGCTAATATCAGGAATGTGAAGGAGCATATTACTACTAATCTTACAGATGTTAAAATAATAACAAGGGAAATTAGGAAAACTCACACAAGAAGAGAGAACCAGAATAAATATAAAATAGACAATTAAAATGGCCATTTCATGATCCAGGTCATTTAAAGATATTATTTTTACACCATATAATTATGATCACATTAC